>NW_027273867.1:600000-1000000 GCF_046630095.1 Trachinotus anak
AGTGATCTTAAAATGACTCAGATGAGTGAATACTGTTCAGTTGTGCGTTTTTGGTGAAGCTTTTGAGTTTTTGACGTCACAGATATCAAACAGTAATCTTAGGATACAGTCAGCTTAAAATGACTGAATGTGAGTGAATGCTGTTCAGTTGTGCGTTTTTGGTGAAGCTTTTGAGTTTTTGACGTCGGCAGATATCAATTAGTAATCTTAGGATACAGTCAGTTTAAAATGACTCAGATGAGTGAATACTGTTCAGTTGTGCGTTTTTGGTGAAGCTTTTGAGTTTTTGACGTCGGCAGATATCAAACAGTAATCTTAGGATACAGTCAGCTTAAAATGACTGAATGTGAGTGAATACTGTTCAGTTGTGCGTTTTTGGTGAAGCTTTTGAGTTTTTGACGTCACAGATATCAAACAGTAATCTTAGGATACAGTGATCTTAAAATGACTCAGATGAGTGAATACTGTTCAGTTGTGCGTTTTTGGTGAAGCTTTTGAGTTTTTGACGTCGGCAGATATCAAACAGTAATCTTAGGATACAGTCAGCTTAAAATGACTGAATGTGAGTGAATACTGTTCAGTTGTGCGTTTTTGGTGAAGCTTTTGAGTTTTTGACGTCGGCAGATATCAAACAGTAATCTTAGGATACAGTCAGCTTAAAATGACTGAATATGAGTGAATACTGTTCAGTTGTGCGGTTTTGGTGAAGCTTTTGAGTTTTTGACGTCACAGATATCAAACAGTAATCTTAAGATACAGTCAGCTTTAAATGACTGAATGTGAGTGAATACTGCTCAGTTGTGCGTTTTTGGTGAAGCTTTTGAGTTTTTGACGTCGGCAGATATCAAACAGTAATCTTAGGATACAGTCATCTTAAAATGACTCAGATGAGTGAATACTGTTCAGTTGTGCGTTTGTGGTGAAGCTTTTGAGTTTTTGACGTCGGAAGATATCAAACAGTAATCTTAGGATACAGTCAGTTTAAAATGACTCAGATGAGTGAATACTGTTCAGTTTTGCGTTTTTGGTGAAGCTTTTGAGTTTTTGACGTCACAGATATCAAACAGTAATCGTAGGATACAGTCAGTTTAAAATGACTCAGATAAGTGAATACTGTTCAGTTGTGCGTTTTTGGTGAAGCTTTTGAGGTTTGACGTCGGCAGATATCAAACAGTAATCTTAGGATACAGTCAGTTTAAAATGACTGAATGTGAGTGAATACTGTTCAGTTGTGCGTTTTTGGTGAAGCTTTTGAGTTTTTGACGTCGGCAGATATCAAACAGTAATCTTAGGATACAGTCAGCTTAAAATGACTGAATGTGAGTGAATACTGTTCAGTTGTGCGTTTGTGGTGAAGCTTTTGAGTTTTTGACGTCGGCAGATATCAAACAATAATCTTAGGATACAGTCATCTTAAAATGACTCAGATGAGTGAATACTGTTCAGTTGTGTGTTTTCGGTGAAGCTTTTGAGTTTTTGACGTCACAGATATCAAACAGTAATCTTAGGATACAGTCAGCTTAAAATGACTGAATGTGAGTGAATACTGTTCAGTTGTGCGTTTTTGGTGAAGCTTTTGAGTTTTTGACGTCGGCAGATATCAATCAGTAATCTTAGGATACAGTCAGTTTAAAATGACTCAGATGAGTGAATACTGTTCAGTTGTGCGTTTTTGGTGAAGCTTTTGAGTTTTTGACGTCGGCAGATATCAAACAGTAATCTTAGGATACAGTCAGCTTAAAATGACTGAATGTGAGTGAATACTGTTCAGTTGTGCGTTTTTGGTGAAGCTTTTGAGTTTTTGACGTCTGCAGATATCAAACAGTAATCTTAGGATACAGTCAGCTTAAAATGACTGAATGTGAGGGAATACTGTCCAGTTTTGCGTTTTTGGTGAAGCTTTTGAGTTTTTGACGTCGGCAGATATCAAACAGTAATCTTAGGATACAGTCATCTTAAAATGACTCAGATGAGTGAATACTGTTCAGTTGTGCGTTTTTGGTGAAGCTTTTGAGTTTTTGACGTCACAGATATCAAACAGTAATCTTAGGATACAGTGATCTTAAAATGACTCAGATGAGTGAATACTGTTCAGTTGTGCGTTTTTGGTGAAGCTTTTGAGTTTTTGACGTCGGCAGATATCAAACAGTAATCTTAGGATACAGTCAGCTTAAAATGACTGAATGTGAGTGAATACTGTTCAGTTGTGCGGTTTTTGGTGAAGCTTTTGAGTTTTTGACGTCGGCAGATATCAAACAGTAATCTTAGGATACAGTCAGCTTAAAATGACTGAATGTGAGTGAATACTGTTCAGTTGTGCGGTTTTGGTGAAGCTTTTGAGTTTTTGACGTCACAGATATCAAACAGTAATCTTAAGATACAGTCAGCTTTAAATGACTGAATGTGAGTGAATACTGCTCAGTTGTGCGTTTTTGGTGAAGCTTTTGAGTTTTTGACGTCGGCAGATATCAAACAGTAATCTTAGGATACAGTCAGTTTAAAATGACTCAGATGAGTGAATACTGTTCAGTTTTGCGTTTTTGGTGAAGCTTTTGATTTTTTGACGTCACAGATATCAAACAGTAATCTTAGGATACAGTCAGTTTAAAATGACTCAGATGAGTCAATACTGTTCAGTTGTGCGTTTTTGGTGAAGCTTTTGAGGTTTGACGTCGGCAGATATCAAACAGTAATCTTAGGATACAGTCAGTTTAAAATGACTGAATGTGAGTGAATACTGTTCAGTTGTGCGTTTTTGGTGAAGCTTTTGAGTTTTTGACGTCGGCAGATATCAAACAGTAATCTTAGGATACAGTCAGCTTAAAATGACTGAATGTGAGTGAATACTGTTCAGTTGTGCGGTTTTGGTGAAGCTTTTGAGATTTTGACGTCACAGATATCAAACAGTAATCTTAAGAAACAGTCAGCTTTAAATGACTGAATGTGAGTGAATACTGCTCAGTTGTGCGTTTTTGGTGAAGCTTTTGAGTTTTTGACGTCGGCAGATATCAAACAGTAATCTTAGGATACAGTCATCTTAAAATGACTCAGATGAGTGAATACTGTTCAGTTGTGCGTTTGTGGTGAAGCTTTTGAGTTTTTGACGTCGGCAGATATCAAACAATAATCTTAGGATACAGTCATCTTAAAATGACTCAGATGAGTGAATACTGTTCAGTTGTGTGTTTTCGGTGAAGCTTTTGAGTTTTTGACGTCACAGATATCAAACAGTAATCTTAGGATACAGTCAGCTTAAAATGACTGAATGTGAGTGAATACTGTTCAGTTTTGCGTTTTTGGTGAAGCTTTTGAGTTTTTGACGTCACAGATAGCAAACAGTAATCTTAGGATACAGTCAGCTTAAAATGACTGAATGTGAGTGAATACTGTTCAGTTGTGCGGTTTTTGGTGAAGCTTTTGAGTTTTTGACGTCGGCAGATATCAAACAGTAATCTTAGGATACAGTCAGCTTAAAATGACTGAATGTGAGTGAATACTGTTCACTTGTGCGTTTTTGGTGAAGCTTTTGAGTTTTTGACGTCGGCAGATATCAAACAGTAATCTTAGGATACAGTCAGTTTAAAATGACTCAGATGAGTGAATACTGTTCAGTTTTGCGTTTTTGGTGAAGCTTTTGAGTTTTTGACGTCACAGATATCAAACAGTAATCTTAGGATACAGTCAGTTTAAAATGACTCAGATGAGTGAATACTGTTCAGTTGTGCGTTTTTGGTGAAGCTTTTGAGTTTTGACGTCGGCAGATATCAAACAGTAATCTTAGGATACAGTCAGTTTAAAATGACTGAATGTGAGTGAATACTGTTCAGTTGTGCGTTTTTGGTGAAGCTTTTGAGTTTTTGACGTCGGCAGATATCAAACAGTAATCTTAGGATACAGTCAGCTTAAAATGACTGAATGTGAGTGAATACTGTTCAGTTGTGCGGTTTTGGTGAAGCTTTTGAGATTTTGACGTCACAGATATCAAACAGTAATCTTAAGAAACAGTCAGCTTTAAATGACTGAATGTGAGTGAATACTGTTCAGTTGTGCGTTTTTGGTGAAGCTTTTGAGTTTTTGACGTCGGCAGATATCAATCAGTAATCTTAGGATACAGTCAGTTTAAAATGACTCAGATGAGTGAATACTGTTCAGTTGTGCGTTTTTGGTGAAGCTTTTGAGTTTTTGACGTCGGCAGATATCAAACAGTAATCTTAGGATACAGTCAGCTTAAAATGACTGAATGTGAGTGAATACTGTTCAGTTGTGCGTTTTTGGTGAAGCTTTTGAGTTTTTGACGTCTGCAGATATCAAACAGTAATCTTAGGATACAGTCAGCTTAAAATGACTGAATGTGAGGGAATACTGTCCAGTTTTGCGTTTTTGGTGAAGCTTTTGAGTTTTTGACGTCGGCAGATATCAAACAGTAATCTTAGGATACAGTCATCTTAAAATGACTCAGATGAGTGAATACTGTTCAGTTGTGCGTTTTTGGTGAAGCTTTTGAGTTTTTGACGTCACAGATATCAAACAGTAATCTTAGGATACAGTGATCTTAAAATGACTCAGATGAGTGAATACTGTTCAGTTGTGCGTTTTTGGTGAAGCTTTTGAGTTTTTGACGTCGGCAGATATCAAACAGTAATCTTAGGATACAGTCAGCTTAAAATGACTGAATGTGAGTGAATACTGTTCAGTTGTGCGGTTTTTGGTGAAGCTTTTGAGTTTTTGACGTCGGCAGATATCAAACAGTAATCTTAGGATACAGTCAGCTTAAAATGACTGAATGTGAGTGAATACTGTTCAGTTGTGCGGTTTTGGTGAAGCTTTTGAGTTTTTGACGTCACAGATATCAAACAGTAATCTTAAGATACAGTCAGCTTTAAATGACTGAATGTGAGTGAATACTGCTCAGTTGTGCGTTTTTGGTGAAGCTTTTGAGTTTTTGACGTCGGCAGATATCAAACAGTAATCTTAGGATACAGTCAGTTTAAAATGACTCAGATGAGTGAATACTGTTCAGTTTTGCGTTTTTGGTGAAGCTTTTGATTTTTTGACGTCACAGATATCAAACAGTAATCTTAGGATACAGTCAGTTTAAAATGACTCAGATGAGTCAATACTGTTCAGTTGTGCGTTTTTGGTGAAGCTTTTGAGGTTTGACGTCGGCAGATATCAAACAGTAATCTTAGGATACAGTCAGTTTAAAATGACTGAATGTGAGTGAATACTGTTCAGTTGTGCGTTTTTGGTGAAGCTTTTGAGTTTTTGACGTCGGCAGATATCAAACAGTAATCTTAGGATACAGTCAGCTTAAAATGACTGAATGTGAGTGAATACTGTTCAGTTGTGCGGTTTTGGTGAAGCTTTTGAGATTTTGACGTCACAGATATCAAACAGTAATCTTAAGAAACAGTCAGCTTTAAATGACTGAATGTGAGTGAATACTGCTCAGTTGTGCGTTTTTGGTGAAGCTTTTGAGTTTTTGACGTCGGCAGATATCAAACAGTAATCTTAGGATACAGTCATCTTAAAATGACTCAGATGAGTGAATACTGTTCAGTTGTGCGTTTGTGGTGAAGCTTTTGAGTTTTTGACGTCGGCAGATATCAAACAATAATCTTAGGATACAGTCATCTTAAAATGACTCAGATGAGTGAATACTGTTCAGTTGTGTGTTTTCGGTGAAGCTTTTGAGTTTTTGACGTCACAGATATCAAACAGTAATCTTAGGATACAGTCAGCTTAAAATGACTGAATGTGAGTGAATACTGTTCAGTTGTGCGGTTTTTGGTGAAGCTTTTGAGTTTTTGACGTCGGCAGATATCAAACAGTAATCTTAGGATACAGTCAGCTTAAAATGACTGAATGTGAGTGAATACTGTTCACTTGTGCGTTTTTGGTGAAGCTTTTGAGTTTTTGACGTCGGCAGATATCAAACAGTAATCTTAGGATACAGTCAGTTTAAAATGACTCAGATGAGTGAATACTGTTCAGTTTTGCGTTTTTGGTGAAGCTTTTGAGTTTTTGACGTCACAGATATCAAACAGTAATCTTAGGATACAGTCAGTTTAAAATGACTCAGATGAGTGAATACTGTTCAGTTGTGCGTTTTTGGTGAAGCTTTTGAGTTTTGACGTCGGCAGATATCAAACAGTAATCTTAGGATACAGTCAGTTTAAAATGACTGAATGTGAGTGAATACTGTTCAGTTGTGCGTTTTTGGTGAAGCTTTTGAGTTTTTGACGTCGGCAGATATCAAACAGTAATCTTAGGATACAGTCAGCTTAAAATGACTGAATGTGAGTGAATACTGTTCAGTTGTGCGGTTTTGGTGAAGCTTTTGAGATTTTGACGTCACAGATATCAAACAGTAATCTTAAGAAACAGTCAGCTTTAAATGACTGAATGTGAGTGAATACTGTTCAGTTGTGCGTTTTTGGTGAAGCTTTTGAGTTTTTGACGTCACAGATATCAAACAGTAATCTTAGGATACAGTCAGCTTAAAATGACTGAATGTGAGGGAATGCTGTTCAGTTGTGCGGTTTTGGTGAAGCTTTTGAGTTTTTGACGTCACAGATATCAAACAGTAATCTTAGGATATAGTCATCTTAAAATGACTGAATGTGAGTGAATACTGTTCAGTTGTGCGTTTTTGGTGAAGCTTTTGAGTTTTTGACGTCGGCAGATATCAAACAGTAATCTTAGGATACAGTCATCTTAAAATGACTCAGATGAGTGAATACTGTTCAGTTGTGCCTTTTTGGTGAAGCTTTTGAGTTTTTGACGTCGGCAGATATCAAACATTAATCTTAGGATATAGTCAGCTTAAAATGACTGAATGTGAGTGAATACTGTTCAGTTGTGCGTTTTTGGTGAAGCTTTTGAGTTTTTGACGTCACAGATATCAAACAGTAATCTTAGGATACAGTCAGCTTAAAATGACTGAATGTGAGGGAATGCTGTTCAGTTGTGCGGTTTTGGTGAAGCTTTTGAGTTTTTGACGTCACAGATATCAAATAGTAATCTTAGGATACAGTCAGCTTAAAATGACTGAATGTGAGTGAATACTGTTCAGTTGTGCGTTTTTGGTGAAGCTTTTGAGTTTTTGACGTCGGCAGATATCAAATCAGTAATATTAGGATACAGTCAGTTTAAAATGACTCAGGTGAGTGAATACTGTTCAGTTGTGCGTTTTTGGTGAAGCTTTTGAGTTTTTGACGTCACAGATATCAAACAGTAATCTTAGGATACAGTCAGTTTAAAATGACTCGGATGAGTGAATACTGTTCAGTTGTGCGGTTTTGGTGAAGCTTTTGAGTTTTTGACGTCGGCAGATATCAAACAGTAATCTTAGGATACAGTCAGTTTAAAATGACTCAGATGAGTGAATACTGTTCAGTTGTCCGTTTTTGGTGAAGCGTTTGAGTTTTTGACGTCGGCAGATATCAAACATTAATCTTAGGATATAGTCAGCTTAAAATGACTGAATGTGAGTGAATACTATTCAGTTGGGGGTTTTTGGTGAAGCTTTTGAGTTTTTGACGTCGGCAAATATCAAACATTAATCTTAGGATATAGTCAGCTTAAAATGACTGAATGTGAGTGAATACTGTTCAGTTGTGCGGTTTTGGTGAAGCTTTTGAGTTTTTGACGTCGGCAGATATCAAACATTAATCTTAGGATATAGTCAGCTTAAGACTGAATGTGAGTGAATACTGCTCAGTTGTGCGTTTTTGGTGAAGCTTTTGAGTTTTTGACGTCACAGATATCAAACAGTAATCTTAGGATACAGTCAGTTTAAAATGACTCAGATGAGTGAATACTGTTCAGTTGTGCGTTTTTGGTGAAGCTTTTGAGTTTTTGACGTCACAGATATCAAACAGTAATCTTAGGATACAGTGATCTTAAAATTACTCAGATGAGTGAATACTGTTCAGTTGTGCGTTTTTGGTGAAGCTTTTGAGTTTTTGACGTCACAGATATCAAACAGTAATCTTAGGATACAGTCAGCTTAAAATGACTGAATGTGAGTGAATACCGTTCAGTTGTGCGTTTTTGGTGAAGCTTTTGAGTTTTTGACGTCGGAAGATATCAAACAGTAATCTTAGGATACAGTCAGTTTAAAATGACTCAGATGAGTGAATACTGTTCAGTTTTGCGTTTTTGGTGAAGCTTTTGAGTTTTTGACGTCACAGATATCAAACAGTAATCTTAGGATACAGTCATCTTAAAATGACTGAATGTGAGTGAATACTGTTCAGTTGTGCGTTTTTGGTGAAGCTTTTGAGTTTTTGACGTCGGCAGATATCAAACAATAATCTTAGGATACAGTCAGCTTAAAATGACTCAGATGAGTGAATACCGTTCAGTTGTGCGTTTTTGGTGAAGCTTTTGAGTTTTTGACGTCGGAAGATATCAAACAGTAATCTTAGGATACAGTCAGTTTAAAATGACTCAGATGATTGAATACTGTTCAGTTGTGCGTTTTTGGTGAAGCTTTTGAGTTTTTGACGTCACAGATATCAAACATTAATCTTAGGATACAGTCAGCTTAAAATGACTGAATGTGAGTGAATACTGTTCAGTTGTGCGTTTTGGTGAAGCTTTTGAGTTTTTGACGTCGGCAGATATCAAACAATAATCTTAGGATACAGTCAGCTTAAAATGACTCAGATGAGTGAATACCGTTTAGTTGTGCGTTTTTGGTGAAGCTTTTGAGTTTTTGACGTCGGAAGATATCAAACAGTAATCTTAGGATACAGTCAGTTTAAAATGACTCAGATGATTGAATACTGTTCAGTTGTGCGTTTTTGGTGAAGCTTTTGAGTTTTTGACGTCACAGATATCAAACATTAATCTTAGGATACAGTCAGCTTAAAATGACTGAATGTGAGTGAATACTGTTCAGTTGTGCGTTTTTGGTGAAGCTTTTGAGTTTTTGACGTCGGCAGATATCAAACAGTAATCTTAGGATACAGTCAGCTTAAAATGACTGAATGTGAGTGAATACTGTTCAGTTGTGCGGTTTTGGTGAAGCTTTTGAGATTTTGACGTCACAGATATCAAACAGTAATCTTAAGAAACAGTCAGCTTTAAATGACTGAATGTGAGTGAATACTGCTCAGTTGTGCGTTTTTGGTGAAGCTTTTGAGTTTTTGACGTCGGCAGATATCAAACAGTAATCTTAGGATACAGTCATCTTAAAATGACTCAGATGAGTGAATACTGTTCAGTTGTGCGTTTGTGGTGAAGCTTTTGAGTTTTTGACGTCGGCAGATATCAAACAATAATCTTAGGATACAGTCATCTTAAAATGACTCAGATGAGTGAATACTGTTCAGTTGTGTGTTTTCGGTGAAGCTTTTGAGTTTTTGACGTCACAGATATCAAACAGTAATCTTAGGATACAGTCAGCTTAAAATGACTGAATGTGAGTGAATACTGTTCAGTTTTGCGTTTTTGGTGAAGCTTTTGAGTTTTTGACGTCACAGATAGCAAACAGTAATCTTAGGATACAGTCAGCTTAAAATGACTGAATGTGAGTGAATACTGTTCAGTTGTGCGGTTTTTGGTGAAGCTTTTGAGTTTTTGACGTCGGCAGATATCAAACAGTAATCTTAGGATACAGTCAGCTTAAAATGACTGAATGTGAGTGAATACTGTTCACTTGTGCGTTTTTGGTGAAGCTTTTGAGTTTTTGACGTCGGCAGATATCAAACAGTAATCTTAGGATACAGTCAGTTTAAAATGACTCAGATGAGTGAATACTGTTCAGTTTTGCGTTTTTGGTGAAGCTTTTGAGTTTTTGACGTCACAGATATCAAACAGTAATCTTAGGATACAGTCAGTTTAAAATGACTCAGATGAGTGAATACTGTTCAGTTGTGCGTTTTTGGTGAAGCTTTTGAGTTTTGACGTCGGCAGATATCAAACAGTAATCTTAGGATACAGTCAGTTTAAAATGACTGAATGTGAGTGAATACTGTTCAGTTGTGCGTTTTTGGTGAAGCTTTTGAGTTTTTGACGTCGGCAGATATCAAACAGTAATCTTAGGATACAGTCAGCTTAAAATGACTGAATGTGAGTGAATACTGTTCAGTTGTGCGGTTTTGGTGAAGCTTTTGAGATTTTGACGTCACAGATATCAAACAGTAATCTTAAGAAACAGTCAGCTTTAAATGACTGAATGTGAGTGAATACTGTTCAGTTGTGCGTTTTTGGTGAAGCTTTTGAGTTTTTGACGTCACAGATATCAAACAGTAATCTTAGGATACAGTCAGCTTAAAATGACTGAATGTGAGGGAATGCTGTTCAGTTGTGCGGTTTTGGTGAAGCTTTTGAGTTTTTGACGTCACAGATATCAAACAGTAATCTTAGGATATAGTCATCTTAAAATGACTGAATGTGAGTGAATACTGTTCAGTTGTGCGTTTTTGGTGAAGCTTTTGAGTTTTTGACGTCGGCAGATATCAAACAGTAATCTTAGGATACAGTCATCTTAAAATGACTCAGATGAGTGAATACTGTTCAGTTGTGCCTTTTTGGTGAAGCTTTTGAGTTTTTGACGTCGGCAGATATCAAACATTAATCTTAGGATATAGTCAGCTTAAAATGACTGAATGTGAGTGAATACTGTTCAGTTGTGCGTTTTTGGTGAAGCTTTTGAGTTTTTGACGTCACAGATATCAAACAGTAATCTTAGGATACAGTCAGCTTAAAATGACTGAATGTGAGGGAATGCTGTTCAGTTGTGCGGTTTTGGTGAAGCTTTTGAGTTTTTGACGTCACAGATATCAAATAGTAATCTTAGGATACAGTCAGCTTAAAATGACTGAATGTGAGTGAATACTGTTCAGTTGTGCGTTTTTGGTGAAGCTTTTGAGTTTTTGACGTCGGCAGATATCAAATCAGTAATATTAGGATACAGTCAGTTTAAAATGACTCAGGTGAGTGAATACTGTTCAGTTGTGCGTTTTTGGTGAAGCTTTTGAGTTTTTGACGTCACAGATATCAAACAGTAATCTTAGGATACAGTCAGTTTAAAATGACTCGGATGAGTGAATACTGTTCAGTTGTGCGGTTTTGGTGAAGCTTTTGAGTTTTTGACGTCGGCAGATATCAAACAGTAATCTTAGGATACAGTCAGTTTAAAATGACTCAGATGAGTGAATACTGTTCAGTTGTCCGTTTTTGGTGAAGCGTTTGAGTTTTTGACGTCGGCAGATATCAAACATTAATCTTAGGATATAGTCAGCTTAAAATGACTGAATGTGAGTGAATACTATTCAGTTGGGGGTTTTTGGTGAAGCTTTTGAGTTTTTGACGTCGGCAAATATCAAACATTAATCTTAGGATATAGTCAGCTTAAAATGACTGAATGTGAGTGAATACTGTTCAGTTGTGCGGTTTTGGTGAAGCTTTTGAGTTTTTGACGTCGGCAGATATCAAACATTAATCTTAGGATATAGTCAGCTTAAGACTGAATGTGAGTGAATACTGCTCAGTTGTGCGTTTTTGGTGAAGCTTTTGAGTTTTTGACGTCACAGATATCAAACAGTAATCTTAGGATACAGTCAGTTTAAAATGACTCAGATGAGTGAATACTGTTCAGTTGTGCGTTTTTGGTGAAGCTTTTGAGTTTTTGACGTCACAGATATCAAACAGTAATCTTAGGATACAGTGATCTTAAAATTACTCAGATGAGTGAATACTGTTCAGTTGTGCGTTTTTGGTGAAGCTTTTGAGTTTTTGACGTCACAGATATCAAACAGTAATCTTAGGATACAGTCAGCTTAAAATGACTGAATGTGAGTGAATACCGTTCAGTTGTGCGTTTTTGGTGAAGCTTTTGAGTTTTTGACGTCGGAAGATATCAAACAGTAATCTTAGGATACAGTCAGTTTAAAATGACTCAGATGAGTGAATACTGTTCAGTTGTGCGTTTTTGGTGAAGCTTTTGAGTTTTTGACGTCACAGATATCAAACAGTAATCTTAGGATACAGTCATCTTAAAATGACTGAATGTGAGTGAATACTGTTCAGTTGTGCGTTTTTGGTGAAGCTTTTGAGTTTTTGACGTCGGCAGATATCAAACAATAATCTTAGGATACAGTCAGCTTAAAATGACTCAGATGAGTGAATACCGTTCAGTTGTGCGTTTTTGGTGAAGCTTTTGAGTTTTTGACGTCGGAAGATATCAAACAGTAATCTTAGGATACAGTCAGTTTAAAATGACTCAGATGATTGAATACTGTTCAGTTGTGCGTTTTTGGTGAAGCTTTTGAGTTTTTGACGTCACAGATATCAAACATTAATCTTAGGATACAGTCAGCTTAAAATGACTGAATGTGAGTGAATACTGTTCAGTTGTGCGTTTTGGTGAAGCTTTTGAGTTTTTGACGTCGGCAGATATCAAACAATAATCTTAGGATACAGTCAGCTTAAAATGACTCAGATGAGTGAATACCGTTTAGTTGTGCGTTTTTGGTGAAGCTTTTGAGTTTTTGACGTCGGAAGATATCAAACAGTAATCTTAGGATACAGTCAGTTTAAAATGACTCAGATGATTGAATACTGTTCAGTTGTGCGTTTTTGGTGAAGCTTTTGAGTTTTTGACGTCACAGATATCAAACATTAATCTTAGGATACAGTCAGCTTAAAATGACTGAATGTGAGTGAATACTGTTCAGTTGTGCGTTTTGGTGAAGCTTTTGAGTTTTTGACGTCGGCAGATATCAAACAATAATCTTAGGATACAGTCAGCTTAAAATGACTCAGATGAGTGAATACCGTTCAGTTGTGCGTTTTTGGTGAAGCTTTTGAGTTTTTGACGTCGGAAGATATCAAACAGTAATCTTAGGATACAGTCAGTTTAAAATGACTCAGATGAGTGAATACTGTTCAGTTTTGCGTTTTTGGTGAAGCTTTTGAGTTTTTGACGTCACAGATATCAAACAGTAATCTTAGGATACAGTCAGCTTAAAATGACTCAGATGAGTGAATACTGTTCAGTTGTGCGTTTTTGGTGAAGCTTTTGAGTTTTGACGTCGGCAGATATCAAACAGTAATCTTAGGATACAGTCAGTTTAAAATGACTGAATGTGAGTGAATACTGTTCAGTTGTGCGTTTTTGGTGAAGCTTTTGAGTTTTTGACGTCGGCAGATATCAAACAGTAATCTTAGGATACAGTCAGCTTAAAATGATTGAATGTGAGTGAATACTGTTCAGTTGTGCGTTTTTGGTGAAGCTTTTGAGTTTTTGACGTCTGCAGATATCAAACAGTAATCTTAGGATACAGTCAGCTTAAAATGACTGAATGTGAGGGAATACTGTCCAGTTTTGCGTTTTTGGTGAAGCTTTTGAGTTTTTGACGTCGGCAGATATCAAACAGTAATCTTAGGATACAGTCATCTTAAAATGACTCAGATGAGTGAATACTGTTCAGTTGTGCGTTTTTGGTGAAGCTTTTGAGTTTTTGACGTCACAGATATCAAACAGTAATCTTAGGATACAGTGATCTTAAAATGACTCAGATGAGTGAATACTGTTCAGTTGTGCGTTTTTGGTGAAGCTTTTGAGTTTTTGACGTCGGCAGATATCAAACAGTAATCTTAGGATACAGTCAGCTTAAAATGACTGAATGTGAGTGAATACTGTTCAGTTGTGCGGTTTTTGGTGAAGCTTTTGAGTTTTTGACGTCGGCAGATATCAAACAGTAATCTTAGGATACAGTCAGTTTAAAATGACTCAGATGAGTGAATACTGTTCAGTTGTGCGGTTTTGGTGAAGCTTTTGAGTTTTTGACGTCGGCAGATATCAAACATTAATCTTAGGATATAGTCAGCTTAAAATGACTGAATGTGAGTGAATACTGTTCAGTTGTGCGTTTTTGGTGAAGCTTTTGAGTTTTTGACGTCACAGATATCAAACAGTAATCTTAGGATACAGTCAGCTTAAAATGACTGAATGTGAGGGAATGCTGTTCAGTTGTGCGGTTTTGGTGAAGCTTTTGAGTTTTTGACGTCACAGATATCAAATAGTAATCTTAGGATACAGTCAGCTTAAAATGACTGAATGTGAGTGAATACTGTTCAGTTGTGCGTTTTTGGTGAAGCTTTTGAGTTTTTGACGTCGGCAGATATCAAATCAGTAATCTTAGGATACAGTCAGTTTAAAATGACTCAGGTGAGTGAATACTGTTCAGTTGTGCGTTTTTGGTGAAGCTTTTGAGTTTTTGACGTCACAGATATCAAACAGTAATCTTAGGATACAGTCATCTTAAAATGACTCAGATGAGTGAATACTGTTCAGTTGTGTGTTTTCGGTGAAGCTTTTGAGTTTTTGACGTCACAGATATCAAACAGTAATCTTAGGATACAGTCAGCTTAAAATGACTGAATGTGAGTGAATACTGTTCAGTTGTGCGGTTTTGGTGAAGCTTTTGAGTTTTTGACGTCGGCAAATATCAAACATTAATCTTAGGATATAGTCAGCTTAAAATGACTGAATGTGAGTGAATACTGTTCAGTTGTGCGTTTTTGGTGAAGCTTTTGAGTTTTTGACGTCACAGATATCAAACAGTAATCTTAGGATACAGTCAGTTTAAAATGACTCAGATGAGTGAATACTGTTCAGTTGTGCGTTTTTGGTGAAGCTTTTGAGTTTTTGACGTCGGCAGATATCAAACAGTAATCTTAGGATACAGTCAGTTTAAAATGACTGAATGTGAGTGAATACTGTTCAGTTGTGCGTTTTTGGTGAAGCTTTTGAGTTTTTGACGTCGGCAGATATCAAACAGTAATCTTAGGATACAGTCAGCTTAAAATGATTGAATGTGAGTGAATACTGTTCAGTTGTGCGTTTTTGGTGAAGCTTTTGAGTTTTTGACGTCTGCAGATATCAAACAGTAATCTTAGGATACAGTCAGCTTAAAATGACTGAATGTGAGGGAATACTGTCCAGTTTTGCGTTTTTGGTGAAGCTTTTGAGTTTTTGACGTCGGCAGATATCAAACAGTAATCTTAGGATACAGTCATCTTAAAATGACTCAGATGAGTGAATACTGTTCAGTTGTGCGTTTTTGGTGAAGCTTTTGAGTTTTTGACGTCACAGATATCAAACAGTAATCTTAGGATACAGTGATCTTAAAATGACTCAGATGAGTGAATACTGTTCAGTTGTGCGTTTTTGGTGAAGCTTTTGAGTTTTTGACGTCGGCAGATATCAAACAGTAATCTTAGGATACAGTCAGCTTAAAATGACTGAATGTGAGTGAATACTGTTCAGTTGTGCGGTTTTTGGTGAAGCTTTTGAGTTTTTGACGTCGGCAGATATCAAACAGTAATCTTAGGATACAGTCAGTTTAAAATGACTCAGATGAGTGAATACTGTTCAGTTGTGCGGTTTTGGTGAAGCTTTTGAGTTTTTGACGTCGGCAGATATCAAACATTAATCTTAGGATATAGTCAGCTTAAAATGACTGAATGTGAGTGAATACTGTTCAGTTGTGCGTTTTTGGTGAAGCTTTTGAGTTTTTGACGTCACAGATATCAAACAGTAATCTTAGGATACAGTCAGCTTAAAATGACTGAATGTGAGGGAATGCTGTTCAGTTGTGCGGTTTTGGTGAAGCTTTTGAGTTTTTGACGTCACAGATATCAAATAGTAATCTTAGGATACAGTCAGCTTAAAATGACTGAATGTGAGTGAATACTGTTCAGTTGTGCGTTTTTGGTGAAGCTTTTGAGTTTTTGACGTCGGCAGATATCAAATCAGTAATCTTAGGATACAGTCAGTTTAAAATGACTCAGGTGAGTGAATACTGTTCAGTTGTGCGTTTTTGGTGAAGCTTTTGAGTTTTTGACGTCACAGATATCAAACAGTAATCTTAGGATACAGTCATCTTAAAATGACTCAGATGAGTGAATACTGTTCAGTTGTGTGTTTTCGGTGAAGCTTTTGAGTTTTTGACGTCACAGATATCAAACAGTAATCTTAGGATACAGTCAGCTTAAAATGACTGAATGTGAGTGAATACTGTTCAGTTGTGCGGTTTTGGTGAAGCTTTTGAGTTTTTGACGTCGGCAAATATCAAACATTAATCTTAGGATATAGTCAGCTTAAAATGACTGAATGTGAGTGAATACTGTTCAGTTGTGCGTTTTTGGTGAAGCTTTTGAGTTTTTGACGTCACAGATATCAAACAGTAATCTTAGGATACAGTCAGTTTAAAATGACTCAGATGAGTGAATACTGTTCAGTTGTGCGTTTTTGGTGAAGCTTTTGAGTTTTTGACGTCGGCAGATATCAAACAGTAATCTTAGGATACAGTCATCTTAAAATGACTTAGATGAGTGAATACTGTTCAGTTGTGCGTTTTTGGTGAAGCTTTTGAGTTTTTGACGTCACAGATATCAAACAGTAATCTTAGGATACAGTCAGTTAAAATGACTGAATGTGAGTGAATACTGTTCAGTTGTCCGTTTTTGGTGAAGCGTTTGAGTTTTTGACGTCGGCAGATATCAAACAGTAATCTTAGGATATAGTCATCTTAAAATGACTCAGATGAGTGAATACTGTTCAGTTGTGCGGTTTTGGTGAAGCTTTTGAGTTTTTGACGTCACAGATATCAAACAGTAATCTTAGGATACAGTCAGTTTAAAATGACTCAGATGAGTGAATACTGTTCAGTTTTGCGTTTTTGGTGAAGCTTTTGAGTTTTTGACGTCGGCAGATATCAAACAGTAATCTTAGGATACAGTCAGTTTAAAATGACTCAGATGAGTGAATACTGTTCAGTTGTGCGGTTTTGGTGAAGCTTTTGAGTTTTTGACGTCGGAAGATATCAAACATTAATCTTAGGATACAGTCAGCTTAAAATGACTGAATGTGAGTGAATACTGTTCAGTTGTGCGTTTTTGGTGAAGCTTTTGAGTTTTTGACGTCACAGATATCAAACAGTAATCTTAGGATACAGTCAGCTTAAAATGACTGAATGTGAGGGAATGCTGTTCAGTTGTGCGGTTTTGGTGAAGCTTTTGAGTTTTTGACGTCACAGATATCAAACAGTAATCTTAGGATATAGTCATCTTAAAATGACTGAATGTGAGTGAATACTGTTCAGTTGTGCGTTTTTGGTGAAGCTTTTGAGTTTTTGACGTCGGCAGATATCAAACAGTAATCTTAGGATACAGTCAGTTTAAAATGACTCAGATGAGTGAATACTGTTCAGTTTTGCGTTTTTGGTGAAGCTTTTGAGTTTTTGACGTCGGCAGATATCAAACAGTAATCTTAGGATACAGTCAGTTTAAAATGACTCAGATGAGTGAATACTGTTCAGTTTTGCGTTTTTGGTGAAGCTTTTGAGTTTTTGACGTCGGCAGATATCAAACAGTAATCTTAGGATACAGTCAGCTTAAAATGACTGAATGTGAGGGAATGCTGTTCAGTTGTGCGTTTTTGGTGAAGCTTTTGAGTTTTTGACGTCGGCAGATATCAAACAGTAATCTTAGGATACAGTCAGCTTAAAATGACTGAATGTTAGTGAATACTGTTCAGTTGTGCGGTTTTGGTGAAGCTTTTGAGTTTTTGACGTCGGCAGATATCAAACAATAATCTTAGGATACAGTCAGCTTAAAATGACTCAGATGAGTGAATACTGTTCAGTTGTGCCTTTTTGGTGAAGCTTTTGAGTTTTTGACGTCGGCAGATATCAAACAGTAATCTTAGGATACAGTCAGTTTAAAATGACTCAGATGAGTGAATACTGTTCAGTTTTGCGTTTTTGGTGAAGCTTTTGAGTTTTTGACGTCGGCAGATATCAAACAGTAATCTTAGGATACAGTCATCTTAAAATGACTGAATGTGAGTGAATACTGTTCAGTTGTGCGTTTTTGGTGAAGCTTTTGAGTTTTTGACGTCGGCAGATATCAAACAGTAATCTTAGGATACAGTCAGCTTAAAATGACTGAATGTGAGGGAATACTGTTCAGTTGTGCGTTTTTGGTGAAGCTTTTGAGTTTTTGACGTCGGCAGATATCAAACAGTAATCTTAGGATACAGTCAGTTTAAAATGACTCAGATGAGTGAATACTGTTCAGTTGTGCGGTTTTGGTGAAGCTTTTGAGTTTTTGACGTCGGAAGATATCAAACATTAATCTTAGGATACAGTCAGCTTAAAATGACTGAATGTGAGTGAATACTGTTCAGTTGTGCGTTTTTGGTGAAGCTTTTGAGTTTTTGACGTCACAGATATCAAACAGTAATCTTAGGATACAGTCAGCTTAAAATGACTGAATGTGAGGGAATGCTGTTCAGTTGTGCGGTTTTGGTGAAGCTTTTGAGTTTTTGACGTCACAGATATCAAACAGTAATCTTAGGATATAGTCATCTTAAAATGACTGAATGTGAGTGAATACTGTTCAGTTGTGCGTTTTTGGTGAAGCTTTTGAGTTTTTGACGTCGGCAGATATCAAACAGTAATCTTAGGATACAGTCAGTTTAAAATGACTCAGATGAGTGAATACTGTTCAGTTTTGCGTTTTTGGTGAAGCTTTTGAGTTTTTGACGTCGGCAGATATCAAACAGTAATCTTAGGATACAGTCAGTTTAAAATGACTCAGATGAGTGAATACTGTTCAGTTTTGCGTTTTTGGTGAAGCTTTTGAGTTTTTGACGTCGGCAGATATCAAACAGTAATCTTAGGATACAGTCAGCTTAAAATGACTGAATGTGAGGGAATGCTGTTCTGTTGTGCGGTTTTGGTGAAGCTTTTGAGTTTTTGACGTCACAGATATCAAACAGTAATCTTAGGATACAGTCAGCTTAAAATGACTCAGATGAGTGAATACTGTTCAGTTGTGCGTTTTTGGTGAAGCTTTTGAGTTTTTGACGTCACAGATATCAAACAGTAATCTTAGGATACAGTCAGCTTAAAATGACTCAGATGAGTGAATACTATTCAGTTGTGCTTTTTTGGTGAAGCTTTTGAGTTTTTGACGTCGGCAGATATCAAACAGTAATCTTAGGATACAGTCAGCTTAAAATGACTCGGATGAGTGAATACTGTTCAGTTGTGCGTTTTTGGTGAAGCTTTTGAGTTTTTGACGTCACAGATATCAAACAGTAATCTTAGGATACAGTCAGCTTAAAATGACTCAGATGAGTGAATACTGTTCAGTTGTGCGTTTTTGGTGAAGCTTTTGAGTTTTTGACGTCACAGATATCAAACAGTAATCTTAGGATCCAGTCAGCTTAAAATGACTGAATGTGAGGGAATGCTGTTCAGTTGTGCGTTTTTGGTGAAGCTTTTGAGTTTTTGACGTCGGCAGATATGAAATAGTAATCTTATGATACAGTCAGCTTAAAATGACTCAGATGAGTGAATACTGTTCAGTTGTGCGGTTTTGGTGAAGCTTTTGAGTTTTTGACGTCGGCAGATATCAAACAGTAATCTTAGGATACAGTCAGCTTAAAATGACTTAGATGAGTGAATACTGTTCAGTTGTGCGTTTTTGGTGAAGCTTTTGAGTTTTTGACGTCACAGATATCAAACAGTAATCTTAGGATACAGTCAGTTAAAATGACTGAATGTGAGTGAATACTGTTCAGTTGTGCGTTTTTGGTGAAGCTTTTGAGTTTTTGACGTCACAGATATCAAACAGTAATCTTAGGATACAGTCAGTTAAAATGACTGAATGTGAGTGAATACTGTTCAGTTGTGCGTTTTTGGTGAAGCTTTTGAGTTTTTGACGTCGGCAGATATCAAACAGTAATCTTAGGATACAGTCATCTTAAAATGACTCAGATGAGTGAATACTGTTCAGTTGTGCCTTTTTGGTGAAGCTTTTGAGTTTTTGACGTCGGCAGATATCAAACAGTAATCTTAGGATACAGTCAGTTTAAAATGACTCAGATGAGTGAATACTGTTCAGTTTTGCGTTTTTGGTGAAGCTTTTGAGTTTTTGACGTCGGCAGATATCAAACAGTAATCTTAGGATACAGTCAGTTTAAAATGACTCAGATGAGTGAATACTGTTCAGTTTTGCGTTTTTGGTGAAGCTTTTGAGTTTTTGACGTCGGCAGATATCAAACAGTAATCTTAGGATACAGTCAGCTTAAAATGACTGAATGTGAGGGAATGCTGTTCAGTTGTGCGTTTTTGGTGAAGCTTTTGAGTTTTTGACGTCGGCAGATATCAAACAGTAATCTTAGGATACAGTCAGCTTAAAATGACTGAATGTTAGTGAATACTGTTCAGTTGTGCGGTTTTGGTGAAGCTTTTGAGTTTTTGACGTCGGCAGATATCAAACAATAATCTTAGGATACAGTCAGCTTAAAATGACTCAGATGAGTGAATACTGTTCAGTTGTGCCTTTTTGGTGAAGCTTTTGAGTTTTTGACGTCGGCAGATATCAAACAGTAATCTTAGGATACAGTCAGTTTAAAATGACTCAGATGAGTGAATACTGTTCAGTTTTGCGTTTTTGGTGAAGCTTTTGAGTTTTTGACGTCGGCAGATATCAAACAGTAATCTTAGGATACAGTCATCTTAAAATGACTGAATGTGAGTGAATACTGTTCAGTTGTGCGTTTTTGGTGAAGCTTTTGAGTTTTTGACGTCGGCAGATATCAAACAGTAATCTTAGGATACAGTCAGCTTAAAATGACTGAATGTGAGGGAATACTGTTCAGTTGTGCGTTTTTGGTGAAGCTTTTGAGTTTTTGACGTCGGCAGATATCAAACAGTAATCTTAGGATACAGTCAGTTTAAAATGACTCAGATGAGTGAATACTGTTCAGTTGTGCGGTTTTGGTGAAGCTTTTGAGTTTTTGACGTCGGAAGATATCAAACATTAATCTTAGGATACAGTCAGCTTAAAATGACTGAATGTGAGTGAATACTGTTCAGTTGTGCGTTTTTGGTGAAGCTTTTGAGTTTTTGACGTCACAGATATCAAACAGTAATCTTAGGATACAGTCAGCTTAAAATGACTGAATGTGAGGGAATGCTGTTCAATTGTGCGGTTTTGGTGAAGCTTTTGAGTTTTTGACGTCACAGATATCAAACAGTAATCTTAGGATATAGTCATCTTAAAATGACTGAATGTGAGTGAATACTGTTCAGTTGTGCGTTTTTGGTGAAGCTTTTGAGTTTTTGACGTCGGCAGATATCAAACAGTAATCTTAGGATACAGTCAGTTTAAAATGACTCAGATGAGTGAATACTGTTCAGTTTTGCGTTTTTGGTGAAGCTTTTGAGTTTTTGACGTCGGCAGATATCAAACAGTAATCTTAGGATACAGTCAGCTTAAAATGACTTAGATGAGTGAATACTGTTCAGTTGTGCGTTTTTGGTGAAGCTTTTGAGTTTTTGACGTCACAGATATCAAACAGTAATCTTAGGATACAGTCAGTTAAAATGACTGAATGTGAGTGAATACTGTTCAGTTGTGCGTTTTTGGTGAAGCTTTTGAGTTTTTGACGTCACAGATATCAAACAGTAATCTTAGGATACAGTCAGTTAAAATGACTGAATGTGAGTGAATACTGTTCAGTTGTGCGTTTTTGGTGAAGCTTTTGAGTTTTTGACGTCGGCAGATATCAAACAGTAATCTTAGGATACAGTCATCTTAAAATGACTCAGTGAGTGAATACTGTTCAGTTGTGCCTTTTTGGTGAAGCTTTTGAGTTTTTGACGTCGGCAGATATCAAACAGTAATCTTAGGATACAGTCAGTTTAAAATGACTCAGATGAGTGAATACTGTTCAGTTTTGCGTTTTTGGTGAAGCTTTTGAGTTTTTGACGTCGGCAGATATCAAACAGTAATCTTAGGATACAGTCATCTTAAAATGACTGAATGTGAGTGAATACTGTTCAGTTGTGCGTTTTTGGTGAAGCTTTTGAGTTTTTGACGTCGGCAGATATCAAACAGTAATCTTAGGATACAGTCAGCTTAAAATGACTGAATGTGAGGGAATGCTGTTCAGTTGTGCGTTTTTGGTGAAGCTTTTGAGTTTTTGACGTCGGCAGATATCAAACAGTAATCTTAGGATACAGTCAGTTTAAAATGACTCAGATGAGTGAATACTGTTCAGTTGTGCGGTTTTGGTGAAGCTTTTGAGTTTTTGACGTCGGAAGATATCAAACATTAATCTTAGGATACAGTCAGCTTAAAATGACTGAATGTGAGTGAATACTGTTCAGTTGTGCGTTTTTGGTGAAGCTTTTGAGTTTTTGACGTCACAGATATCAAACAGTAATCTTAGGATACAGTCAGCTTAAAATGACTGAATGTGAGGGAATGCTGTTCGGTTGTGCGGTTTTGGTGAAGCTTTTGAGTTTTTGACGTCACAGATATCAAACAGTAATCTTAGGATACAGTCAGTTTAAAATGACTCAGATGAGTGAATACTGTTCAGTTTTGCGTTTTTGGTGAAGCTTTTGAGTTTTTGACGTCGGCAGATATCAAACAGTAATCTTAGGATACAGTCAGTTTAAAATGACTCAGATGAGTGAATACTGTTCAGTTTTGCGTTTTTGGTGAAGCTTTTGAGTTTTTGACGTCGGCAGATATCAAACAGTAATCTTAGGATACAGTCAGCTTAAAATGACTGAATGTGAGGGAATGCTGTTCAGTTGTGCGTTTTTGGTGAAGCTTTTGAGTTTTTGACGTCGGCAGATATCAAACAGTAATCTTAGGATACAGTCAGCTTAAAATGACTGAATGTTAGTGAATACTGTTCAGTTGTGCGGTTTTGGTGAAGCTTTTGAGTTTTTGACGTCGGCAGATATCAAACAATAATCTTAGGATACAGTCAGCTTAAAATGACTCAGATGAGTGAATACTGTTCAGTTGTGCCTTTTTGGTGAAGCTTTTGAGTTTTTGACGTCGGCAGATATCAAACAGTAATCTTAGGATACAGTCAGTTTAAAATGACTCAGATGAGTGAATACTGTTCAGTTTTGCGTTTTTGGTGAAGCTTTTGAGTTTTTGACGTCGGCAGATATCAAACAGTAATCTTAGGATACAGTCATCTTAAAATGACTGAATGTGAGTGAATACTGTTCAGTTGTGCGTTTTTGGTGAAGCTTTTGAGTTTTTGACGTCGGCAGATATCAAACAGTAATCTTAGGATACAGTCAGCTTAAAATGACTGAATGTGAGGGAATACTGTTCAGTTGTGCGTTTTTGGTGAAGCTTTTGAGTTTTTGACGTCGGCAGATATCAAACAGTAATCTTAGGATACAGTCAGTTTAAAATGACTCAGATGAGTGAATACTGTTCAGTTGTGCGGTTTTGGTGAAGCTTTTGAGTTTTTGACGTCGGAAGATATCAAACATTAATCTTAGGATACAGTCAGCTTAAAATGACTGAATGTGAGTGAATACTGTTCAGTTGTGCGTTTTTGGTGAAGCTTTTGAGTTTTTGACGTCACAGATATCAAACAGTAATCTTAGGATACAGTCAGCTTAAAATGACTGAATGTGAGGGAATGCTGTTTAGTTGTGCGGTTTTGGTGAAGCTTTTGAGTTTTTGACGTCACAGATATCAAACAGTAATCTTAGGATATAGTCATCTTAAAATGACTGAATGTGAGTGAATACTGTTCAGTTGTGCGTTTTTGGTGAAGCTTTTGAGTTTTTGACGTCGGCAGATATCAAACAGTAATCTTAGGATACAGTCAGTTTAAAATGACTCAGATGAGTGAATACTGTTCAGTTTTGCGTTTTTGGTGAAGCTTTTGAGTTTTTGACGTCGGCAGATATCAAACAGTAATCTTAGGATACAGTCAGTTTAAAATGACTCAGATGAGTGAATACTGTTCAGTTTTGCGTTTTTGGTGAAGCTTTTGAGTTTTTGACGTCGGCAGATATCAAACAGTAATCTTAGGATACAGTCAGCTTAAAATGACTGAATGTGAGGGAATGCTGTTCTGTTGTGCGGTTTTGGTGAAGCTTTTGAGTTTTTGACGTCACAGATATCAAACAGTAATCTTAGGATACAGTCAGCTTAAAATGACTCAGATGAGTGAATACTGTTCAGTTGTGCGTTTTTGGTGAAGCTTTTGAGTTTTTGACGTCACAGATATCAAACAGTAATCTTAGGATACAGTCAGCTTAAAATGACTCAGATGAGTGAATACTATTCAGTTGTGCTTTTTTGGTGAAGCTTTTGAGTTTTTGACGTCGGCAGATATCAAACAGTAATCTTAGGATACAGTCAGCTTAAAATGACTCGGATGAGTGAATACTGTTCAGTTGTGCGTTTTTGGTGAAGCTTTTGAGTTTTTGACGTCACAGATATCAAACAGTAATCTTAGGATACAGTCAGCTTAAAATGACTCAGATGAGTGAATACTGTTCAGTTGTGCGTTTTTGGTGAAGCTTTTGAGTTTTTGACGTCACAGATATCAAACAGTAATCTTAGGATACAGTCAGCTTAAAATGACTGAATGTGAGGGAATGCTGTTCAGTTGTGCGTTTTTGGTGAAGCTTTTGAGTTTTTGACGTCGGCAGATATGAAATAGTAATCTTATGATACAGTCAGCTTAAAATGACTCAGATGAGTGAATACTGTTCAGTTGTGCGGTTTTGGTGAAGCTTTTGAGTTTTTGACGTCGGCAGATATCAAACAGTAATCTTAGGATACAGTCAGCTTAAAATGACTTAGATGAGTGAATACTGTTCAGTTGTGCGTTTTTGGTGAAGCTTTTGAGTTTTTGACGTCACAGATATCAAACAGTAATCTTAGGATACAGTCAGTTAAAATGACTGAATGTGAGTGAATACTGTTCAGTTGTGCGTTTTTGGTGAAGCTTTTGAGTTTTTGACGTCACAGATATCAAACAGTAATCTTAGGATACAGTCAGTTAAAATGACTGAATGTGAGTGAATACTGTTCAGTTGTGCGTTTTTGGTGAAGCTTTTGAGTTTTTGACGTCGGCAGATATCAAACAGTAATCTTAGGATACAGTCATCTTAAAATGACTCAGATGAGTGAATACTGTTCAGTTGTGCCTTTTTGGTGAAGCTTTTGAGTTTTTGACGTCGGCAGATATCAAACAGTAATCTTAGGATACAGTCAGTTTAAAATGACTCAGATGAGTGAATACTGTTCAGTTTTGCGTTTTTGGTGAAGCTTTTGAGTTTTTGACGTCGGCAGATATCAAACAGTAATCTTAGGATACAGTCATCTTAAAATGACTGAATGTGAGTGAATACTGTTCAGTTGTGCGTTTTTGGTGAAGCTTTTGAGTTTTTGACGTCGGCAGATATCAAACAGTAATCTTAGGATACAGTCAGCTTAAAATGACTGAATGTGAGGGAATGCTGTTCAGTTGTGCGTTTTTGGTGAAGCTTTTGAGTTTTTGACGTCGGCAGATATCAAACAGTAATCTTAGGATACAGTCAGTTTAAAATGACTCAGATGAGTGAATACTGTTCAGTTGTGCGGTTTTGGTGAAGCTTTTGAGTTTTTGACGTCGGAAGATATCAAACATTAATCTTAGGATACAGTCAGCTTAAAATGACTGAATGTGAGTGAATACTGTTCAGTTGTGCGTTTTTGGTGAAGCTTTTGAGTTTTTGACGTCACAGATATCAAACAGTAATCTTAGGATACAGTCAGCTTAAAATGACTGAATGTGAGGGAATGCTGTTCAGTTGTGCGGTTTTGGTGAAGCTTTTGAGTTTTTGACGTCACAGATATCAAACAGTAATCTTAGGATATAGTCATCTTAAAATGACTGAATGTGAGTGAATACTGTTCAGTTGTGCGTTTTTGGTGAAGCTTTTGAGTTTTTGACGTCGGCAGATATCAAACAGTAATCTTAGGATACAGTCAGCTTAAAATGACTGAATGTGAGGGAATACTGTTCAGTTGTGCGTTTTTGGTGAAGCTTTTGAGTTTTTGACGTCGGCAGATATCAAACAGTAATCTTAGGATACAGTCAGTTTAAAATGACTCAGATGAGTGAATACTGTTCAGTTGTGCGGTTTTGGTGAAGCTTTTGAGTTTTTGACGTCGGAAGATATCAAACATTAATCTTAGGATACAGTCAGCTTAAAATGACTGAATGTGAGTGAATACTGTTCAGTTGTGCGTTTTTGGTGAAGCTTTTGAGTTTTTGACGTCACAGATATCAAACAGTAATCTTAGGATACAGTCAGCTTAAAATGACTGAATGTGAGGGAATGCTGTTTAGTTGTGCGGTTTTGGTGAAGCTTTTGAGTTTTTGACGTCACAGATATCAAACAGTAATCTTAGGATATAGTCATCTTAAAATGACTGAATGTGAGTGAATACTGTTCAGTTGTGCGTTTTTGGTGAAGCTTTTGAGTTTTTGACGTCGGCAGATATCAAACAGTAATCTTAGGATACAGTCAGTTTAAAATGACTCAGATGAGTGAATACTGTTCAGTTTTGCGTTTTTGGTGAAGCTTTTGAGTTTTTGACGTCGGCAGATATCAAACAGTAATCTTAGGATACAGTCAGTTTAAAATGACTCAGATGAGTGAATACTGTTCAGTTTTGCGTTTTTGGTGAAGCTTTTGAGTTTTTGACGTCGGCAGATATCAAACAGTAATCTTAGGATACAGTCAGCTTAAAATGACTGAATGTGAGGGAATGCTGTTCTGTTGTGCGGTTTTGGTGAAGCTTTTGAGTTTTTGACGTCACAGATATCAAACAGTAATCTTAGGATACAGTCAGCTTAAAATGACTCAGATGAGTGAATACTGTTCAGTTGTGCGTTTTTGGTGAAGCTTTTGAGTTTTTGACGTCACAGATATCAAACAGTAATCTTAGGATACAGTCAGCTTAAAATGACTCAGATGAGTGAATACTATTCAGTTGTGCTTTTTTGGTGAAGCTTTTGAGTTTTTGACGTCGGCAGATATCAAACAGTAATCTTAGGATACAGTCAGCTTAAAATGACTCGGATGAGTGAATACTGTTCAGTTGTGCGTTTTTGGTGAAGCTTTTGAGTTTTTGACGTCACAGATATCAAACAGTAATCTTAGGATACAGTCAGCTTAAAATGACTCAGATGAGTGAATACTGTTCAGTTGTGCGTTTTTGGTGAAGCTTTTGAGTTTTTGACGTCACAGATATCAAACAGTAATCTTAGGATACAGTCAGCTTAAAATGACTGAATGTGAGGGAATGCTGTTCAGTTGTGCGTTTTTGGTGAAGCTTTTGAGTTTTTGACGTCGGCAGATATGAAATAGTAATCTTATGATACAGTCAGCTTAAAATGACTCAGATGAGTGAATACTGTTCAGTTGTGCGGTTTTGGTGAAGCTTTTGAGTTTTTGACGTCGGCAGATATCAAACAGTAATCTTAGGATACAGTCAGCTTAAAATGACTTAGATGAGTGAATACTGTTCAGTTGTGCGTTTTTGGTGAAGCTTTTGAGTTTTTGACGTCACAGATATCAAACAGTAATCTTAGGATACAGTCAGTTAAAATGACTGAATGTGAGTGAATACTGTTCAGTTGTGCGTTTTTGGTGAAGCTTTTGAGTTTTTGACGTCACAGATATCAAACAGTAATCTTAGGATACAGTCAGTTAAAATGACTGAATGTGAGTGAATACTGTTCAGTTGTGCGTTTTTGGTGAAGCTTTTGAGTTTTTGACGTCGGCAGATATCAAACAGTAATCTTAGGATACAGTCATCTTAAAATGACTCAGATGAGTGAATACTGTTCAGTTGTGCCTTTTTGGTGAAGCTTTTGAGTTTTTGACGTCGGCAGATATCAAACAGTAATCTTAGGATACAGTCAGTTTAAAATGACTCAGATGAGTGAATACTGTTCAGTTTTGCGTTTTTGGTGAAGCTTTTGAGTTTTTGACGTCGGCAGATATCAAACAGTAATCTTAGGATACAGTCATCTTAAAATGACTGAATGTGAGTGAATACTGTTCAGTTGTGCGTTTTTGGTGAAGCTTTTGAGTTTTTGACGTCGGCAGATATCAAACAGTAATCTTAGGATACAGTCAGCTTAAAATGACTGAATGTGAGGGAATGCTGTTCAGTTGTGCGTTTTTGGTGAAGCTTTTGAGTTTTTGACGTCGGCAGATATCAAACAGTAATCTTAGGATACAGTCAGTTTAAAATGACTCAGATGAGTGAATACTGTTCAGTTGTGCGGTTTTGGTGAAGCTTTTGAGTTTTTGACGTCGGAAGATATCAAACATTAATCTTAGGATACAGTCAGCTTAAAATGACTGAATGTGAGTGAATACTGTTCAGTTGTGCGTTTTTGGTGAAGCTTTTGAGTTTTTGACGTCACAGATATCAAACAGTAATCTTAGGATACAGTCAGCTTAAAATGACTGAATGTGAGGGAATGCTGTTCAGTTGTGCGGTTTTGGTGAAGCTTTTGAGTTTTTGACGTCACAGATATCAAACAGTAATCTTAGGATATAGTCATCTTAAAATGACTGAATGTGAGTGAATACTGTTCAGTTGTGCGTTTTTGGTGAAGCTTTTGAGTTTTTGACGTCGGCAGATATCAAACAGTAATCTTAGGATACAGTCAGTTTAAAATGACTCAGATGAGTGAATACTGTTCAGTTTTGCGTTTTTGGTGAAGCTTTTGAGTTTTTGACGTCGGCAGATATCAAACAGTAATCTTAGGATACAGTCAGTTTAAAATGACTCAGATGAGTGAATACTGTTCAGTTTTGCGTTTTTGGTGAAGCTTTTGAGTTTTTGACGTCGGCAGATATCAAACAGTAATCTTAGGATACAGTCAGCTTAAAATGACTGAATGTGAGGGAATGCTGTTCTGTTGTGCGGTTTTGGTGAAGCTTTTGAGTTTTTGACGTCACAGATATCAAACAGTAATCTTAGGATACAGTCAGCTTAAAATGACTCAGATGAGTGAATACTGTTCAGTTGTGCGTTTTTGGTGAAGCTTTTGAGTTTTTGACGTCACAGATATCAAACAGTAATCTTAGGATACAGTCAGCTTAAAATGACTCAGATGAGTGAATACTATTCAGTTGTGCTTTTTTGGTGAAGCTTTTGAGTTTTTGACGTCGGCAGATATCAAACAGTAATCTTAGGATACAGTCAGCTTAAAATGACTCGGATGAGTGAATACTGTTCAGTTGTGCGTTTTTGGTGAAGCTTTTGAGTTTTTGACGTCACAGATATCAAACAGTAATCTTAGGATACAGTCAGCTTAAAATGACTCAGATGAGTGAATACTGTTCAGTTGTGCGTTTTTGGTGAAGCTTTTGAGTTTTTGACGTCACAGATATCAAACAGTAATCTTAGGATCCAGTCAGCTTAAAATGACTGAATGTGAGGGAATGCTGTTCAGTTGTGCGTTTTTGGTGAAGCTTTTGAGTTTTTGACGTCGGCAGATATGAAATAGTAATCTTATGATACAGTCAGCTTAAAATGACTCAGATGAGTGAATACTGTTCAGTTGTGCGGTTTTGGTGAAGCTTTTGAGTTTTTGACGTCGGCAGATATCAAACAGTAATCTTAGGATACAGTCAGCTTAAAATGACTTAGATGAGTGAATACTGTTCAGTTGTGCGTTTTTGGTGAAGCTTTTGAGTTTTTGACGTCACAGATATCAAACAGTAATCTTAGGATACAGTCAGTTAAAATGACTGAATGTGAGTGAATACTGTTCAGTTGTGCGTTTTTGGTGAAGCTTTTGAGTTTTTGACGTCACAGATATCAAACAGTAATCTTAGGATACAGTCAGTTAAAATGACTGAATGTGAGTGAATACTGTTCAGTTGTGCGTTTTTGGTGAAGCTTTTGAGTTTTTGACGTCGGCAGATATCAAACAGTAATCTTAGGATACAGTCATCTTAAAATGACTCAGATGAGTGAATACTGTTCAGTTGTGCCTTTTTGGTGAAGCTTTTGAGTTTTTGACGTCGGCAGATATCAAACAGTAATCTTAGGATACAGTCAGTTTAAAATGACTCAGATGAGTGAATACTGTTCAGTTTTGCGTTTTTGGTGAAGCTTTTGAGTTTTTGACGTCGGCAGATATCAAACAGTAATCTTAGGATACAGTCATCTTAAAATGACTGAATGTGAGTGAATACTGTTCAGTTGTGCGTTTTTGGTGAAGCTTTTGAGTTTTTGACGTCGGCAGATATCAAACAGTAATCTTAGGATACAGTCAGCTTAAAATGACTGAATGTGAGGGAATGCTGTTCAGTTGTGCGTTTTTGGTGAAGCTTTTGAGTTTTTGACGTCGGCAGATATCAAACAGTAATCTTAGGATACAGTCAGTTTAAAATGACTCAGATGAGTGAATACTGTTCAGTTGTGCGGTTTTGGTGAAGCTTTTGAGTTTTTGACGTCACAGATATCAAACATTAATCTTAGGATACAGTCAGCTTAAAATGACTGAATGTGAGTGAATACTGTTCAGTTGTGCGTTTTTGGTGAAGCTTTTGAGTTTTTGACGTCACAGATATCAAACAGTAATCTTAGGATACAGTCAGCTTAAAATGACTGAATGTGAGGGAATGCTGTTCAGTTGTGCGGTTTTGGTGAAGCTTTTGAGTTTTTGACGTCACAGATATCAAACAGTAATCTTAGGATATAGTCATCTTAAAATGACTGAATGTGAGTGAATACTGTTCAGTTGTGCGTTTTTGGTGAAGCTTTTGAGTTTTTGACGTCGGCAGATATCAAACAGTAATCTTAGGATACAGTCAGTTTAAAATGACTCAGATGAGTGAATACTGTTCAGTTTTGCGTTTTTGGTGAAGCTTTTGAGTTTTTGACGTCGGCAGATATCAAACAGTAATCTTAGGATACAGTCAGTTTAAAATGACTCAGATGAGTGAATACTGTTCAGTTTTGCGTTTTTGGTGAAGCTTTTGAGTTTTTGACGTCGGCAGATATCAAACAGTAATCTTAGGATACAGTCAGCTTAAAATGACTGAATGTTAGTGAATACTGTTCAGTTGTGCGGTTTTGGTGAAGCTTTTGAGTTTTTGACGTCGGCAGATATCAAACAATAATCTTAGGATACAGTCAGCTTAAAATGACTCAGATGAGTGAATACTGTTCAGTTGTGCGTTTTTGGTGAAGCTTTTGAGTTTTTGACGTCGGCAGATATCAAACAGTAATCTTAGGATACAGTCAGTTTAAAATGACTCAGATGAGTGAATACTGTTCAGTTTTGCGTTTTTGGTGAAGCTTTTGAGTTTTTGACGTCGGCAGATATCAAACAGTAATCTTAGGATACAGTCATCTTAAAATGACTGAATGTGAGTGAATACTGTTCAGTTGTGCGTTTTTGGTGAAGCTTTTGAGTTTTTGACGTCGGCAGATATCAAACAGTAATCTTAGGATACAGTCAGCTTAAAATGACTGAATGTGAGGGAATACTGTTCAGTTGTGCGTTTTTGGTGAAGCTTTTGAGTTTTTGACGTCGGCAGATATCAAACAGTAATCTTAGGATACAGTCAGTTTAAAATGACTCAGATGAGTGAATACTGTTCAGTTGTGCGGTTTTGGTGAAGCTTTTGAGTTTTTGACGTCGGAAGATATCAAACATTAATCTTAGGATACAGTCAGCTTAAAATGACTGAATGTGAGTGAATACTGTTCAGTTGTGCGTTTTTGGTGAAGCTTTTGAGTTTTTGACGTCACAGATATCAAACAGTAATCTTAGGATACAGTCATCTTAAAATGACTGAATGTGAGTGAATACTGTTCAGTTGTGCGTTTTTGGTGAAGCTTTTGAGTTTTTGACGTCACAGATATCAAACAGTAATCTTAGGATACAGTCATCTTAAAATGACTGAATGTGAGTGAATACTGTTCAGTTGTGCGTTTTTGGTGAAGCTTTTGAGTTTTTGACGTCGGCAGATATCAAACAGTAATCTTAGGATACAGTCAGTTTAAAATGACTCAGATGAGTGAATACTGTTCAGTTTTGCGTTTTTGGTGAAGCTTTTGAGTTTTTGACGTCGGCAGATATCAAACAGTAATCTTAGGATACAGTCAGTTTAAAATGACTCAGATGAGTGAATACTGTTCAGTTTTGCGTTTTTGGTGAAGCTTTTGAGTTTTTGACGTCGGCAGATATCAAACAGTAATCTTAGGATACAGTCAGCTTAAAATGACTGAATGTGAGGGAATGCTGTTCTGTTGTGCGGTTTTGGTGAAGCTTTTGAGTTTTTGACGTCACAGATATCAAACAGTAATCTTAGGATACAGTCAGCTTAAAATGACTCAGATGAGTGAATACTGTTCAGTTGTGCGTTTTTGGTGAAGCTTTTGAGTTTTTGACGTCACAGATATCAAACAGTAATCTTAGGATACAGTCAGCTTAAAATGACTCAGATGAGTGAATACTATTCAGTTGTGCTTTTTTGGTGAAGCTTTTGAGTTTTTGACGTCGGCAGATATCAAACAGTAATCTTAGGATACAGTCAGCTTAAAATGACTCGGATGAGTGAATACTGTTCAGTTGTGCGTTTTTGGTGAAGCTTTTGAGTTTTTGACGTCACAGATATCAAACAGTAATCTTAGGATACAGTCAGCTTAAAATGACTCAGATGAGTGAATACTGTTCAGTTGTGCGTTTTTGGTGAAGCTTTTGAGTTTTTGACGTCACAGATATCAAACAGTAATCTTAGGATACAGTCAGCTTAAAATGACTGAATGTGAGGGAATGCTGTTCAGTTGTGCGTTTTTGGTGAAGCTTTTGAGTTTTTGACGTCGGCAGATATGAAATAGTAATCTTATGATACAGTCAGCTTAAAATGACTCAGATGAGTGAATACTGTTCAGTTGTGCGATTTTGGTGAAGCTTTTGAGTTTTTGACGTCGGCAGATATCAAACAGTAATCTTAGGATACAGTCAGCTTAAAATGACTTAGATGAGTGAATACTGTTCAGTTGTGCGTTTTTGGTGAAGCTTTTGAGTTTTTGACGTCACAGATATCAAACAGTAATCTTAGGATACAGTCAGTTAAAATGACTGAATGTGAGTGAATACTGTTCAGTTGTGCGTTTTTGGTGAAGCTTTTGAGTTTTTGACGTCACAGATATCAAACAGTAATCTTAGGATACAGTCAGTTAAAATGACTGAATGTGAGTGAATACTGTTCAGTTGTGCGTTTTTGGTGAAGCTTTTGAGTTTTTGACGTCGGCAGATATCAAACAGTAATCTTAGGATACAGTCATCTTAAAATGACTCAGATGAGTGAATACTGTTCAGTTGTGCCTTTTTGGTGAAGCTTTTGAGTTTTTGACGTCGGCAGATATCAAACAGTAATCTTAGGATACAGTCAGTTTAAAATGACTCAGATGAGTGAATACTGTTCAGTTTTGCGTTTTTGGTGAAGCTTTTGAGTTTTTGACGTCGGCAGATATCAAACAGTAATCTTAGGATACAGTCATCTTAAAATGACTGAATGTGAGTGAATACTGTTCAGTTGTGCGTTTTTGGTGAAGCTTTTGAGTTTTTGACGTCGGCAGATATCAAACAGTAATCTTAGGATACAGTCAGCTTAAAATGACTGAATGTGAGGGAATGCTGTTCAGTTGTGCGTTTTTGGTGAAGCTTTTGAGTTTTTGACGTCGGCAGATATCAAACAGTAATCTTAGGATACAGTCAGTTTAAAATGACTCAGATGAGTGAATACTGTTCAGTTGTGCGGTTTTGGTGAAGCTTTTGAGTTTTTGACGTCGGAAGATATCAAACATTAATCTTAGGATACAGTCAGCTTAAAATGACTGAATGTGAGTGAATACTGTTCAGTTGTGCGTTTTTGGTGAAGCTTTTGAGTTTTTGACGTCACAGATATCAAACAGTAATCTTAGGATACAGTCAGCTTAAAATGACTGAATGTGAGGGAATGCTGTTCAGTTGTGCGGTTTTGGTGAAGCTTTTGAGTTTTTGACGTCACAGATATCAAACAGTAATCTTAGGATATAGTCATCTTAAAATGACTGAATGTGAGTGAATACTGTTCAGTTGTGCGTTTTTGGTGAAGCTTTTGAGTTTTTGACGTCGGCAGATATCAAACAGTAATCTTAGGATACAGTCAGTTTAAAATGACTCAGATGAGTGAATACTGTTCAGTTTTGCGTTTTTGGTGAAGCTTTTGAGTTTTTGACGTCGGCAGATATCAAACAGTAATCTTAGGATACAGTCAGTTTAAAATGACTCAGATGAGTGAATACTGTTCAGTTTTGCGTTTTTGGTGAAGCTTTTGAGTTTTTGACGTCGGCAGATATCAAACAGTAATCTTAGGATACAGTCAGCTTAAAATGACTGAATGTGAGGGAATGCTGTTCTGTTGTGCGGTTTTGGTGAAGCTTTTGAGTTTTTGACGTCACAGATATCAAACAGTAATCTTAGGATACAGTCAGCTTAAAATGACTCAGATGAGTGAATACTGTTCAGTTGTGCGTTTTTGGTGAAGCTTTTGAGTTTTTGACGTCACAGATATCAAACAGTAATCTTAGGATACAGTCAGCTTAAAATGACTCGGATGAGTGAATACTGTTCAGTTGTGCGTTTTTGGTGAAGCTTTTGAGTTTTTGACGTCACAGATATCAAACAGTAATCTTAGGATACAGTCAGCTTAAAATGACTCAGATGAGTGAATACTGTTCAGTTGTGCGTTTTTGGTGAAGCTTTTGAGTTTTTGACGTCACAGATATCAAACAGTAATCTTAGGATCCAGTCAGCTTAAAATGACTGAATGTGAGGGAATGCTGTTCAGTTGTGCGTTTTTGGTGAAGCTTTTGAGTTTTTGACGTCGGCAGATATGAAATAGTAATCTTATGATACAGTCAGCTTAAAATGACTCAGATGAGTGAATACTGTTCAGTTGTGCGGTTTTGGTGAAGCTTTTGAGTTTTTGACGTCGGCAGATATCAAACAGTAATCTTAGGATACAGTCAGCTTAAAATGACTTAGATGAGTGAATACTGTTCAGTTGTGCGTTTTTGGTGAAGCTTTTGAGTTTTTGACGTCACAGATATCAAACAGTAATCTTAGGATACAGTCAGTTAAAATGACTGAATGTGAGTGAATACTGTTCAGTTGTGCGTTTTTGGTGAAGCTTTTGAGTTTTTGACGTCACAGATATCAAACAGTAATCTTAGGATACAGTCAGTTAAAATGACTGAATGTGAGTGAATACTGTTCAGTTGTGCGTTTTTGGTGAAGCTTTTGAGTTTTTGACGTCGGCAGATATCAAACAGTAATCTTAGGATACAGTCATCTTAAAATGACTCAGATGAGTGAATACTGTTCAGTTGTGCCTTTTTGGTGAAGCTTTTGAGTTTTTGACGTCGGCAGATATCAAACAGTAATCTTAGGATACAGTCAGTTTAAAATGACTCAGATGAGTGAATACTGTTCAGTTGTGCGTTTTTGGTGAAGCTTTTGAGTTTTTGACGTCGGCAGATATCAAACAGTAATCTTAGGATACAGTCATCTTAAAATGACTGAATGTGAGTGAATACTGTTCAGTTGTGCGTTTTTGGTGAAGCTTTTGAGTTTTTGACGTCGGCAGATATCAAACAGTAATCTTAGGATACAGTCAGCTTAAAATGACTGAATGTGAGGGAATGCTGTTCAGTTGTGCGTTTTTGGTGAAGCTTTTGAGTTTTTGACGTCGGCAGATATCAAACAGTAATCTTAGGATACAGTCAGTTTAAAATGACTCAGATGAGTGAATACTGTTCAGTTGTGCGGTTTTGGTGAAGCTTTTGAGTTTTTGACGTCGGAAGATATCAAACATTAATCTTAGGATACAGTCAGCTTAAAATGACTGAATGTGAGTGAATACTGTTCAGTTGTGCGTTTTTGGTGAAGCTTTTGAGTTTTTGACGTCACAGATATCAAACAGTAATCTTAGGATACAGTCAGCTTAAAATGACTGAATGTGAGGGAATGCTGTTCAGTTGTGCGGTTTTGGTGAAGCTTTTGAGTTTTTGACGTCACAGATATCAAACAGTAATCTTAGGATATAGTCATCTTAAAATGACTGAATGTGAGTGAATACTGTTCAGTTGTGCGTTTTTGGTGAAGCTTTTGAGTTTTTGACGTCGGCAGATATCAAACAGTAATCTTAGGATACAGTTAGCTTAAAATGACTCGGATGAGTGAATACTGTTCAGTTGTGCGTTTTTGGTGAAGCTTTTGAGTTTTTGACGTCACAGATATCAAACAGTAATCTTAGGATACAGTCAGCTTAAAATGACTCAGATGAGTGAATACTGTTCAGTTGTGCGTTTTTGGTGAAGCTTTTGAGTTTTTGACGTCACAGATATCAAACAGTAATCTTAGGATACAGTCAGTTAAAATGACTGAATGTGAGTGAATACTGTTCAGTTGTGCGTTTTTGGTGAAGCTTTTGAGTTTTTGACGTCGGCAGATATCAAACAGTAATCTTAGGATACAGTCATCTTAAAATGACTCAGATGAGTGAATACTGTTCAGTTGTGCCTTTTTGGTGAAGCTTTTGAGTTTTTGACGTCGGCAGATATCAAACAGTAATCTTAGGATACAGTCAGTTTAAAATGACTCAGATGAGTGAATACTGTTCAGTTTTGCGTTTTTGGTGAAGCTTTTGAGTTTTTGACGTCGGCAGATATCAAACAGTAATCTTAGGATACAGTCATCTTAAAATGACTGAATGTGAGTGAATACTGTTCAGTTGTGCGTTTTTGGTGAAGCTTTTGAGTTTTTGACGTCGGCAGATATCAAACAGTAATCTTAGGATACAGTCAGCTTAAAATGACTGAATGTGAGGGAATGCTGTTCAGTTGTGCGTTTTTGGTGAAGCTTTTGAGTTTTTGACGTCGGCAGATATCAAACAGTAATCTTAGGATACAGTCAGTTTAAAATGACTCAGATGAGTGAATACTGTTCAGTTGTGCGGTTTTGGTGAAGCTTTTGAGTTTTTGACGTCGGAAGATATCAAACATTAATCTTAGGATACAGTCAGCTTAAAATGACTGAATGTGAGTGAATACTGTTCAGTTGTGCGTTTTTGGTGAAGCTTTTGAGTTTTTGACGTCGGCAGATATCAAACAGTAATCTTAGGATACAGTCAGCTTAAAATGACTGAATGTGAGGGAATGCTGTTCAGTTGTGCGTTTTTGGTGAAGCTTTTGAGTTTTTGACGTCGGCAGATATCAAATAGTAATCTTAGGATACAGTCAGCTTAAAATGACTGAATGTTAGTGAATACTGTTCAGTTGTGCGGTTTTGGTGAAGCTTTTGAGTTTTTGACGTCGGCAGATATCAAACAATAATCTTAGGATACAGTCAGCTTAAAATGACTCAGATGAGTGAATACTGTTCAGTTGTGCGTTTTTGGTGAAGCTTTTGAGTTTTTGACGTCACAGATATCAAACAGTAATCTTAGGATACAGTCAGCTTAAATGACTGAATGTGAGGGAATGCTGTTCAGTTGTGCGGTTTTGGTGAAGCTTTTGAGTTTTTGACGTCACAGATATCAAACAGTAATCTTAGGATACAGTCAGCTTAAAATGACTGAATGTGAGGGAATGCTGTTCAGTTGTGCGTTTTTGGTGAAGCTTTTGAGTTTTTGACGTCGGCAGATATCAAACAGTAATCTTAGGATACAGTCAGTTTAAAATGACTCAGATGAGTGAATACTGTTCAGTTGTGCGGTTTTGGTGAAGCTTTTGAGTTTTTGACGTCGGAAGATATCAAACATTAATCTTAGGATACAGTCAGCTTAAAATGACTGAATGTGAGTGAATACTGTTCAGTTGTGCGTTTTTGGTGAAGCTTTTGAGTTTTTGACGTCGGCAGATATCAAACAGTAATCTTAGGATACAGTCAGCTTAAAATGACTGAATGTGAGGGAATGCTGTTCAGTTGTGCGTTTTTGGTGAAGCTTTTGAGTTTTTGACGTCGGCAGATATCAAATAGTAATCTTAGGATACAGTCAGCTTAAAATGACTGAATGTTAGTGAATACTGTTCAGTTGTGCGGTTTTGGTGAAGCTTTTGAGTTTTTGACGTCGGCAGATATCAAACAATAATCTTAGGATACAGTCAGCTTAAAATGACTCAGATGAGTGAATACTGTTCAGTTGTGCGTTTTTGGTGAAGCTTTTGAGTTTTTGACGTCACAGATATCAAACAGTAATCTTAGGATACAGTCAGCTTAAATGACTGAATGTGAGGGAATGCTGTTCAGTTGTGCGGTTTTGGTGAAGCTTTTGAGTTTTTGACGTCACAGATATCAAACAGTAATCTTAGGATACAGTCAGCTTAAAATGACTCAGATGAGTGAATACTATTCAGTTGTGCTTTTTTGGTGAAGCTTTTGAGTTTTTGACGTCGGCAGATATCAAACAGTAATCTTAGGATACAGTCAGCTTAAAATGACTCAGATGAGTGAATACTGTTCAGTTGTGCGTTTTTGGTGAAGCTTTTGAGTTTTTGACGTCACAGATATCAAACAGTAATCTTAGGATACAGTCAGTTTAAAATGACTGAATGTGAGTGAATACTGTTCAGAATCAACGGTTTTGCGTTTTTGGTGAAGCTCTTGAGTTTTTGACGTCGGCAGATATCAAACAGTAATCTTAGGATACAGTCATCTTAAAATGACTCAGATGAGTGAATACTGTTCAGTTGTGCGTTTTTGGTGAAGCTTTTGAGTTTTTGACGTCACAGATATCAAACATTAATCTTAGGATACAGTCAGTTAAAATGACTGAATGTGAGTGAATACTGTTCAGTTGTGCGTTTTTGGTGAAGCTTTTGAGTTTTTGACGTCGGCAGATATCAAACAGTAATCTTAGGATACAGTCAGCTTAAAATGACTCAGATGAGTGAATACTGTTCAGTTGTGCGGTTTTGGTGAAGCTTTTGAGTTTTTGACGTCACAGATATCAAACAGTAATCTTAGGATACAGTCAGTTAAAATGACTCAGATGAGTAAATACTGTTCAGTTGTGCGTTTTTGGTGAAGCTTTTGAGTTTTTGACGTCGGAAGATATCAAACATTAATCTTAGGATACAGTCAGCTTAAAATGACTGAATGTGAGTGAATACTATTCAGTTGGGGGTTTTTGGTGAAGCTTTTGAGTTTTTGACGTCGGCAGATATCAAACATTAATCTTAGTATATAGTCAGCTTAAAATGACTCAGATGAGTGAATACTGTTCAGTTGTGCGTTTTTGGTGAAGCTTTTGAGTTTTTGACGTCGGCATAATCAAACATTAATCTTAGGATACAGTCAGTTAAAATGACTGAATGTGAGTGAATACTGTTCAGTTGTGCGGTTTTGGTGAAGCTTTTGAGTTTTTGACGTCGGCAGATATCAAACAGTAATCTTAGGATACAGTCATCTTAAAATGACTCGGATGAGTGAATACTATTCAGTTGTGCGGTTTTTGGTGAAGCGTTTGAGTTTTTGACGTCGGCAGATATCAAACATTAATCTTAGGATATAGTCAGATTAAAATGACTCAGATGAGTGAATACTGTTCAGTTGTGCGTTTTTGGTGAAGCTTTTGAGTTTTTGACGTCGGCATAATCAAACATTAATCTTAGGATACAGTCAGCTTAAAATGACTGAATGTGAGTGAATACTGTTCAGTTGTGCGGTTTTGGTGAAGCTTTTGATTTTTTGACGTCGGCAGATATCAAACAGTAATCTTAGGATACAGTCAGCTTAAAATGACTCAGATGACTGAATACTATTCAGTTGTGCTTTTTTGGTGAAGCTTTTGAGTTTTTGACGTCGGCAGATATCAAACAGTAATCTTAGGATACAGTCAGTTTAAAATGACTGAATGTGAGTGAATACTGTTCAGAATCAACGGTTTTGCGTTTTTGGTGAAGCTTTTGAGTTTTTGACGTCGGCAGATATCAAACAGTAATCTTAGGATACAGTCATCTTAAAATGACTCAGATGAGTGAATACTGTTCAGTTGTGCGGTTTTGGTGAAGCTTTTGAGTTTTTGACGTCGGCAGATATCAAACAGTAATCTCAGGATACAGTCATCTTAAAATGACTCGGATGAGTGAATACTATTCAGTTGTGCGGTTTTTGGTGAAGCGTTTGAGTTTTTGACGTCGGCAGATATCAAACATTAATCTTAGGATATAGTCAGATTAAAATGACTCAGATGAGTGAATACTGTTCAGTTGTGCGTTTTTGGTGAAGCTTTTGAGTTTTTGACGTCGGCATAATCAAACATTAATCTTAGGATACAGTCAGCTTAAAATGACTGAATGTGAGTGAATACTGTTCAGTTGTGCGGTTTTGGTGAAGCTTTTGATTTTTTGACGTCGGCAGATATCAAACAGTAATCTTAGGATACAGTCAGCTTAAAATGACTCAGATGACTGAATACTATTCAGTTGTGCTTTTTTGGTGAAGCTTTTGAGTTTTTGACGTCGGCAGATATCAAACAGTAATCTTAGGATACAGTCAGTTTAAAATGACTGAATGTGAGTGAATACTGTTCAGAATCAACGGTTTTGCGTTTTTGGTGAAGCTTTTGAGTTTTTGACGTCGGCAGATATCAAACAGTAATCTTAGGATACAGTCATCTTAAAATGACTCAGATGAGTGAATACTGTTCAGTTGTGCGGTTTTGGTGAAGCTTTTGAGTTTTTGACGTCGGCAGATATCAAACAGTAATCTCAGGATACAGTCATCTTAAAATGACTCGGATGAGTGAATACTATTCAGTTGTGCGGTTTTTGGTGAAGCGTTTGAGTTTTTGACGTCGGCAGATATCAAACATTAATCTTAGGATATAGTCAGATTAAAATGACTCAGATGAGTGAATACTGTTCAGTTGTGCGTTTTTGGTGAAGCTTTTGAGTTTTTGACGTCGGCATAATCAAACATTAATCTTAGGATACAGTCAGCTTAAAATGACTGAATGTGAGTGAATACTGTTCAGTTGTGCGGTTTTGGTGAAGCTTTTGATTTTTTGACGTCGGCAGATATCAAACAGTAATCTTAGGATACAGTCAGCTTAAAATGACTCAGATGAGTGAATACTATTCAGTTGTGCTTTTTTGGTGAAGCTTTTGAGTTTTTGACGTCGGCAGATATCAAACAGTAATCTTAGGATACAGTCAGTTTAAAATGACTGAATGTGAGTGAATACTGTTCAGAATCAACGGTTTTGCGTTTTTGGTGAAGCTTTTGAGTTTTTGACGTCGGCAGATATCAAACAGTAATCTTAGGATACAGTCATCTTAAAATGACTTAGATGAGTGAATACTGTTCAGCTGTGCGTTTTTGGTGAAGCTTTTGAGTTTTTGACGTCACAGATATCAAACAGTAATCTTAGGATACAGTAAGTTAAAATGACTGAATGTGAGTGAATACTGTTCAGTTGTGCGGTTTTGGTGAAGCTTTTGAGTTTTTGACGTCGGCAGATATCAAACAGTAATCTTAGGATACAGTCAGCTTAAAATGACTCAGATGAGTGAATACTGTTCAGTTGTGCGGTTTTGGTGAAGCTTTTGAGTTTTTGACGTCACAGATATCAAACAGTAATCTTAGGATATAGTCATCTTAAAATGACTGAATGTGAGTGAATACTGTTCAGTTGTGCGTTTTTGGTGAAGCTTTTGAGTTTTTGACGTCGGCAGATATCAAACAGTAATCTTAGGATACAGTCAGTTTAAAATGACTCAGATGAGTGAATACTGTTCAGTTTTGCGTTTTTGGTGAAGCTTTTGAGTTTTTGACGTCGGCAGATATCAAACAGTAATCTTAGGATACAGTCAGTTTAAAATGACTCAGATGAGTGAATACTGTTCAGTTTTGCGTTTTTGGTGAAGCTTTTGAGTTTTTGACGTCGGCAGATATCAAACAGTAATCTTAGGATACAGTCAGCTTAAAATGACTGAATGTGAGGGAATGCTGTTCAGTTGTGCGGTTTTGGTGAAGCTTTTGAGTTTTTGACGTCGGCAGATATCAAATAGTAATCTTAGGATACAGTCAGCTTAAAATGACTGAATGTTAGTGAATACTGTTCAGTTGTGCGGTTTTGGTGAAGCTTTTGAGTTTTTGACGTCGGCAGATATCAAACAATAATCTTAGGATACAGTCAGCTTAAAATGACTCAGATGAGTGAATACTGTTCAGTTGTGCGTTTTTGGTGAAGCTTTTGAGTTTTTGACGTCACAGATATCAAACAGTAATCTTAGGATACAGTCAGCTTAAAATGACTCGGATGAGTGAATACTATTCAGTTGTGCGGTTTTTGGTGAAGCGTTTGAGTTTTTGACGTCGGCAGATATCAAACATTAATCTTAGGATATAGTCAGATTAAAATGACTCAGATGAGTGAATACTGTTCAGTTGTGCGTTTTTGGTGAAGCTTTTGAGTTTTTGACGTCGGCATAATCAAACATTAATCTTAGGATACAGTCATCTTAAAATGACTTAGATGAGTGAATACTGTTCAGCTGTGCGTTTTTGGTGAAGCTTTTGAGTTTTTGACGTCACAGATATCAAACAGTAATCTTAGGATACAGTCAGTTAAAATGACTGAATGTGAGTGAATACTGTTCAGTTGTGCGGTTTTGGTGAAGCTTTTGATTTTTTGACGTCGGCAGATATCAAACAGTAATCTTAGGATACAGTCAGCTTAAAATGACTTAGATGAGTGAATACTGTTCAGCTGTGCGTTTTTGGTGAAGCTTTTGAGTTTTTGACGTCACAGATATCAAACAGTAATCTTAGGATACAGTCAGTTTAAAATGACTCAGATGAGTGAATACTGTTCAGTTTTGCGTTTTTGGTGAAGCTTTTGAGTTTTTGACGTCGGCAGATATCAAACAGTAATCTTAGGATACAGTCAGTTTAAAATGACTCAGATGAGTGAATACTGTTCAGTTTTGCGTTTTTGGTGAAGCTTTTGAGTTTTTGACGTCGGCAGATATCAAACAGTAATCTTAGGATACAGTCAGTTTAAAATGACTGAATGTGAGGGAATGCTGTTCAGTTGTGCGTTTTTGGTGAAGCTTTTGAGTTTTTGACGTCGGCAGATATCAAACAATAATCTTAGGATACAGTCAGCTTAAAATGACTCAGATGAGTGAATACCGTTCAGTTGTGCGTTTTTGGTGAAGCTTTTGAGTTTTTGACGTCGGAAGATATCAAACAGTAATCTTAGGATACAGTCAGTTTAAAATGACTCAGATGAGTGAATACTGTTCAGTTTTGCGTTTTTGGTGAAGCTTTTGAGTTTTTGACGTCACAGATATCAAACAGTAATCTTAGGATACAGTCAGCTTAAAATGACTCAGATGAGTGAATACTGTTCAGTTGTGCGTTTTTGGTGAAGCTTTTGAGTTTTTGACGTCGGCATAATCAAACAGTAATCTTAGGATACAGTCATCTTAAAATGACTGAATGTGAGTGAATACTATTCAGTTGGGGGTTTTTGGTGAAGCTTTTGAGTTTTTGACGTCACAGATATCAAACATTAATCTTAGGATACAGTCAGTTTAAAATGACTCAGATGAGTGAATACTGTTCAGTTGTCCGTTTTTGGTGAAGCGTTTGAGTTTTTGACGTCGGCAGATATCAAACATTAATCTTAGGATATAGTCAGATTAAAATGACTCAGATGAGTGAATACTGTTCAGTTGTGCGTTTTTGGTGAAGCTTTTGAGTTTTTGACGTCGGCATAATCAAACATTAATCTTAGGATACAGTCAGTTAAAATGACTGAATGTGAGTGAATACTGTTCAGTTGTGCGGTTTTGGTGAAGCTTTTGATTTTTTGACGTCGGCAGATATCAAACAGTAATCTTAGGATACAGTCATCTTAAAATGACTTAGATGAGTGAATACTGTTCAGTTGTGCGTTTTTGGTGAAGCTTTTGAGTTTTTGACGTCACAGATATCAAACAGTAATCTTAGGATACAGTCAGTTAAAATGACTGAATGTGAGTGAATACTGTTCAGTTGTTCGGTTTTGGTGAAGCTTTTGAGTTTTTGACGTCGGCAGATATCAAACAGTAATCTTAGGATACAGTCAGCTTAAAATGACTCAGATGAGTGAATACTGTTCAGTTGTGCGGTTTTGGTGAAGCTTTTGAGTTTTTGACGTCACAGATATCAAACAGTAATCTTAGGATATAGTCATCTTAAAATGACTGAATGTGAGTGAATACTGTTCAGTTGTGCGTTTTTGGTGAAGCTTTTGAGTTTTTGACGTCGGCAGATATCAAACAGTAATCTTAGGATACAGTCAGTTTAAAATGACTCAGATGAGTGAATACTGTTCAGTTGTGCGGTTTTGGTGAAGCTTTTGAGTTTTTGACGTCACAGATATCAAACAGTAATCTTAGGATACAGTCAGTTAAAATGACTGAATGTGAGTGAATACTGTTCAGTTGTTCGGTTTTGGTGAAGCTTTTGAGTTTTTGACGTCGGCAGATATCAAACAGTAATCTTAGGATACAGTCAGCTTAAAATGACTCAGATGAGTGAATACTGTTCAGTTGTGCGGTTTTGGTGAAGCTTTTGAGTTTTTGACGTCACAGATATCAAACAGTAATCTTAGGATATAGTCATCTTAAAATGACTGAATGTGAGTGAATACTGTTCAGTTGTGCGTTTTTGGTGAAGCTTTTGAGTTTTTGACGTCGGCAGATATCAAACAGTAATCTTAGGATACAGTCAGTTTAAAATGACTCAGATGAGTGAATACTGTTCAGTTGTGCGGTTTTGGTGAAGCTTTTGAGTTTTTGACGTCGGAAGATATCAAACAGTAATCTTAGGATATAGTCATCTTAAAATGACTGAATGTGAGTGAATACTGTTCAGTTGTGCGTTTTTGGTGAAGCTTTTGAGTTTTTGACGTCGGCAGATATCAAACAGTAATCTTAGGATACAGTCAGTTTAAAATGACTCAGATGAGTGAATACTGTTCAGTTGTGCGGTTTTGGTGAAGCTTTTGAGTTTTTGACGTCGGAAGATATCAAACATTAATCTTAGGATACAGTCAGCTTAAAATGACTGAATGTGAGTGAATACTGTTCAGTTGTGCGTTTTTGGTGAAGCTTTTGAGTTTTTGACGTCACAGATATCAAACAGTAATCTTAGGATACAGTCAGCTTAAAATGACTGAATGTGAGGGAATGCTGTTCAGTTGTGCGTTTTTGGTGAAGCTTTTGAGTTTTTGACGTCGGCAGATATCAAATAGTAATCTTAGGATACAGTCAGCTTAAAATGACTGAATGTTAGTGAATACTGTTCAGTTGTGCGGTTTTGGTGAAGCTTTTGAGTTTTTGACGTCGGCAGATATCAAACAATAATCTTAGGATACAGTCAGCTTAAAATGACTCAGATGAGTGAATACTGTTCAGTTGTGCGTTTTTGGTGAAGCTTTTGAGTTTTTGACGTCACAGATATCAAACAGTAATCTTAGGATACAGTCAGCTTAAAATGACTGAATGTGAGGGAATGCTGTTCAGTTGTGCGGTTTTGGTGAAGCTTTTGAGTTTTTGACGTCACAGATATCAAACAGTAATCTTAGGATACAGTCAGCTTAAAATGACTCAGATGAGTGAATACTATTCAGTTGTGCTTTTTTGGTGAAGCTTTTGAGTTTTTGACGTCGGCAGATATCAAACAGTAATCTTAGGATACAGTCAGCTTAAAATGACTCGGATGAGTGAATACTGTTCAGTTGTGCGTTTTTGGTGAAGCTTTTGAGTTTTTGACGTCACAGATATCAAACAGTAATCTTAGGATACAGTCAGCTTAAAATGACTCAGATGAGTGAATACTGTTCAGTTGTGCGTTTTTGGTGAAGCTTTTGAGTTTTTGACGTCACAGATATCAAACAGTAATCTTAGGATCCAGTCAGCTTAAAATGACTGAATGTGAGGGAATGCTGTTCAGTTGTGCGTTTTTGGTGAAGCTTTTGAGTTTTTGACGTCGGCAGATATCAAACAGTAATCTTAGGATCCAGTCAGCTTAAAATGACTGAATGTGAGGGAATGCTGTTCAGTTGTGCGTTTTTGGTGAAGCTTTTGAGTTTTTGACGTCGGCAGATATCAAACAGTAATCTTAGGATACAGTCAGTTTAAAATGACTCAGATGAGTGAATACTGTTCAGTTTTGCGTTTTTGGTGAAGCTTTTGAGTTTTTGACGTCGGCAGATATCAAACAGTAATCTTAGGATACAGTCAGTTTAAAATGACTCAGATGAGTGAATACTGTTCAGTTTTGCGTTTTTGGTGAAGCTTTTGAGTTTTTGACGTCGGCAGATATCAAACAGTAATCTTAGGATACAGTCAGCTTAAAATGATTGAATGTGAGGGAATGCTGTTCAGTTGTGCGTTTTTGGTGAAGCTTTTGAGTTTTTGACGTCGGCAGATATCAAATAGTAATCTTAGGATACAGTCAGCTTAAAATGACTGAATGTTAGTGAATACTGTTCAGTTGTGCGGTTTTGGTGAAGCTTTTGAGTTTTTGACGTCGGCAGATATCAAATAGTAATCTTAGGATACAGTCAGCTTAAAATGACTCAGATGAGTGAATACTGTTCAGTTGTGCGTTTTTGGTGAAGCTTTTGAGTTTTTGACGTCACAGATATCAAACAGTAATCTTAGGATCCAGTCAGCTTAAAATGACTGAATGTGAGGGAATGCTGTTCAGTTGTGCGTTTTTGGTGAAGCTTTTGAGTTTTTGACGTCGGCAGATATGAAATAGTAATCTTATGATACAGTCAGCTTAAAATGACTCAGATGAGTGAATACTGTTCAGTTGTGCGGTTTTGGTGAAGCTTTTGAGTTTTTGACGTCGGCAGATATCAAACAGTAATCTTAGGATACAGTCATCTTAAAATGACTTAGATGAGTGAATACTGTTCAGTTGTGCGTTTTTGGTGAAGCTTTTGAGTTTTTGACGTCACAGATATCAAACAGTAATCTTAGGATACAGTCAGTTAAAATGACTGAATGTGAGTGAATACTGTTCAGTTGTGCGGTTTTGGTGAAGCTTTTGAGTTTTTGACGTCACAGATATCAAACAGTAATCTTAGGATACAGTCAGCTTAAAATGACTCAGATGAGTGAATACTATTCAGTTGTGCTTTTTTGGTGAAGCTTTTGAGTTTTTGACGTCGGCAGATATCAAACAGTAATCTTAGGATACAGTCAGTTTAAAATGACTGAATGTGAGTGAATACTGTTCAGAATCAACGGTTTTGCGTTTTTGGTGAAGCTTTTGAGTTTTTGACGTCGGCAGATATCAAACAGTAATCTTAGGATACAGTCATCTTAAAATGACTCAGATGAGTGAATACTGTTCAGTTGTGCGTTTTTGGTGAAGCTTTTGAGTTTTTGACGTCACAGATATCAAACATTAATCTTAGGATACAGTCAGTTAAAATGACTGAATGTGAGTGAATACTGTTCAGTTGTGCGTTTTTGGTGAAGCTTTTGAGTTTTTGACGTCGGCAGATATCAAACAGTAATCTTAGGATACAGTCAGCTTAAAATGACTCAGATGAGTGAATACTGTTCAGTTGTGCGGTTTTGGTGAAGCTTTTGAGTTTTTGACGTCGGAAGATATCAAACATTAATCTTAGGATACAGTCAGCTTAAAATGACTGAATGTGAGTGAATACTATTCAGTTGGGGGTTTTTGGTGAAGCTTTTGAGTTTTTGACGTCGGCAGATATCAAACATTAATCTTAGTATATAGTCAGCTTAAAATGACTCAGATGAGTGAATACTGTTCAGTTGTGCGTTTTTGGTGAAGCTTTTGAGTTTTTGACGTCGGCATAATCAAACATTAATCTTAGGATACAGTCAGTTAAAATGACTGAATGTGAGTGAATACTGTTCAGTTGTGCGGTTTTGGTGAAGCTTTTGAGTTTTTGACGTCGGCAGATATCAAACAGTAATCTTAGGATACAGTCATCTTAAAATGACTCGGATGAGTGAATACTATTCAGTTGTGCGGTTTTTGGTGAAGCGTTTGAGTTTTTGACGTCGGCAGATATCAAACATTAATCTTAGGATACAGTCAGTTTAAAATGACTCAGATGAGTGAATACTGTTCAGTTGTGCGGTTTTGGTGAAGCTTTTGAGTTTTTGACGTCGGAAGATATCAAACATTAATCTTAGGATACAGTCAGCTTAAAATGACTGAATGTGAGTGAATACTGTTCAGTTGTGCGTTTTTGGTGAAGCTTTTGAGTTTTTGACGTCACAGATATCAAACAGTAATCTTAGGATACAGTCAGCTTAAAATGACTGAATGTGAGGGAATGCTGTTCAGTTGTGCGGTTTTGGTGAAGCTTTTGAGTTTTTGACGTCACAGATATCAAACAGTAATCTTAGGATATAGTCATCTTAAAATGACTAAATGTGAGTGAATACTGTTCAGTTGTGCGTTTTTGGTGAAGCTTTTGAGTTTTTGACGTCGGCAGATATCAAACAGTAATCTTAGGATACAGTCAGTTTAAAATGACTCAGATGAGTGAATACTGTTCAGTTTTGCGTTTTTGGTGAAGCTTTTGAGTTTTTGACGTCGGCAGATATCAAACAGTAATCTTAGGATACAGTCAGTTTAAAATGACTCAGATGAGTGAATACTGTTCAGTTTTGCGTTTTTGGTGAAGCTTTTGAGTTTTTGACGTCGGCAGATATCAAACAGTAATCTTAGGATACAGTCAGCTTAAAATGATTGAATGTGAGGGAATGCTGTTCAGTTGTGCGTTTTTGGTGAAGCTTTTGAGTTTTTGACGTCGGCAGATATCAAATAGTAATCTTAGGATACAGTCAGCTTAAAATGACTGAATGTTAGTGAATACTGTTCAGTTGTGCGGTTTTGGTGAAGCTTTTGAGTTTTTGACGTCGGCAGATATCAAACATTAATCTTAGGATACAGTCAGCTTAAAATGACTCAGATGAGTGAATACTGTTCAGTTGTGCGTTTTTGGTGAAGCTTTTGAGTTTTTGACGTCACAGATAAACAGTAATCTTAGGATACAGTCAGCTTAAAATGACTGAATGTGAGGGAATGCTGTTCAGTTGTGCGGTTTTGGTGAAGCTTTTGAGTTTTTGACGTCACAGATATCAAACAGTAATCTTAGGATACAGTCAGCTTAAAATGACTCAGATGAGTGAATACTATTCAGTTGTGCTTTTTTGGTGAAGCTTTTGAGTTTTTGACGTCGGCAGATATCAAACAGTAATCTTAGGATACAGTCAGCTTAAAATGACTCAGATGAGTGAATACTGTTCAGTTGTGCGTTTTTGGTGAAGCTTTTGAGTTTTTGACGTCACAGATATCAAACAGTAATCTTAGGATACAGTCAGTTAAAATGACTGAATGTGAGTGAATACTATTCAGTTGGGGGTTTTTGGTGAAGCTTTTGAGTTTTTGACGTCGGCAGATATCAAACATTAATCTTAGTATATAGTCAGCTTAAAATGACTCAGATGAGTGAATACTGTTCAGTTGTGCGTTTTTGGTGAAGCTTTTGAGTTTTTGACGTCGGCATAATCAAACATTAATCTTAGGATACAGTCAGTTAAAATGACTGAATGTGAGTGAATACTGTTCAGTTGTGCGGTTTTGGTGAAGCTTTTGAGTTTTTGACGTCGGCAGATATCAAACAGTAATCTTAGGATACAGTCATCTTAAAATGACTCGGATGAGTGAATACTATTCAGTTGTGCGGTTTTTGGTGAAGCGTTTGAGTTTTTGACGTCGGCAGATATCAAACATTAATCTTAGGATACAGTCAGTTTAAAATGACTCAGATGAGTGAATACTGTTCAGTTGTGCGGTTTTGGTGAAGCTTTTGAGTTTTTGACGTCGGAAGATATCAAACATTAATCTTAGGATACAGTCAGCTTAAAATGACTGAATGTGAGGGAATGCTGTTCAGTTGTGCGGTTTTGGTGAAGCTTTTGAGTTTTTGACGTCACAGATATCAAACAGTAATCTTAGGATATAGTCATCTTAAAATGACTAAATGTGAGTGAATACTGTTCAGTTGTGCGTTTTTGGTGAAGCTTTTGAGTTTTTGACGTCGGCAGATATCAAACAGTAATCTTAGGATACAGTCAGTTTAAAATGACTCAGATGAGTGAATACTGTTCAGTTTTGCGTTTTTGGTGAAGCTTTTGAGTTTTTGACGTCGGCAGATATCAAACAGTAATCTTAGGATACAGTCAGTTTAAAATGACTCAGATGAGTGAATACTGTTCAGTTTTGCGTTTTTGGTGAAGCTTTTGAGTTTTTGACGTCGGCAGATATCAAACAGTAATCTTAGGATACAGTCAGCTTAAAATGATTGAATGTGAGGGAATGCTGTTCAGTTGTGCGTTTTTGGTGAAGCTTTTGAGTTTTTGACGTCGGCAGATATCAAATAGTAATCTTAGGATACAGTCAGCTTAAAATGACTGAATGTTAGTGAATACTGTTCAGTTGTGCGTTTTTGGTGAAGCTTTTGAGTTTTTGACGTCGGCAGATATCAAACATTAATCTTAGGATACAGTCAGCTTAAAATGACTCAGATGAGTGAATACTGTTCAGTTGTGCGTTTTTGGTGAAGCTTTTGAGTTTTTGACGTCACAGATAAACAGTAATCTTAGGATACAGTCAGCTTAAAATGACTGAATGTGAGGGAATGCTGTTCAGTTGTGCGGTTTTGGTGAAGCTTTTGAGTTTTTGACGTCACAGATATCAAACAGTAATCTTAGGATACAGTCAGCTTAAAATGACTCAGATGAGTGAATACTATTCAGTTGTGCTTTTTTGGTGAAGCTTTTGAGTTTTTGACGTCACAGATATCAAACAGTAATCTTAGGATATAGTCATCTTAAAATGACTAAATGTGAGTGAATACTGTTCAGTTGTGCGTTTTTGGTGAAGCTTTTGAGTTTTTGACGTCGGCAGATATCAAACAGTAATCTTAGGATACAGTCAGTTTAAAATGACTCAGATGAGTGAATACTGTTCAGTTTTGCGTTTTTGGTGAAGCTTTTGAGTTTTTGACGTCGGCAGATATCAAACAGTAATCTTAGGATACAGTCAGTTTAAAATGACTCAGATGAGTGAATACTGTTCAGTTTTGCGTTTTTGGTGAAGCTTTTGAGTTTTTGACGTCGGCAGATATCAAACAGTAATCTTAGGATACAGTCAGCTTAAAATGATTGAATGTGAGGGAATGCTGTTCAGTTGTGCGTTTTTGGTGAAGCTTTTGAGTTTTTGACGTCGGCAGATATCAAATAGTAATCTTAGGATACAGTCAGCTTAAAATGACTGAATGTTAGTGAATACTGTTCAGTTGTGCGTTTTTGGTGAAGCTTTTGAGTTTTTGACGTCGGCAGATATCAAACATTAATCTTAGGATACAGTCAGCTTAAAATGACTCAGATGAGTGAATACTGTTCAGTTGTGCGTTTTTGGTGAAGCTTTTGAGTTTTTGACGTCACAGATAAACAGTAATCTTAGGATACAGTCAGCTTAAAATGACTGAATGTGAGGGAATGCTGTTCAGTTGTGCGGTTTTGGTGAAGCTTTTGAGTTTTTGACGTCACAGATATCAAACAGTAATCTTAGGATACAGTCAGCTTAAAATGACTCAGATGAGTGAATACTATTCAGTTGTGCTTTTTTGGTGAAGCTTTTGAGTTTTTGACGTCGGCAGATATCAAACAGTAATCTTAGGATACAGTCAGCTTAAAATGACTCAGATGAGTGAATACTGTTCAGTTGTGCGTTTTTGGTGAAGCTTTTGAGTTTTTGACGTCACAGATATCAAACAGTAATCTTAGGATACAGTCAGTTAAAATGACTGAATGTGAGTGAATACTGTTCAGTTGTGCGGTTTTGGTGAAGCTTTTGAGTTTTTGACGTCACAGATATCAAACAGTAATCTTAGGATACAGTCAGCTTAAAATGACTCAGATGAGTGAATACTATTCAGTTGTGCTTTTTTGGTGAAGCTTTTGAGTTTTTGACGTCGGCAGATATCAAACAGTAATCTTAGGATACAGTCAGTTTAAAATGACTGAATGTGAGTGAATACTGTTCAGAATCAACGGTTTTGCGTTTTTGGTGAAGCTTTTGAGTTTTTGACGTCGGCAGATATCAAACAGTAATCTTAGGATACAGTCATCTTAAAATGACTCAGATGAGTGAATACTGTTCAGTTGTGCGTTTTTGGTGAAGCTTTTGAGTTTTTGACGTCACAGATATCAAACATTAATCTTAGGATACAGTCAGTTAAAATGACTGAATGTGAGTGAATACTGTTCAGTTGTCCGTTTTTGGTGAAGCTTTTGAGTTTTTGACGTCGGCAGATATCAAACAGTAATCTTAGGATACAGTCAGCTTAAAATGACTCAGATGAGTGAATACTGTTCAGTTGTGCGGTTTTGGTGAAGCTTTTGAGTTTTTGACGTCGGAAGATATCAAACATTAATCTTAGGATACAGTCAGCTTAAAATGACTGAATGTGAGTGAATACTATTCAGTTGGGGGTTTTTGGTGAAGCTTTTGAGTTTTTGACGTCGGCAGATATCAAACATTAATCTTAGTATATAGTCAGCTTAAAATGACTCAGATGAGTGAATACTGTTCAGTTGTGCGTTTTTGGTGAAGCTTTTGAGTTTTTGACGTCGGCATAATCAAACATTAATCTTAGGATACAGTCAGTTAAAATGACTGAATGTGAGTGAATACTGTTCAGTTGTGCGGTTTTGGTGAAGCTTTTGAGTTTTTGACGTCGGCAGATATCAAACAGTAATCTTAGGATACAGTCATCTTAAAATGACTCGGATGAGTGAATACTATTCAGTTGTGCGGTTTTTGGTGAAGCGTTTGAGTTTTTGACGTCGGCAGATATCAAACATTAATCTTAGGATATAGTCAGATTAAAATGACTCAGATGAGTGAATACTGTTCAGTTGTGCGGTTTTGGTGAAGCTTTTGAGTTTTTGACGTCGGCATAATCAAACATTAATCTTAGGATACAGTCAGCTTAAAATGACTGAATGTGAGTGAATACTGTTCAGTTGTGCGTTTTTGGTGAAGCTTTTGAGTTTTTGACGTCACAGATATCAAACAGTAATCTTAGGATACAGTCAGTTAAAATGACTGAATGTGAGTGAATACTGTTCAGTTTTGCGTTTTTGGTGAAGCTTTTGAGTTTTTGACGTCGGCAGATATCAAACAGTAATCTTAGGATACAGTCAGCTTAAAATGATTGAATGTGAGGGAATGCTGTTCAGTTGTGCGTTTTTGGTGAAGCTTTTGAGTTTTTGACGTCGGCAGATATCAAATAGTAATCTTAGGATACAGTCAGCTTAAAATGACTGAATGTTAGTGAATACTGTTCAGTTGTGCGGTTTTGGTGAAGCTTTTGAGTTTTTGACGTCGGCAGATATCAAATAGTAATCTTAGGATACAGTCAGCTTAAAATGACTCAGATGAGTGAATACTGTTCAGTTGTGCGTTTTTGGTGAAGCTTTTGAGTTTTTGACGTCACAGATATCAAACAGTAATCTTAGGATCCAGTCAGCTTAAAATGACTGAATGTGAGGGAATGCTGTTCAGTTGTGCGTTTTTGGTGAAGCTTTTGAGTTTTTGACGTCGGCAGATATGAAATAGTAATCTTATGATACAGTCAGCTTAAAATGACTCAGATGAGTGAATACTGTTCAGTTGTGCGGTTTTGGTGAAGCTTTTGAGTTTTTGACGTCGGCAGATATCAAACAGTAATCTTAGGATACAGTCATCTTAAAATGACTTAGATGAGTGAATACTGTTCAGTTGTGCGTTTTTGGTGAAGCTTTTGAGTTTTTGACGTCACAGATATCAAACAGTAATCTTAGGATACAGTCAGTTAAAATGACTGAATGTGAGTGAATACTGTTCAGTTGTGCGGTTTTGGTGAAGCTTTTGAGTTTTTGACGTCACAGATATCAAACAGTAATCTTAGGATACAGTCAGCTTAAAATGACTCAGATGAGTGAATACTATTCAGTTGTGCTTTTTTGGTGAAGCTTTTGAGTTTTTGACGTCGGCAGATATCAAACAGTAATCTTAGGATACAGTCAGTTTAAAATGACTGAATGTGAGTGAATACTGTTCAGAATCAACGGTTTTGCGTTTTTGGTGAAGCTTTTGAGTTTTTGACGTCGGCAGATATCAAACAGTAATCTTAGGATACAGTCATCTTAAAATGACTCAGATGAGTGAATACTGTTCAGTTGTGCGTTTTTGGTGAAGCTTTTGAGTTTTTGACGTCACAGATATCAAACATTAATCTTAGGATACAGTCAGTTAAAATGACTGAATGTGAGTGAATACTGTTCAGTTGTGCGTTTTTGGTGAAGCTTTTGAGTTTTTGACGTCGGCAGATATCAAACAGTAATCTTAGGATACAGTCAGCTTAAAATGACTCAGATGAGTGAATACTGTTCAGTTGTGCGGTTTTGGTGAAGCTTTTGAGTTTTTGACGTCGGAAGATATCAAACATTAATCTTAGGATACAGTCAGCTTAAAATGACTGAATGTGAGTGAATACTATTCAGTTGGGGGTTTTTGGTGAAGCTTTTGAGTTTTTGACGTCGGCAGATATCAAACATTAATCTTAGTATATAGTCAGCTTAAAATGACTCAGATGAGTGAATACTGTTCAGTTGTGCGTTTTTGGTGAAGCTTTTGAGTTTTTGACGTCGGCATAATCAAACATTAATCTTAGGATACAGTCAGTTAAAATGACTGAATGTGAGTGAATACTGTTCAGTTGTGCGGTTTTGGTGAAGCTTTTGAGTTTTTGACGTCGGCAGATATCAAACAGTAATCTTAGGATACAGTCATCTTAAAATGACTCGGATGAGTGAATACTATTCAGTTGTGCGGTTTTTGGTGAAGCGTTTGAGTTTTTGACGTCGGCAGATATCAAACATTAATCTTAGGATACAGTCAGTTTAAAATGACTCAGATGAGTGAATACTGTTCAGTTGTGCGGTTTTGGTGAAGCTTTTGAGTTTTTGACGTCGGAAGATATCAAACATTAATCTTAGGATACAGTCAGCTTAAAATGACTGAATGTGAGTGAATACTGTTCAGTTGTGCGTTTTTGGTGAAGCTTTTGAGTTTTTGACGTCACAGATATCAAACAGTAATCTTAGGATACAGTCAGCTTAAAATGACTGAATGTGAGGGAATGCTGTTCAGTTGTGCGGTTTTGGTGAAGCTTTTGAGTTTTTGACGTCACAGATATCAAACAGTAATCTTAGGATATAGTCATCTTAAAATGACTAAATGTGAGTGAATACTGTTCAGTTGTGCGTTTTTGGTGAAGCTTTTGAGTTTTTGACGTCGGCAGATATCAAACAGTAATCTTAGGATACAGTCAGTTTAAAATGACTCAGATGAGTGAATACTGTTCAGTTTTGCGTTTTTGGTGAAGCTTTTGAGTTTTTGACGTCGGCAGATATCAAACAGTAATCTTAGGATACAGTCAGTTTAAAATGACTCAGATGAGTGAATACTGTTCAGTTTTGCGTTTTTGGTGAAGCTTTTGAGTTTTTGACGTCGGCAGATATCAAACAGTAATCTTAGGATACAGTCAGCTTAAAATGATTGAATGTGAGGGAATGCTGTTCAGTTGTGCGTTTTTGGTGAAACTTTTGAGTTTTTGACGTCGGCAGATATCAAATAGTAATCTTAGGATACAGTCAGCTTAAAATGACTGAATGTTAGTGAATACTGTTCAGTTGTGCGGTTTTGGTGAAGCTTTTGAGTTTTTGACGTCGGCAGATATCAAACAATAATCTTAGGATACAGTCAGCTTAAAATGACTCAGATGAGTGAATACTGTTCAGTTGTGCGTTTTTGGTGAAGCTTTTGAGTTTTTGACGTCACAGATAAACAGTAATCTTAGGATACAGTCAGCTTAAAATGACTGAATGTGAGGGAATGCTGTTCAGTTGTGCGGTTTTGGTGAAGCTTTTGAGTTTTTGACGTCACAGATATCAAACAGTAATCTTAGGATACAGTCAGCTTAAAATGACTCAGATGAGTGAATACTATTCAGTTGTGCTTTTTTGGTGAAGCTTTTGAGTTTTTGACGTCGGCAGATATCAAACAGTAATCTTAGGATACAGTCAGCTTAAAATGACTCAGATGAGTGAATACTGTTCAGTTGTGCGTTTTTGGTGAAGCTTTTGAGTTTTTGACGTCACAGATATCAAACAGTAATCTTAGGATACAGTCAGTTAAAATGACTGAATGTGAGTGAATACTGTTCAGTTGTGCGGTTTTGGTGAAGCTTTTGAGTTTTTGACGTCACAGATATCAAACAGTAATCTTAGGATACAGTCAGCTTAAAATGACTCAGATGAGTGAATACTATTCAGTTGTGCTTTTTTGGTGAAGCTTTTGAGTTTTTGACGTCGGCAGATATCAAACAGTAATCTTAGGATACAGTCAGTTTAAAATGACTGAATGTGAGTGAATACTGTTCAGAATCAACGGTTTTGCGTTTTTGGTGAAGCTTTTGAGTTTTTGACGTCGGCAGATATCAAACAGTAATCTTAGGATACAGTCATCTTAAAATGACTCAGATGAGTGAATACTGTTCAGTTGTGCGTTTTTGGTGAAGCTTTTGAGTTTTTGACGTCACAGATATCAAACATTAATCTTAGGATACAGTCAGTTAAAATGACTGAATGTGAGTGAATACTGTTCAGTTGTGCGTTTTTGGTGAAGCTTTTGAGTTTTTGACGTCGGCAGATATCAAACATTAATCTTAGTATATAGTCAGCTTAAAATGACTCAGATGAGTGAATACTGTTCAGTTGTGCGTTTTTGGTGAAGCTTTTGAGTTTTTGACGTCGGCATAATCAAACATTAATCTTAGGATACAGTCAGTTAAAATGACTGAATGTGAGTGAATACTGTTCAGTTGTGCGGTTTTGGTGAAGCTTTTGAGTTTTTGACGTCGGCAGATATCAAACAGTAATCTTAGGATACAGTCATCTTAAAATGACTCGGATGAGTGAATACTATTCAGTTGTGCGGTTTTTGGTGAAGCGTTTGAGTTTTTGACGTCGGCAAATATCAAACATTAATCTTAGGATATAGTCAGATTAAAATGACTCAGATGAGTGAATACTGTTCAGTTGTGCGTTTTTGGTGAAGCTTTTGAGTTTTTGACGTCGGCATAATCAAACATTAATCTTAGGATACAGTCAGCTTAAAATGACTGAATGTGAGTGAATACTGTTCAGTTGTGCGTTTTTGGTGAAGCTTTTGAGTTTTTGACGTCGGCAGATATCAAACAGTAATCTTAGGATACAGTCAGCTTAAAATGACTCAGATGAGTGAATACTGTTCAGTTGTGCGGTTTTGGTGAAGCTTTTGAGTTTTTGACGTCACAGATATCAAACAGTAATCTTAGGAAACAGTCAGTTTAAAATGACTCAGATGAGTGAATACTGTTCAGTTTTGCGTTTTTGGTGAAGCTTTTGAGTTTTTGACGTCGGCAGATATCAAACAGTAATCTTAGGATACAGTCAGCTTAAAATGACTGAATGTGAGGGAATGCTGTTCAGTTGTGCGTTTTTGGTGAAGCTTTTGAGTTTTTGACGTCGGCAGATATCAAATAGTAATCTTAGGATATAGTCAGATTAAAATGACTGAATGTTAGTGAATACTGTTCAGTTGTGCGGTTTTGGTGAAGCTTTTGAGTTTTTGACGTCGGCAGATATCAAACAATAATCTTAGGATACAGTCAGCTTAAAATGACTGAATGTGAGGGAATGCTGTTCAGTTGTGCGGTTTTGGTGAAGCTTTTGAGTTTTTGACGTCGGCAGATATCAAACAGTAATCTTAGGATACAGTCAGTTTAAAATGACTCGGATGAGTGAATACTGTTCAGTTGTGCGTTTTTGGTGAAGCTTTTGAGTTTTTGACGTCACAGATATCAAACATTAATCTTAGGATACAGTCAGTTAAAATGACTGAATGTGAGTGAATACTGTTCAGTTGTGCGTTTTTGGTGAAGCTTTTGAGTTTTTGACGTCGGCAGATATCAAACAGTAATCTTAGGATACAGTCATCTTAAAATGACTTAGATGAGTGAATACTGTTCAGTTGTGCGTTTTTGGTGAAGCTTTTGAGTTTTTGACGTCACAGATATCAAACAGTAATCTTAGGATACAGTCAGTTAAAATGACTGAATATGAGTGAATACTGTTCAGTTGTCCGTTTTTGGTGAAGCGTTTGAGTTTTTGACGTCGGCAGATATCAAACATTAATCTTAGGATATAGTCAGCTTAAAATGACTCAGATGAGTGAATACTGTTCAGTTGTGCGGTTTTGGTGAAGCTTTTGAGTTTTTGACGTCACAGATATCAAACAGTAATCTTAGGATACAGTCAGCTTAAAATGACTGAATGTGAGGGAATGCTGTTCAGTTGTGCGTTTTTGGTGAAGCTTTTGAGTTTTTGACGTCGGCAGATATCAAATAGTAATCTTAGGATACAGTCAGCTTAAAATGACTGAATGTTAGTGAATACTGTTCAGTTGTGCGGTTTTGGTGAAGCTTTTGAGTTTTTGACGTCGGCAGATATCAAACAATAATCTTAGGATACAGTCAGCTTAAAATGACTCAGATGAGTGAATACTGTTCAGTTGTGCGTTTTTGGTGAAGCTTTTGAGTTTTTGACGTCACAGATATCAAACAGTAATCTTAGGATACAGTCAGCTTAAAATGACTGAATGTGAGGGAATGCTGTTCAGTTGTGCGGTTTTGGTGAAGCTTTTGAGTTTTTGACGTCACAGATATCAAACAGTAATCTTAGGATACAGTCAGCTTAAAATGACTCAGATGAGTGAATACTATTCAGTTGTGCTTTTTTGGTGAAGCTTTTGAGTTTTTGACGTCGGCAGATATCAAACAGTAATCTTAGGATACAGTCAGCTTAAAATGACTCGGATGAGTGAATACTGTTCAGTTGTGCGTTTTTGGTGAAGCTTTTGAGTTTTTGACGTCACAGATATCAAACAGTAATCTTAGGATCCAGTCAGCTTAAAATGACTGAATGTGAGGGAATGCTGTTCAGTTGTGCGTTTTTGGTGAAGCTTTTGAGTTTTTGACGTCGGCAGATATGAAATAGTAATCTTATGATACAGTCAGCTTAAAATGACTCAGATGAGTGAATACTGTTCAGTTGTACGGTTTTGGTGAAGCTTTTGAGTTTTTGACGTCGGCAGATATCAAACAGTAATCTTAGGATACAGTCATCTTAAAATGACTTAGATGAGTGAATACTGTTCAGTTGTGCGTTTTTGGTGAAGCTTTTGAGTTTTTGACGTCACAGATATCAAACAGTAATCTTAGGATACAGTCAGTTAAAATGACTGAATGTGAGTGAATACTGTTCAGTTGTGCGTTTTTGGTGAAGCTTTTGAGTTTTTGACGTCGGCAGATATGAAATAGTAATCTTAGGATACAGTCAGCTTAAAATGACTCAGATGAGTGAATACTGTTCAGTTGTGCGGTTTTGGTGAAGCTTTTGAGTTTTTGACGTCGGCAGATATCAAACAGTAATCTTAGGATACAGTCATCTTAAAATGACTTAGATGAGTGAATACTGTTCAGTTGTGCGTTTTTGGTGAAGCTTTTGAGTTTTTGACGTCACAGATATCAAACAGTAATCTTAGGATACAGTCAGTTAAAATGACTGAATGTGAGTGAATACTGTTCAGTTGTCCGTTTTTGGTGAAGCGTTTGAGTTTTTGACGTCGGCAGATATCAAACATTAATCTTAGGATACAGTCAGCTTAAAATGACTCAGATGAGTGAATACTGTTCAGTTGTGCGGTTTTGGTGAAGCTTTTGAGTTTTTGACGTCACAGATATCAAACAGTAATCTTAGGATACAGTCAGTTTAAAATGACTCAGATGAGTGAATACTGTTCAGTTGTGCGTTTTTGGTGAAGCTTTTGAGTTTTTGACGTCACAGATATCAAACAGTAATCTTAGGATATAGTCATCTTAAAATGACTGAATGTGAGTGAATACTGTTCAGTTGTGCGTTTTTGGTGAAGCTTTTGAGTTTTTGACGTCGGCAGATATCAAACAGTAATCTTAGGATACAGTCAGTTTAAAATGACTCAGATGAGTGAATACTGTTCAGTTTTGCGTTTTTGGTGAAGCTTTTGAGTTTTTGACGTCGGCAGATATCAAACAGTAATCTTAGGATACAGTCAGTTTAAAATGACTCAGATGAGTGAATACTGTTCAGTTTTGCGTTTTTGGTGAAGCTTTTGAGTTTTTGACGTCGGCAGATATCAAACAGTAATCTTAGGATACAGTCATCTTAAAATGACTCAGATGAGTGAATACTGTTCAGTTGTGCCTTTTTGGTGAAGCTTTTGAGTTTTTGACGTCGGCAGATATCAAACAGTAATCTTAGGATACAGTCAGCTTAAAATGACTCAGATGAGTGAATACTGTTCAGTTTTGCGTTTTTGGTGAAGCTTTTGAGTTTTTGACGTCGGCAGATATCAAACAGTAATCTTAGGATACAGTCATCTTAAAATGACTGAATGTGAGTGAATACTGTTCAGTTGTGCGTTTTTGGTGAAGCTTTTGAGTTTTTGACGTCGGCAGATATCAAACAGTAATCTTAGGATACAGTCAGCTTAAAATGACTGAATGTGAGGGAATGCTGTTCAGTTGTGCGTTTTTGGTGAAGCTTTTGAGTTTTTGACGTCGGCAGATATCAAACAGTAATCTTAGGATACAGTCAGTTTAAAATGACTCAGATGAGTGAATACTGTTCAGTTGTGCGGTTTTGGTGAAGCTTTTGAGTTTTTGACGTCGGAAGATATCAAACATTAATCTTAGGATACAGTCAGCTTAAAATGACTGAATGTGAGTGAATACTGTTCAGTTGTGCGTTTTTGGTGAAGCTTTTGAGTTTTTGACGTCACAGATATCAAACAGTAATCTTAGGATACAGTCAGCTTAAAATGACTGAATGTGAGGGAATGCTGTTCAGTTGTGCGGTTTTGGTGAAGCTTTTGAGTTTTTGACGTCACAGATATCAAACAGTAATCTTAGGATATAGTCATCTTAAAATGACTAAATGTGAGTGAATACTGTTCAGTTGTGCGTTTTTGGTGAAGCTTTTGAGTTTTTGACGTCGGCAGATATCAAACAGTAATCTTAGGATACAGTCAGTTTAAAATGACTCAGATGAGTGAATACTGTTCAGTTTTGCGTTTTTGGTGAAGCTTTTGAGTTTTTGACGTCGGCAGATATCAAACAGTAATCTTAGGATACAGTCAGTTTAAAATGACTCAGATGAGTGAATACTGTTCAGTTTTGCGTTTTTGGTGAAGCTTTTGAGTTTTTGACGTCGGCAGATATCAAACAGTAATCTTAGGATACAGTCAGCTTAAAATGATTGAATGTGAGGGAATGCTGTTCAGTTGTGCGTTTTTGGTGAAGCTTTTGAGTTTTTGACGTCGGCAGATATCAAATAGTAATCTTAGGATACAGTCAGCTTAAAATGACTGAATGTTAGTGAATACTGTTCAGTTGTGCGGTTTTGGTGAAGCTTTTGAGTTTTTGACGTCGGCAGATATCAAACAATAATCTTAGGATACAGTCAGCTTAAAATGACTCAGATGAGTGAATACTGTTCAGTTGTGCGTTTTTGGTGAAGCTTTTGAGTTTTTGACGTCACAGATAAACAGTAATCTTAGGATACAGTCAGCTTAAAATGACTGAATGTGAGGGAATGCTGTTCGGTTGTGCGGTTTTGGTGAAGCTTTTGAGTTTTTGACGTCACAGATATCAAACAGTAATCTTAGGATACAGTCAGCTTAAAATGACTCAGATGAGTGAATACTATTCAGTTGTGCTTTTTTGGTGAAGCTTTTGAGTTTTTGACGTCGGCAGATATCAAACAGTAATCTTAGGATACAGTCAGCTTAAAATGACTCGGATGAGTGAATACTGTTCAGTTGTGCGTTTTTGGTGAAGCTTTTGAGTTTTTGACGTCACAGATATCAAACAGTAATCTTAGGATACAGTCAGCTTAAAATGACTCAGATGAGTGAATACTGTTCAGTTGTGCGTTTTTGGTGAAGCTTTTGAGTTTTTGACGTCACAGATATCAAACAGTAATCTTAGGATCCAGTCAGCTTAAAATGACTGAATGTGAGGGAATGCTGTTCAGTTGTGCGTTTTTGGTGAAGCTTTTGAGTTTTTGACGTCACAGATATCAAACAGTAATCTTAGGATCCAGTCAGCTTAAAATGACTGAATGTGAGGGAATGCTGTTCAGTTGTGCGTTTTTGGTGAAGCTTTTGAGTTTTTGACGTCGGCAGATATGAAATAGTAATCTTATGATACAGTCAGCTTAAAATAACTCGGATGAGTGAATACTGTTCAGTTGTGCGGTTTTGGTGAAGCTTTTGAGTTTTTGACGTCGGCAGATATCAAACAGTAATCTTAGGATACAGTCATCTTAAAATGACTTAGATGATTGAATACTGTTCAGTTGTGCGTTTTTGGTGAAGCTTTTGAGTTTTTGACGTCACAGATATCAAACAGTAATCTTAGGATACAGTCAGTTAAAATGACTGAATGTGAGTGAATACTGTTCAGTTGTGCGGTTTTGGTGAAGCTTTTGAGTTTTTGACGTCACAGATATCAAACATTAATCTTAGGATACAGTCAGTTAAAATGACTGAATGTGAGTGAATACTGTTCAGTTGTGCGTTTTTGGTGAAGCTTTTGAGTTTTTGACGTCGGCAGATATCAAACAGTAATCTTAGGATACAGTCAGCTTAAAATGACTCAGATGAGTGAATACTGTTCAGTTGTGCGGTTTTGGTGAAGCTTTTGAGTTTTTGACGTCGGCAGATATCAAACAGTAATCTTAGGATATAGTCATCTTAAAATGACTGAATGTGAGTGAATACTGTTCAGTTGTGCGTCTTTGGTGAAGCTTTTGAGTTTTTGACGTCGGCAGATATCAAACAGTAATCTTAGGATACAGTCAGTTTAAAATGACTCAGATGAGTGAATACTGTTCAGTTTTGCGTTTTTGGTGAAGCTTTTGAGTTTTTGACGTCGGCAGATATCAAACAGTAATCTTAGGATACAGTCAGCTTAAAATGACTGAATGTGAGGGAATGCTGTTCAGTTGTGCGTTTTTGGTGAAGCTTTTGAGTTTTTGACGTCGGCAGATATCAAACAGTAATCTTAGGATACAGTCATCTTAAAATGACTTAGATGAGTGAATACTGTTCAGTTGTGCGTTTTTGGTGAAGCTTTTGAGTTTTTGACGTCACAGATATCAAACAGTAATCTTAGGATACAGTCAGTTAAAATGACTGAATATGAGTGAATACTGTTCAGTTGTCCGTTTTTGGTGAAGCGTTTGAGTTTTTGACGTCGGCAGATATCAAACATTAATCTTAGGATATAGTCAGCTTAAAATGACTCAGATGAGTGAATACTGTTCAGTTGTGCGGTTTTGGTGAAGCTTTTGAGTTTTTGACGTCACAGATATCAAACAGTAATCTTAGGATACAGTCAGTTTAAAATGACTCAGATGAGTGAATACTGTTCAGTTGTGCGTTTTTGGTGAAGCTTTTGAGTTTTTGACGTCACAGATATCAAACAGTAATCTTAGGATATAGTCATCTTAAAATGACTGAATGTGAGTGAATACTGTTCAGTTGTGCGTTTTTGGTGAAGCTTTTGAGTTTTTGACGTCGGCAGATATCAAACAGTAATCTTAGGATACAGTCAGTTTAAAATGACTCAGATGAGTGAATACTGTTCAGTTTTGCGTTTTTGGTGAAGCTTTTGAGTTTTTGACGTCGGCAGATATCAAACAGTAATCTTAGGATACAGTCATCTTAAAATGACTCAGATGAGTGAATACTGTTCAGTTGTGCCTTTTTGGTGAAGCTTTTGAGTTTTTGACGTCGGCAGATATCAAACAGTAATCTTAGGATACAGTCAGTTTAAAATGACTCAGATGAGTGAATACTGTTCAGTTTTGCGTTTTTGGTGAAGCTTTTGAGTTTTTGACGTCGGCAGATATCAAACAGTAATCTTAGGATACAGTCATCTTAAAATGACTGAATGTGAGTGAATACTGTTCAGTTGTGCGTTTTTGGTGAAGCTTTTGAGTTTTTGACGTCGGCAGATATCAAACAGTAATCTTAGGATACAGTCAGCTTAAAATGACTGAATGTGAGGGAATGCTGTTCAGTTGTGCGTTTTTGGTGAAGCTTTTGAGTTTTTGACGTCGGCAGATATCAAACAGTAATCTTAGGATACAGTCAGTTTAAAATGACTCAGATGAGTGAATACTGTTCAGTTGTGCGGTTTTGGTGAAGCTTTTGAGTTTTTGACGTCGGAAGATATCAAACATTAATCTTAGGATACAGTCAGCTTAAAATGACTGAATGTGAGTGAATACTGTTCAGTTGTGCGTTTTTGGTGAAGCTTTTGAGTTTTTGACGTCACAGATATCAAACAGTAATCTTAGGATACAGTCAGCTTAAAATGACTGAATGTGAGGGAATGCTGTTCAGTTGTGCGGTTTTGGTGAAGCTTTTGAGTTTTTGACGTCACAGATATCAAACAGTAATCTTAGGATATAGTCATCTTAAAATGACTAAATGTGAGTGAATACTGTTCAGTTGTGCGTTTTTGGTGAAGCTTTTGAGTTTTTGACGTCGGCAGATATCAAACAGTAATCTTAGGATACAGTCAGTTTAAAATGACTCAGATGAGTGAATACTGTTCAGTTTTGCGTTTTTGGTGAAGCTTTTGAGTTTTTGACGTCGGCAGATATCAAACAGTAATCTTAGGATACAGTCAGTTTAAAATGACTCAGATGAGTGAATACTGTTCAGTTTTGCGTTTTTGGTGAAGCTTTTGAGTTTTTGACGTCGGCAGATATCAAACAGTAATCTTAGGATACAGTCAGCTTAAAATGATTGAATGTGAGGGAATGCTGTTCAGTTGTGCGTTTTTGGTGAAGCTTTTGAGTTTTTGACGTCGGCAGATATCAAATAGTAATCTTAGGATACAGTCAGTTTAAAATGACTGAATGTGAGTGAATACTGTTCAGAATCAACGGTTTTGCGTTTTTGGTGAAGCTTTTGAGTTTTTGACGTCGGCAGATATCAAACAGTAATCTTAGGATACAGTCATCTTAAAATGACTCAGATGAGTGAATACTGTTCAGTTGTGCGTTTTTGGTGAAGCTTTTGAGTTTTTGACGTCACAGATATCAAACATTAATCTTAGGATACAGTCAGTTAAAATGACTGAATGTGAGTGAATACTGTTCAGTTGTGCGTTTTTGGTGAAGCTTTTGAGTTTTTGACGTCGGCAGATATCAAACAGTAATCTTAGGATACAGTCAGCTTAAAATGACTCAGATGAGTGAATACTGTTCAGTTGTGCGGTTTTGGTGAAGCTTTTGAGTTTTTGACGTCGGAAGATATCAAACATTAATCTTAGGATACAGTCAGCTTAAAATGACTGAATGTGAGTGAATACTATTCAGTTGGGGGTTTTTGGTGAAGCTTTTGAGTTTTTGACGTCGGCAGATATCAAACATTAATCTTAGTATATAGTCAGCTTAAAATGACTCAGATGAGTGAATACTGTTCAGTTGTGCGTTTTTGGTGAAGCTTTTGAGTTTTTGACGTCGGCATAATCAAACATTAATCTTAGGATACAGTCAGTTAAAATGACTGAATGTGAGTGAATACTGTTCAGTTGTGCGGTTTTGGTGAAGCTTTTGAGTTTTTGACGTCGGCAGATATCAAACAGTAATCTTAGGATACAGTCATCTTAAAATGACTCGGATGAGTGAATACTATTCAGTTGTGCGGTTTTTGGTGAAGCGTTTGAGTTTTTGACGTCGGCAGATATCAAACATTAATCTTAGGATATAGTCAGATTAAAATGACTCAGATGAGTGAATACTGTTCAGTTGTGCGTTTTTGGTGAAGCTTTTGAGTTTTTGACGTCGGCATAATCAAACTGTAATCTTAGGATACAGTCAGCTTAAAATGACTGAATGTGAGTGAATACTGTTCAGTTGTGCGTTTTTGGTGAAGCTTTTGAGTTTTTGACGTCACAGATATCAAACAGTAATCTTAGGATACAGTCAGTTAAAATGACTGAATGTGAGTGAATACTGTTCAGTTGTGCGGTTTTGGTGAAGCTTTTGAGTTTTTGACGTCACAGATATCAAACATTAATCTTAGGATACAGTCAGTTAAAATGACTGAATGTGAGTGAATACTGTTCAGTTGTGCGTTTTTGGTGAAGCTTTTGAGTTTTTGACGTCGGCAGATATCAAACAGTAATCTTAGGATACAGTCAGCTTAAAATGACTCAGATGAGTGAATACTGTTCAGTTGTGCGGTTTTGGTGAAGCTTTTGAGTTTTTGACGTCACAGATATCAAACAGTAATCTTAGGATACATTCAGTTTAAAATGACTCAGATGAGTAAATACTGTTCAGTTGTGCGGTTTTGGTGAAGCTTTTGAGTTTTTGACGTCGGAAGATATCAAACATTAATCTTAGGATACAGTCAGCTTAAAATGACTGAATGTGAGTGAATACTATTCAGTTGGGGGTTTTTGGTGAAGCTTTTGAGTTTTTGACGTCGGCAGATATCAAACATTAATCTTAGTATATAGTCAGCTTAAAATGACTCAGATGAGTGAATACTGTTCAGTTGTGCGTTTTTGGTGAAGCTTTTGAGTTTTTGACGTCGGCAGATATCAAACAGTAATCTTAGGATACAGTCATCTTAAAATGACTGAATGTAAGTGAATACTATTCAGTTGGGGGTTTTTGGTGAAGCTTTTGAGTTTTTGACGTCACAGATATCAAACATTAATCTTAGGATACAGTCAGTTTAAAATGACTCAGATGAGTGAATACTGTTCAGTTGTCCGTTTTTGGTGAAGCGTTTGAGTTTTTGACGTCGGCAGATATCAAACATTAATCTTAGGATATAGTCAGATTAAAATGACTCAGATGAGTGAATACTGTTCAGTTGTGCGTTTTTGGTGAAGCTTTTGAGTTTTTGACGTCGGCATAATCAAACATTAATCTTAGGATACAGTCAGTTAAAATGACTGAATGTGAGTGAATACTGTTCAGTTGTGCGGTTTTGGTGAAGCTTTTGATTTTTTGACGTCGGCAGATATCAAACAGTAATCTTAGGATACAGTCAGTTTAAAATGACTCAGATGAGTAAATACTGTTCAGTTGTGCGGTTTTGGTGAAGCTTTTGAGTTTTTGACGTCGGAAGATATCAAACATTAATCTTAGGATACAGTCAGCTTAAAATGACTGAATGTGAGTGAATACTATTCAGTTGGGGGTTTTTGGTGAAGCTTTTGAGTTTTTGACGTCGGCAGATATCAAACATTAATCTTAGTATATAGTCAGCTTAAAATGACTCAGATGAGTGAATACTATTCAGTTGGGGGTTTTTGGTGAAGCTTTTGAGTTTTTGACGTCACAGATATCAAACATTAATCTTAGGATATAGTCAGATTAAAATGACTCAGATGAGTGAATACTGTTCAGTTGTGCGTTTTTGGTGAAGCTTTTGAGTTTTTGACGTCGGCATAATCAAACATTAATCTTAGGATACAGTCAGTTAAAATGACTGAATGTGAGTGAATACTGTTCAGTTGTGCGGTTTTGGTGAAGCTTTTGATTTTTTGACGTCGGCAGATATCAAACAGTAATCTTAGGATACAGTCATCTTAAAATGACTTAGATGAGTGAATACTGTTCAGTTGTGCGTTTTTGGTGAAGCTTTTGAGTTTTTGACGTCACAGATATCAAACAGTAATCTTAGGATACAGTCAGTTAAAATGACTGAATGTGAGTGAATACTGTTCAGTTGTTCGGTTTTGGTGAAGCTTTTGAGTTTTTGACGTCGGCAGATATCAAACAGTAATCTTAGGATACAGTCAGCTTAAAATGACTCAGATGAGTGAATACTGTTCAGTTGTGCGGTTTTGGTGAAGCTTTTGAGTTTTTGACGTCACAGATATCAAACAGTAATCTTAGGATATAGTCATCTTAAAATGACTGAATGTGAGTGAATACTGTTCAGTTGTGTGTTTTTGGTGAAGCTTTTGAGTTTTTGACGTCGGCAGATATCAAACAGTAATCTTAGGATACAGTCAGTTTAAAATGACTCAGATGAGTGAATACTGTTCAGTTTTGCGTTTTTGGTGAAGCTTTTGAGTTTTTGACGTCGGCAGATATCAAACAGTAATCTTAGGATACAGTCAGTTTAAAATGACTCAGATGAGTGAATACTGTTCAGTTTTGCGTTTTTGGTGAAGCTTTTGAGTTTTTGACGTCGGCAGATATCAAACAGTAATCTTAGGATACAGTCAGCTTAAAATGACTGAATGTGAGGGAATGCTGTTCAGTTGTGCGTTTTTGGTGAAGCTTTTGAGTTTTTGACGTCGGCAGATATCAAATAGTAATCTTAGGATACAGTCAGCTTAAAATGACTGAATGTTAGTGAATACTGTTCAGTTGTGCGGTTTTGGTGAAGCTTTTGAGTTTTTGACGTCGGCAGATATCAAACAATAATCTTAGGATACAGTCAGCTTAAAATGACTCAGATGAGTGAATACTGTTCAGTTGTGCGTTTTTGGTGAAGCTTTTGAGTTTTTGACGTCACAGATATCAAACATTAATCTTAGGATACAGTCAGCTTAAAATGACTCGGATGAGTGAATACTGTTCAGTTGTGCGTTTTTGGTGAAGCTTTTGAGTTTTTGACGTCACAGATATCAAACAGTAATCTTAGGATCCAGTCAGCTTAAAATGACTGAATGTGAGGGAATGCTGTTCAGTTGTGCGTTTTTGAAGCTTTTGAGTTTTTGACGTCGGCAGATATCAAATAGTAATCTTAGGATACAGTCAGCTTAAAATGACTGAATGTGAGTGAATACTGTTCAGTTGTGCGGTTTTGGTGAAGCTTTTGAGTTTTTGACGTCGGCAGATATCAAACAGTAATCTTAGGATACAGTCATCTTAAAATGACTTAGATGAGTGAATACTGTTCAGTTGTGCGTTTTTGGTGAAGCTTTTGAGTTTTTGACGTCACAGATATCAAACAGTAATCTTAGGATACAGTCAGTTAAAATGACTGAATGTGAGTGAATACTGTTCAGTTGTGCGGTTTTGGTGAAGCTTTTGAGTTTTTGACGTCACAGATATCAAACAGTAATCTTAGGATACAGTCAGTTTAAAATGACTCGGATGAGTGAATACTGTTCAGTTGTGCGGTTTTGGTGAAGCTTTTGAGTTTTTGACGTCACAGATATCAAACAGTAATATTAGGATACAGTCAGTTAAAATGACTGAATGTGAGTGAATACTGTTCAGTTGTGCGGTTTTGGTGAAGCTTTTGAGTTTTTGACGTCACAGATATCAAACAGTAATCTTAGGATACAGTCAGTTAAAATGACTGAATGTGAGTGAAAACTGTTCAGTTGTGCGGTTTTGGTGAAGCTTTTGAGTTTTTGACGTCACAGATATCAAACAGTAATCTTAGGATACAGTCAGCTTAAAATGACTTAATGTGAGTGAATACTGTTCAGTTGTGCGTTTTTGGTGAAGCTTTTGAGTTTTTGACGTCGGCAGATATCAAACAGTAATCTTAGGATACAGTCAGTTTAAAATGACTCAGATGAGTGAATACTGTTCAGTTGTGCGGTTTTGGTGAAGCTTTTGAGTTTTTGACGTCGGCAGATATCAAACAGTAATCTTAGGATACAGTCATCTTAAAATGACTTAGATGAGTGAATACTGTTCAGTTGTGCGTTTTTGGTGAAGCTTTTGAGTTTTTGACGTCACAGATATCAAACAGTAATCTTAGGATACAGTCAGTTAAAATGACTGAATGTGAGTGAATACTGTTCAGTTGTGCGGTTTTGGTGAAGCTTTTGAGTTTTTGACGTCACAGATATCAAACAGTAATCTTAGGATACAGTCAGTTTAAAATGACTCGGATGAGTGAATACTGTTCAGTTGTGCGGTTTTGGTGAAGCTTTTGAGTTTTTGACGTCACAGATATCAAACAGTAATCTTAGGATACAGTCAGTTAAAATGACTGAATGTGAGTGAAAACTGTTCAGTTGTGCGGTTTTGGTGAAGCTTTTGAGTTTTTGACGTCACAGATATCAAACAGTAATCTTAGGATACAGTCAGCTTAAAATGACTCAGATGAGTGAATACTATTCAGTTGTGCGTTTTTGGTGAAGCTTTTGAGTTTTTGACGTCGGCAGATATCAAACAGTAATCTTAGGATACAGTCAGTTTAAAATGACTGAATGTGAGTGAATACTGTTCAGAATCAACGGTTTTGCGTTTTTGGTGAAGCTTTTGAGTTTTTGACGTCGGAAGATATCAAACATTAATCTTAGGATACAGTCAGCTTAAAATGACTGAATGTGAGTGAATACTATTCAGTTGGGGGTTCTTGGTGAAGCTTTTGAGTTTTTGACGTCGGCAGATATCAAACAGTAATCTTAGGATACAGTCAGCTTAAAATGACTCAGATGAGTGAATACTGTTCAGTTGTGCGTTTTTGGTGAAGCTTTTGAGTTTTTGACGTCGGAAGATATCAAACATTAATCTTAGGATACAGTCAGCTTAAAATGACTGAATGTGAGTGAATACTATTCAGTTGGGGGTTTTTGGTGAAGCTTTTGAGTTTTTGACGTCGGCAGATATCAAACATTAATCTTAGGATATAGTCAGATTAAAATGACTCAGATGAGTGAATACTGTTCAGTTGTGCGTTTTTGGTGAAGCTTTTGAGTTTTTGACGTCGGCATAATCAAACATTAATCTTAGGATACAGTCAGTTAAAATGACTGAATGTGAGTGAATACTGTTCAGTTGTGCGGTTTTGGTGAAGCTTTTGATTTTTTGACGTCGGCAGATATCAAACAGTAATCTTAGGATACAGTCAGTTTAAAATGACTCAGATGAGTAAATACTGTTCAGTTGTGCGGTTTTGGTGAAGCTTTTGAGTTTTTGACGTCGGAAGATATCAAACATTAATCTTAGGATACAGTCAGCTTAAAATGACTGAATGTGAGTGAATACTATTCAGTTGGGGGTTTTTGGTGAAGCTTTTGAGTTTTTGACGTCGGCAGATATCAAACATTAATCTTAGTATATAGTCAGCTTAAAATGACTCAGATGAGTGAATACTGTTCAGTTGTGCGTTTTTGGTGAAGCTTTTGAGTTTTTGACGTCGGCATAATCAAACATTAATCTTAGGATACAGTCAGTTAAAATGACTGAATGTGAGTGAATACTGTTCAGTTGTGCGGTTTTGGTGAAGCTTTTGAGTTTTTGACGTCGGCAGATATCAAACAGTAATCTTAGGATACAGTCATCTTAAAATGACTGAATGTGAGTGAATACTATTCAGTTGGGGGTTTTTGGTGAAGCTTTTGAGTTTTTGACGTCACAGATATCAAACATTAATCTTAGGATACAGTCAGTTTAAAATGACTCAGATGAGTGAATACTGTTCAGTTGTCCGTTTTTGGTGAAGCGTTTGAGTTTTTGACGTCGGCAGATATCAAACATTAATCTTAGTATATAGTCAGCTTAAAATGACTCAGATGAGTTAATACTGTTCAGTTGTGCGTTTTTGGTGAAGCTTTTGAGTTTTTGACGTCACAGATATCAAACAGTAATCTTAGGATACAGTCAGTTAAAATGACTGAATGTGAGTGAATACTGTTCAGTTGTGCGGTTTTGGTGAAGCTTTTGAGTTTTTGACGTCACAGATATCAAACAGTAATCTTAGGATACAGTCAGTTTAAAATGACTCGGATGAGTGAATACTGTTCAGTTGTGCGGTTTTGGTGAAGCTTTTGAGTTTTTGACGTCACAGATATCAAACAGTAATCTTAGGATACAGTCAGTTAAAATGACTGAATGTGAGTGAAAACTGTTCAGTTGTGCGGTTTTGGTGAAGCTTTTGAGTTTTTGACGTCACAGATATCAAACTCATTTGAGTTTTGAGTTTTTGACGTCACAGATATCAAACAGTAATCTTAGGATACAGTCAGTTTAAAATGACTGAATGTGAGTGAATACTGTTCAGAATCAACGGTTTTGCGTTTTTGGTGAAGCTTTTGAGTTTTTGACGTCGGAAGATATCAAACATTAATCTTAGGATACAGTCAGCTTAAAATGACTGAATGTGAGTGAATACTATTCAGTTGGGGGTTCTTGGTGAAGCTTTTGAGTTTTTGACGTCGGCAGATATCAAACAGTAATCTTAGGATACAGTCATCTTAAAATGACTCAGATGAGTGAATGCTGTTCAGTTGTGCGTTTTTGGTGAAGCTTTTGAGTTTTTGACTTCACAGATATCAAACAGTAATCTTAGGATACAGTCAGCTTAAAATGACTCAGATGAGTGAATACTATTCAGTTGTGCTTTTTTGGTGAAGCTTTTGAGTTTTTGACGTCGGCAGATATCAAACAGTAATCTTAGGATACAGTCAGTTTAAAATGACTGAATGTGAGTGAATACTGTTCAGTTGTGCGGTTTTGGTGAAGCTTTTGAGTTTTTGACGTCGGCAGATATCAAACAGTAATCTTAGGATACAGTCAGCTTAAAATGACTCAGATGAGTGAATACTGTTCAGTTGTGCGGTTTTGGTGAAGCTTTTGAGTTTTTGACGTCACAGATATCAAACAGTAATCTTAGGATACAGTCAGCTTAAAATGACTGAATGTGAGTGAATACTATTCAGTTGTGCGTTTTTGGTGAAGCTTTTGAGTTTTTGACGTCACAGATATCAAACATTAATCTTAGGATACAGTCAGTTAAAATGACTGAATGTGAGTGAATACTGTTCAGTTGTGCGTTTTTGGTGAAGCTTTTGAGTTTTTGACGTCGGCAGATATCAAACAGTAATCTTAGGATACAGTCAGTTTAAAATGACTCAGATGAGTGAATACTGTTCAGTTGTGCGTTTTTGGTGAAGCTTTTGAGTTTTTGACGTCACAGATATCAAACAGTAATCTTAGGATACAGTCAGTTTAAAATGACTCAGATGAGTAAATACTGTTCAGTTGTCCGTTTTTGGTGAAGCGTTTGAGTTTTTGACGTCGGCAGATATCAAACATTAATCTTAGTATATAGTCAGCTTAAAATGACTCAGATGAGTGAATACTGTTCAGTTGTGCGTTTTTGGTGAAGCTTTTGAGTTTTTGACGTCGGCATAATCAAACATTAATCTTAGGATACAGTCAGTTAAAATGACTGAATGTGAGTGAATACTGTTCAGTTGTGCGGTTTTGGTGAAGCTTTTGAGTTTTTGACGTCGGCAGATATCAAACAGTAATCTTAGGATACAGTCATCTTAAAATGACTGAATGTGAGTGAATACTATTCAGTTGGGGGTTTTTGGTGAAGCTTTTGAGTTTTTGACGTCACAGATATCAAACATTAATCTTAGGATACAGTCAGTTTAAAATGACTCAGATGAGTGAATACTGTTCAGTTGTCCGTTTTTGGTGAAGCGTTTGAGTTTTTGACGTCGGCAGATATCAAACATTAATCTTAGGATATAGTCAGATTAAAATGACTCAGATGAGTGAATACTGTTCAGTTGTGCGTTTTTGGTGAAGCTTTTGAGTTTTTGACGTCGGCATAATCAAACATTAATCTTAGGATACAGTCAGTTAAAATGACTGAATGTGAGTGAATACTGTTCAGTTTTGCGGTTTTGGTGAAGCTTTTGAGTTTTTGACGTCGGCAGATATCAAACAGTAATCTTAGGATACAGTCATCTTAAAATGACTTAGATGAGTGAATACTGTTCAGTTGTGCGTTTTTGGTGAAGCTTTTGAGTTTTTGACGTCACAGATATCAAACAGTAATCTTAGGATACAGTCAGTTAAAATGACTGAATGTGAGTGAATACTGTTCAGTTGTGCGGTTTTGGTGAAGCTTTTGAGTTTTTGACGTCGGCAGATATCAAACAGTAATCTTAGGATACAGTCAGCTTAAAATGACTCAGATGAGTGAATACTGTTCAGTTGTGCGGTTTTGGTGAAGCTTTTGAGTTTTTGACGTCGGCAGATATCAAACATTAATCTTAGGATATAGTCAGCTTAAAATGACTGAATGTGAGTGAATACTATTCAGTTGTGCGTTTTTGGTGAAGCTTTTGAGTTTTTGACGTCACAGATATCAAACATTAATCTTAGGATACAGTCAGTTAAAATGACTGAATGTGAGTGAATACTGTTCAGTTGTGCGTTTTTGGTGAAGCTTTTGAGTTTTTGACGTCGGCAGATATCAAACAGTAATCTTAGGATACAGTCAGTTTAAAATGACTCAGATGAGTGAATACTGTTCAGTTGTGCGTTTTTGGTGAAGCTTTTGAGTTTTTGACGTCACAGATATCAAACATTAATCTTAGGATACAGTCAGCTTAAAATGACTGAATGTGAGTGAATACTATTCAGTTGGGGGTTTTTGGTGAAGCTTTTGAGTTTTTGACGTCGGCAGATATCAAACATTAATCTTAGGATATAGTCAGCTTAAAATGACTCAGATGAGTGAATACTGTTCAGTTGTGCGTTTTTGGTGAAGCTTTTGAGTTTTTGACGTCGGCATAATCAAACATTAATCTTAGGATACAGTCAGTTAAAATGACTGAATGTGAGTGAATACTGTTCAGTTGTGCGGTTTTGGTGAAGCTTTTGAGTTTTTGACGTCGGCAGATATCAAACAGTAATCTTAGGATACAGTCATCTTAAAATGACTGAATGTGAGTGAATCCTGTTCAGTTGTGCGTTTTTGGTGAAGCTTTTGAGTTTTTGACGTCACAGATATCAAACAGTAATCTTAGGATATAGTCAGCTTAAAATGACTGAATGTGAGTGAATACTGTTCAGTTGTGCGTTTTTGGTGAAGCTTTTGAGTTTTTGACGTCACAGATATCAAACTCATTTGAGTTTTGAGTCTTTGACGTCACAGATATCAAACAGTAATCTTAGGATACAGTCAGTTTAAAATGACTGAATGTGAGTGAATACTGTTCAGAATCAACGGTTTTGCGTTTTTGGTGAAGCTTTTGAGTTTTTGACGTCACAGATATCAAACATTAATCTTAGGATACAGTCAGCTTAAAATGACTGAATGTGAGTGAATACTATTCAGTTGGGGGTTTTTGGTGAAGCTTTTGAGTTTTTGACGTCGGCAGATATCAAACATTAATCTTAGGATATAGTCAGCTTAAAATGACTCAGATGAGTGAATACTGTTCAGTTGTGCGTTTTTGGTGAAGCTTTTGAGTTTTTGACGTCGGCATAATCAAACATTAATCTTAGGATACAGTCAGTTAAAATGACTGAATGTGAGTGAATACTGTTCAGTTGTGCGGTTTTGGTGAAGCTTTTGAGTTTTTGACGTCGGCAGATATCAAACAGTAATCTTAGGATACAGTCATCTTAAAATGACTGAATGTGAGTGAATCCTGTTCAGTTGTGCGTTTTTGGTGAAGCTTTTGAGTTTTTGACGTCACAGATATCAAACAGTAATCTTAGGATATAGTCAGCTTAAAATGACTGAATGTGAGTGAATACTGTTCAGTTGTGCGTTTTTGTTGAAGCTTTTGAGTTTTTGACGTCACAGATATCAAACTCATTTGAGTTTTGAGTCTTTGACGTCACAGATATCAAACAGTAATCTTAGGATACAGTCAGTTTAAAATGACTGAATGTGAGTGAATACTGTTCAGAATCAACGGTTTTGCGTTTTTGGTGAAGCTTTTGAGTTTTTGACGTCGGAAGATATCAAACATTAATCTTAGGATACAGTCAGCTTAAAATGACTGAATGTGAGTGAATACTATTCAGTTGGGGGTTTTTGGTGAAGCTTTTGAGTTTTTGACGTCACAGATATCAAACATTAATCTTAGGATACAGTCAGCTTAAAATGACTGAATGTGAGTGAATACTATTCAGTTGGGGGTTTTTGGTGAAGCTTTTGAGTTTTTGACGTCGGCAGATATCAAACATTAATCTTAGGATATAGTCATCTTAAAATGACTCAGATGAGTGAATGCTGTTCAGTTGTGCGTTTTTGGTGAAGCTTTTGAGTTTTTGACGTCACAGATATCAAACATTAATCTTAGGATACAGTCAGCTTAAAATGACTCAGATGAGTGAATACTATTCAGTTGTGCTTTTTTGGTGAAGCTTTTGAGTTTTTGACGTCGGCAGATATCAAACAGTAATCTTAGGATACAGTCAGTTTAAAATGACTGAATGTGAGTGAATACTGTTCAGTTGTGCGGTTTTGGTGAAGCTTTTGAGTTTTTGACGTCGGCAGATATCAAACAGTAATCTTAGGATACAGTCATCTTAAAATGACTGAATGTGAGTGAATACTATTCAGTTGGGGGTTTTTGGTGAAGCTTTTGAGTTTTTGACGTCACAGATATCAAACATTAATCTTAGGATACAGTCAGTTTAAAATGACTCAGATGAGTGAATACTGTTCAGTTGTCCGTTTTTGGTGAAGCGTTTGAGTTTTTGACGTCGGCAGATATCAAACATTAATCTTAGGATATAGTCAGATTAAAATGACTCAGATGAGTGAATACTGTTCAGTTGTGCGTTTTTGGTGAAGCTTTTGAGTTTTTGACGTCGGCATAATCAAACATTAATCTTAGGATACAGTCAGTTAAAATGACTGAATGTGAGTGAATACTGTTCAGTTTTGCGGTTTTGGTGAAGCTTTTGAGTTTTTGACGTCGGCAGATATCAAACAGTAATCTTAGGATACAGTCATCTTAAAATGACTTAGATGAGTGAATACTGTTCAGTTGTGCGTTTTTGGTGAAGCTTTTGAGTTTTTGACGTCACAGATATCAAACAGTAATCTTAGGATACAGTCAGTTAAAATGACTGAATGTGAGTGAATACTGTTCAGTTGTGCGGTTTTGGTGAAGCTTTTGAGTTTTTGACGTCGGCAGATATCAAACAGTAATCTTAGGATACAGTCAGCTTAAAATGACTCAGATGAGTGAATACTGTTCAGTTGTGCGGTTTTGGTGAAGCTTTTGAGTTTTTGACGTCGGCAGATATCAAACATTAATCTTAGGATATAGTCAGCTTAAAATGACTGAATGTGAGTGAATACTATTCAGTTGTGCGTTTTTGGTGAAGCTTTTGAGTTTTTGACGTCACAGATATCAAACATTAATCTTAGGATACAGTCAGTTAAAATGACTGAATGTGAGTGAATACTGTTCAGTTGTGCGTTTTTGGTGAAGCTTTTGAGTTTTTGACGTCGGCAGATATCAAACAGTAATCTTAGGATACAGTCATCTTAAAATGACTGAATGTGAGTGAATACTATTCAGTTGGGGGTTTTTGGTGAAGCTTTTGAGTTTTTGACGTCACAGATATCAAACATTAATCTTAGGATACAGTCAGTTTAAAATGACTCAGATGAGTGAATACTGTTCAGTTGTCCGTTTTTGGTGAAGCGTTTGAGTTTTTGACGTCGGCAGATATCAAACATTAATCTTAGGATATAGTCAGATTAAAATGACTCAGATGAGTGAATACTGTTCAGTTGTGCGTTTTTGGTGAAGCTTTTGAGTTTTTGACGTCGGCATAATCAAACATTAATCTTAGGATACAGTCAGTTAAAATGACTGAATGTGAGTGAATACTGTTCAGTTTTGCGGTTTTGGTGAAGCTTTTGAGTTTTTGACGTCGGCAGATATCAAACAGTAATCTTAGGATACAGTCATCTTAAAATGACTTAGATGAGTGAATACTGTTCAGTTGTGCGTTTTTGGTGAAGCTTTTGAGTTTTTGACGTCACAGATATCAAACAGTAATCTTAGGATACAGTCAGTTAAAATGACTGAATGTGAGTGAATACTGTTCAGTTGTGCGGTTTTGGTGAAGCTTTTGAGTTTTTGACGTCGGCAGATATCAAACAGTAATCTTAGGATACAGTCAGCTTAAAATGACTCAGATGAGTGAATACTGTTCAGTTGTGCGGTTTTGGTGAAGCTTTTGAGTTTTTGACGTCGGCAGATATCAAACATTAATCTTAGGATATAGTCAGCTTAAAATGACTGAATGTGAGTGAATACTATTCAGTTGTGCGTTTTTGGTGAAGCTTTTGAGTTTTTGACGTCACAGATATCAAACATTAATCTTAGGATACAGTCAGTTAAAATGACTGAATGTGAGTGAATACTGTTCAGTTGTGCGTTTTTGGTGAAGCTTTTGAGTTTTTGACGTCGGCAGATATCAAACAGTAATCTTAGGATACAGTCAGTTTAAAATGACTCAGATGAGTGAATACTGTTCAGTTGTGCGTTTTTGGTGAAGCTTTTGAGTTTTTGACGTCGGCAGATATCAAACAGTAATCTTAGGATACAGTCAGCTTAAAATGACTCGGATGAGTGAATACTGTTCAGTTGTGCGGTTTTGGTGAAGCTTTTGAGTTTTTGACGTCACAGATATCAAACAGTAATCTTAGGATACAGTCAGTTTAAAATGACTCAGATGAGTAAATACTGTTCAGTTGTCCGTTTTTGGTGAAGCGTTTGAGTTTTTGACGTCGGCAGATATCAAACAGTAATCTTAGGATATAGTCAGCTTAAAATGACTCAGATGAGTGAATACTGTTCAGTTGTGCGGTTTTGGTGAAGCTTTTGAGTTTTTGACGTCGGAAGATATCAAACATTAATCTTAGGATACAGTCAGCTTAAAATGACTGAATGTGAGTGAATACTATTCAGTTGTGCGTTTTTGGTGAAGCTTTTGAGTTTTTGACGTCGGCATAATCAAACATTAATCTTAGGATACAGTCAGTTAAAATGACTGAATGTGAGTGAATACTGTTCAGTTGTGCGGTTTTGGTGAAGCTTTTGAGTTTTTGACGTCACAGATATCAAACAGTAATCTTAGGATACAGTCAGTTAAAATGACTGAATGTGAGTGAATACTGTTCAGTTGTGCGGTTTTGGTGAAGCTTTTGAGTTTTTGACGTCACAGATATCAAACAGTAATCTTAGGATACAGTCAGCTTAAAATGACTCAGATGAGTGAATACTATTCAGTTGTGCTTTTTTGGTGAAGCTTTTGAGTTTTTGACGTCGGCAGATATCAAACAGTAATCTTAGGATACAGTCAGTTTAAAATGACTCAGATGAGTGAATACTGTTCAGTTGTGCGGTTTTGGTGAAGCTTTTGAGTTTTTGATGTCGGCAGATATCAAACAGTAATATTAGGATACAGTCAGCTTAAAATGACTGAATGTGAGTGAATACTGTTCAGATTCAACGGTTTTGCGTTTTTGGTGAAGCTTTTGAGTTTTTGACGTCGGCAGATATCAAACAGTAATCTTAGGATACAGTCATCTTAAAATGACTCAGATGAGTGAATACTGTTCAGTTGTGCGTTTTTGGTGAAGCTTTTGAGTTTTTGACGTCACAGATATCAAACAGTAATCTTAGGATACAGTCAGTTAAAATGACTGAATGTGAGTGAATACTGTTCAGTTGTGCGGTTTTGGTGAAGCTTTTGAGTTTTTGACGTCACAGATATCAAACAGTAATCTTAGGATACAGTCAGCTTAAAATGACTCAGATGAGTGAATACTATTCAGTTGTGCTTTTTTGGTGAAGCTTTTGAGTTTTTGACGTCGGCAGATATCAAACAGTAATCTTAGGATACAGTCAGTTTAAAATGACTCAGATGAGTGAATACTGTTCAGTTGTGCGGTTTTGGTGAAGCTTTTGAGTTTTTGATGTCGGCAGATATCAAACAGTAATATTAGGATACAGTCAGCTTAAAATGACTGAATGTGAGTGAATACTGTTCAGATTCAACGGTTTTGCGTTTTTGGTGAAGCTTTTGAGTTTTTGACGTCGGCAGATATCAAACAGTAATCTTAGGATACAGTCATCTTAAAATGACTCAGATGAGTGAATACTGTTCAGTTGTGCGTTTTTGGTGAAGCTTTTGAGTTTTTGACGTCACAGATATCAAACAGTAATCTTAGGATACAGTCAGTTAAAATGACTGAATGTGAGTGAATACTGTTCAGTTGTGCGGTTTTGGTGAAGCTTTTGAGTTTTTGACGTCACAGATATCAAACAGTAATCTTAGGATACAGTCAGCTTAAAATGACTGAATGTGAGTGAATACTATTCAGTTGGGGGTTTTTGGTGAAGCTTTTGAGTTTTTGACGTCGGCAGATATCAAACATTAATCTTAGGATATAGTCAGCTTAAAATGACTCAGATGAGTGAATACTGTTCAGTTGTGCGTTTTTGGTGAAGCTTTTGAGTTTTTGACGTCGGCATAATCAAACATTAATCTTAGGATACAGTCAGTTAAAATGACTGAATGTGAGTGAATACTGTTCAGTTGTGCGTTTTTGGTGAAGCTTTTGAGTTTTTGACGTCACAGATATCAAACAGTAATCTTAGGACACAGTCAGCTTAAAATGACTGAATGTGAGTGAATACTGTTCAGTTGTGCGTTTTTGGTGAAGCTGAACAATTAACTCATCTGAGTCATTTTAAGCTGACTGTATCCTAAGATTACTATTTGATATCTGCCGACGTCAAAAACTCAAAAGCTTCACCAAAAACGCACAACTGAACAGTATTCACTCATCTGAGTCATTTTAAGCTGACTGTATCCTAAGATTACTGTTTGATATCTGTGACGTCAAAAACTCAAAAGCTTCACCAAAACCGCACAACTGAACAGTATTCACTCACATTCAGTCATTTTAACTGACTGTATCCTAAGATTACTGTTTGATATCTGTGACGTCAAAAACTCAAAAGCTTCACCAAAACCGCACAACTTTTAGGATACAGTCAGTTTAAAATGACTCAGATGAGTAAATACTGTTCAGTTGTCCGTTTTTGGTGAAGCGTTTGAGTTTTTGACGTCGGCAGATATCAAACAGTAATCTTAGGATATAGTCAGCTTAAAATGACTCAGATGAGTGAATACTGTTCAGTTGTGCGGTTTTGGTGAAGCTTTTGAGTTTTTGACGTCGGAAGATATCAAACATTAATCTTAGGATACAGTCAGCTTAAAATGACTGAATGTGAGTGAATACTATTCAGTTGTGCGTTTTTGGTGAAGCTTTTGAGTTTTTGACGTCGGCATAATCAAACATTAATCTTAGGATACAGTCAGTTAAAATGACTGAATGTGAGTGAATACTGTTCAGTTGTGCGGTTTTGGTGAAGCTTTTGAGTTTTTGACGTCACAGATATCAAACAGTAATCTTAGGATACAGTCAGTTAAAATGACTGAATGTGAGTGAATACTGTTCAGTTGTGCGGTTTTGGTGAAGCTTTTGAGTTTTTGACGTCACAGATATCAAACAGTAATCTTAGGATACAGTCAGCTTAAAATGACTCAGATGAGTGAATACTATTCAGTTGTGCTTTTTTGGTGAAGCTTTTGAGTTTTTGACGTCGGCAGATATCAAACAGTAATCTTAGGATACAGTCAGTTTAAAATGACTCAGATGAGTGAATACTGTTCAGTTGTGCGGTTTTGGTGAAGCTTTTGAGTTTTTGATGTCGGCAGATATCAAACAGTAATATTAGGATACAGTCAGCTTAAAATGACTGAATGTGAGTGAATACTGTTCAGATTCAACGGTTTTGCGTTTTTGGTGAAGCTTTTGAGTTTTTGACGTCGGCATAATCAAACATTAATCTTAGGATACAGTCAGTTAAAATGACTGAATGTGAGTGAATACTGTTCAGTTGTGCGGTTTTGGTGAAGCTTTTGAGTTTTTGACGTCACAGATATCAAACAGTAATCTTAGGATACAGTCAGTTAAAATGACTGAATGTGAGTGAATACTGTTCAGTTGTGCGGTTTTGGTGAAGCTTTTGAGTTTTTGACGTCACAGATATCAAACAGTAATCTTAGGATACAGTCAGCTTAAAATGACTCAGATGAGTGAATACTATTCAGTTGTGCTTTTTTGGTGAAGCTTTTGAGTTTTTGACGTCGGCAGATATCAAACAGTAATCTTAGGATACAGTCAGTTTAAAATGACTCAGATGAGTGAATACTGTTCAGTTGTGCGGTTTTGGTGAAGCTTTTGAGTTTTTGACGTCACAGATATCAAACAGTAATCTTAGGATACAGTCAGCTTAAAATGACTGAATGTGAGTGAATACTGTTCAGTTGTGCGTTTTTGGTGAAGCTGAACAATTAACTCATCTGAGTCATTTTAAGCTGACTGTATCCTAAGATTACTATTTGATATCTGCCGACGTCAAAAACTCAAAAGCTTCACCAAAAACGCACAACTGAACAGTATTCACTCATCTGAGTCATTTTAAGCTGACTGTATCCTAAGATTACTGTTTGATATCTGCCGACGTCAAAAACTCAAAAGCTTCACCAAAAACGCACAACTGAACAGTATTCACTCATCTGAGTCATTTTAAACTGACTGTATCCTAAGATTAATGTTTGATATCTGCCGACGTCAAAAACTCAAAAGCTTCACCAAAAACACACAACTGAACAGTATTCACTCACATTCAGTCATTTTAAACTGACTGTATCGTAAGATTACTGTTTGATATCTGCGACGTCAAAATCTCAAAAGCTTCACCAAAAACACACAACTGAACAGTATTAACTCATCTGAGTCATTTTAAGATGACTGTATCCTAAGATTAATGTTTGATATCTGCCGACGTCAAAAACTCAAAAGCTTCACCAAAAACACACAACTGAACAGTATTCACTCACATTCAGTCATTTTAAGCTGACTGTATCCTAAGATTCTTGTTTGATATCTGCCGACGTCAAAAACTCAAAAGCTTCACCAAAAACGCAAAACAGTTGATTCTGAACAGTATTCACTCACATTCAGTCATTTTAAGCTGACTGTATCCTAAGATTACTGTTTGATATCTGCCGACGTCACAAACTCAAAAGCTTCACCAAAAACACACAACTGAACAGTATTCACTCACATTCAGTCATTTTAAACTGACTGTATCCTAAGATTACTGTTTGATATATGCCGACGTCAAAAACTCAAAAGCTTCACCAAAAACGCAAAACAGTTGATTCTGAACAGTATTAACTCACATTCAGTCATTTTAAGCTGACTGTATCCTAAGATTAATGTTTGATATCTGCCGACGTTACAAACTCAAAAGCTTCACCAAAAACACACAACTGAACAGTATTGAGTCATCTGCGTCATTTTAAGATGACTGTATCCTAAGATTCCTGTTTGATATCTGCCGACGTCAAAAACTCAAAAGCTTCACCAAAAACGCACAACTGAACAATTAACTCATCTGAGTCATTTTAAGCTGACTGTATCCTAAGATTACTGTTTGATATCTGCCGACGTCAAAACCTCAAAAGCTTCACCAAAAACACACAACTGAACAGTTTTCAGTCATCTGCGTCATTTTAAGATGACTGTATCCTAAGATTACTGTTTGATATCTGTGACGTCAAAAACTCAATAGCTTCACCAAAAACACACAACTGAACAGTATTCACTCACATTCAGTCATTTTAAGCTGACTGTATCCTAAGATTCCTGTTTGATATCTGCCGACGTCAAAAACTCAAAAGCTTCACCAAAAACGCAAAACAGTTGATTCTGAACAGTATTCACTCACATTCAGTCATTTTAAGCTGACTGTATCCTAAGATTAATGTTTGATATCTGCCGACGTCACAAACTCAAAAGCTTCACCAAAAACACACAACTGAACAGTATTCAGTCATCTGCGTCATTTTAAGATGACTGTATCCTAAGATTACTGATTACTATCATTATAATTATTATCATTACTGTTATTATACTATTTTGAAATATTATTCATTCATTTATCCATTATCTTTTCGTTATTGTTACTATCTATTTATTTACTCAATTAATTTTATTTATTAAGGGCAAGTGAGGGATCCCACATCTCTCACGTCTTTTAATGCAGTACAATAGAGAGGGTTAAAAAAAAAAAGAAAAAAGAAAAAAGGAAAACTCAAGTATTATACCTTGAAATTGTTCAAAAGGTAAAAGACATACTGAACTACCACAGCCATTGATAAACTCTATGGCCTTGTTCATTACCTGCCAACAACATGCGTCTTACAAGTAGACAGATGTAAAATGAACAAATAAGCAAATGAACACTTGTGCATTTAGCCAGTCAGACAGACTGACGGGTCCATTGCTAATGTATGTGTGTGTGTGTGTGTGTGTGTGTGTGTGCGTATGTGTGTATGTGTGTGTGAGAGAGAGAAAGAGAGACAGAAAGACAGAGAGAGACCGAGAGAAACAGAGAGAGAGGGTGCGGAGGCGCAGCTCAAATGAAATAAGCTTTTAGCCACTTGAAAGAGTCAAATATTCTGGTTTCATTGTGACAACTGAGTAGGCAGTTTTAGTGTGGCCCAGGACACATTTGCGTTCACATTGCTAAAAGAATGTGGCAACAGACATGATCTGATATGGTCTCAATGCTTCTCGGGTCCGTCACCTATACTTAGTGCTGTCCACCCCATCTCTACAACAAAATCTACCAGTCTCACTGCTCACAACCTATCACCCATAATTAAATGATACACTATCAACTAGCCAACATTAGCTAACTAAACTGTAACTTGGGCAAAAGTTAACTAGCTAACATAAGCACTCCTCCATAAATACTTGACATAATCAAATTCAGATTCTCTGGTGGTAAGAAAGTAAAATGTCTTAAACAAGCAAGATTACATTTACCTCCAGCGCAAAGAGGGTGAGGCGACACAGTGCACAGATGCGAGTGCCTTGCAGGGCATTTGGTGGCAGGATGCTCTAAAGGGATGAGGCAGGCAGATCAAAGAGGCGGCGCGATGTTTTCATGTGGGAGAGAGAGACTAACCATCCAAATTAAGAAAAGGTGTGATCCAGGGGCGTCTGGTGGCAGCGATTGAGAAAAAAAAGAGGTGACCAGATAACCGGGTGGTTAATGCATATGACGCAGAAAGCTTTTTTTTTTTTTTTTTTTTTTTTTAGCAGCGGAGTCGCCGGTTCGACTCCCGACAGCCCCGACTCTTTCGTGCATGTCATTACGCCTCATTTTGCCCCTTTCCTGTCACTCACTGTCCTATCTAATAAAAGCAAAAATGCCCAAAAAATTCCTAAAAAAAAAAACATTCTTCCTGTCCATCACAGTCAGAGGGTGTACCCCACCTCGCCCAGTGTCAGCTAGGATTGGCTCCAGCGCCCCCACCCCCGTGACCGGGCCTCTGATAAGCGTCATGGAAAATTAATGAAAATATGAATTGCTCCGTGAGAAGTTTTCAAAAGTTTATTTCTGCGTGACCTAACATTCATTGTGTATTTAGTAAAGCCATGTTTCCTTGGTAAACTAACAAATTCTCTCCCTTCCCGTGTTGTATTTGGTCGTTTCAATGAGAGATACAAAAATACAGTTAGAAAAAACTAATGATGACGTTGCTGCTCCATAAGACACTCTAGACATGACAGCAGCAGAGCGTTATTCAGACCATCAGGGAAAGTGACAAATCAGTTATTGTAATTTAATTTATATAATTTAGTCCCATGCTGCTGTGCAGGCAGGTGTTGCTCTGTCTCTGTCGTTCTGGAACTGTTTCGTGATTCAATAACAGCTTTTTCGGTTAGTATGCCTTTACGAAAATGATGAATGTAAGTGTGCCTTAACACTGAAATCTAGTGATATAATTTTGCATTTTTGGATAGCATAATTAAAGAATATATGCTAAATGTGCTTTTGGTCTTAACATCAGAGCACAGTTTGTATGCATTACAATAGTCTTTGAGCTTAATGTCATTTAAAATGATCTGCTGTTGAACTTGTGATTATTCATTTCTGTATAACATTACAACTACAACAGCTAGAGGTGCTATGAGAACAGCTGAATCTGGGTGCAAAATAAAAGGTGGAATTAGAAATGTATAAAATACAAATATGTAAAAATTATATAAGAATGCTATTAGAAAGTGGAACAATTTCATATGTTGATCTATATGTCTACCCCATATACATATCTATGTTTATATATAAATGCTTATGTTGTAGATGTATGTTACATAAATACAGGTATATCCATCCCATCTATCTATCTATCTGATAGACAGACACACACAGACACAAATTAAATATATATTGCTAAACATATATGGTCGCAATGCCTTATACCATATAAAAATAAATCATAAAGATATTTTTAATATATGCTCATGCACAAATTTTACTATGGGTATATCATATACGTTATACACGTATATCTTCATAAACTGTATATATGTGACAATAGTATATAGGGGATATTGTCACATATATACAACTATATAACTAAAATATATGGCAACATCATTCTTGATATAGGGACATATGTAACAGATAATACATTTCTGTATGGGAAATTACAATTTCGGGGACTGACTGAAGGTAACAGAGAGTCACTCTGTTACCCCATTTGAAACAAGAGAAAAAGGCAGCAAAATGAGTTTGACTGTGGAATGATTAGTAGCTGAACCGGCATGGTAATTTTTAAATGTGATAATGTATGTTCTGACATGATGGGTGGAGTGCTGGATGCACCACCTTGCATTGACAATTTGCCAATAATCACAGCAAATGAGACAGTTCATGACATCGCTGACATAAAACCTCCATCAAATGACGCCTCCACATACCAAGCCACCCTTTCCCACTCCACCAGGGGTTGTCACTGAGGATGATTGAATAGGAAAATCATCTATCAACTGTGAGGACTGTCTGAAGCAGCTATCAACATTCCTCATACTACTAGTGCAAAGGTACCCATGCAGGTGCAAGGTATCTAGTGGAGTGCCAATGCCTTCCTCCTCAAGATTTCTATCACTTCCAGGGGATTAGCAAGCATCATGGAATGGGTGAGTAACTGAAACCTTACTATACTGCAACCAAGTTGTAGGCCTACTGTATGTCAATTTATTGTCATTGTATTTGTTGTTTATTAAACAGCAATGATGTGATGATGATGACGAAAACTCCGCTGACACCATCTTGCTTGTATATAAAGAGGTTTATTACAAAGAAGTCCAGCATCAATTCAAGCACCCTGGGTTGCCTGAGAGAGGAGTCGAAGCCAATATGATTCTCCTATAACTGCTCTAACTCCTCGTCTATATGGGTTGGTTGTCTTCATGAACCTAAGACAACATATATGATCCATACTATAAAAGGCCTCATTCAGAGAGACAGTCATCTCCCAAAACCCCTAGACCAAAGACCAAAAAAGGCCACATTTTCCTAAACAGAGAAGCACCCATCTCCCAGTGCATCCTCTGACCTGGAGCTCCTATCTAAATATACCAAACCCATAAAGTTACATATCCTATAGAACTTCATATACTACATATTTCCCCGCTTCGAGACTACGCAGAGTCTCGAAAAATAAAAAAGTAACCCATACATGTTTGCAGTTGTGACAAAAATAACAGTTCCTCCTACGCGTGCTTCCTAGAGCATAACCTTAGCAATACAGCAACTTTATGGAGTGCGAGAGTGAAAAACCTGTCAGGCAGCTATCTGTCCTGAAATATCCATCAAACAATCTAGACAGGAAAATGCTCTCACGGCCCCTCTGCCGTAGGCGACCACATATAGTACTCCAGACCAATTAAAAAGGAGGAATTTTAACAATTTGTATAAGGATATAACTTAAGTAAATACATGTGGAAACCTCAGATAATAAAATCAAAACAATGTCCAAATTCAGGCTGCTCGACCCATCGCACCTTCCAGTGGACATGGCACCAACATCCCTAAGCACCCCGAAAAAAAGAAAACATCTGAGATCCCAGTGTATTTACTCAATAGCAGAAACATCATTCTTCGAGCAATTAAAACAAAGAAAATTTTATAAAATTTAAAATTCATATAATAAAGAAACTTCAAAAACTAAGCAAGACATAATAGTTTGGCTAAGATTATCAGTAAATTATCACTATAAACGTCCTCTATCAATATCACAGATTACAATAGAACAAAATCCAATATTATAAAAATATATGTAAGAGAAGACAGAAAAATGCATCACACCGCAGCTCCTCAGCAGCGTCGACTTTCAGTGTAGTGTCGATGGTGTTTTAAATCTGGCCAGTCCATTTTTATTGTCCATATTTGTTTGTCTGAATCCCTTCAGAACGTCGGGGTTCCTGAACAACCAACCACCCTCACAGTGGTCTTCCCCCAGTATCGTTCTAGGAGGAAAGAAAAGAAAACACCAAACAGTATCTTTGCAAAAACAACAGATGCAAATTGAAACATCAAATGCAGATTAGCACCTTATAAGTAGATGTGAAATTCACAATATCATACTTTCACATTATTCCTAGTTATAAATCACCTTTTCCATTTCCCCCCTTTAATCATACCACTCCAAACCATAAGAAACTACTAAATAACCAAATAATAACAAAAATAAATATTAAAACTATAATAGGATTAAATATTCAAAATGGATATTGCTCCACCAGTTCACCTTCTATCACCACTTCCTCGTCATTGTCTGTGTCAGTCCTATGTAGTAATGGCATCTGAACTCGATCTCCAGGCATCACAACTCCAACCCATCTCAATATCATAGCCTTCGCAAAGGTCAACAGTAGCGTACAGAAACAAAACATCGCCCACAATGATAGAAGAGCTGCTACCAAAATCTGAACTAACACTGCTCCAAGACACTGTTTAATTCCCAGTTTTTGCAAAATCAATTTCACTGTTTTATCCACAAACTCCTTCCCATTGTCTGAGGATATCCTGTCTGGAAGTCCCCACCTGCTTATGACCTCTCTACACAAAAACTTGGCAACAGACTGAGTATCCTTCTGCTTTGTTGGACAAGCCTCAGGCCATCGCGAAAACCTGTCCACAACAACTAGCATATATCTCCCTTCATCTGGTTTTATTATAGCCACAAAGTCCACAACTAGCTCACGCATAGGACCCCTTGGAGTTGGAATGTGACCAGGAGGAACCATCACACCCCTCCGGACATTATTTTTCAGACAGATAGTGCACCTGCTGATCACATAATGCTCAAGTAAATATGGTGCCCAAAAACCATATTCCTTTGTAATCTTTCTCCTAACTTCCCCCCTTGCAACATGAGACCTAACAGGTCTGGAGGTGCTACTATCAGTCCCTCATGATTTCTCCAAAGACCAACAGAATCTTGGGTGGCACCTCTGTCTAGCCACAACTGTTTATCCATTGCAGGAACAGCTTCCTGCATTGAAATCACATCCCTAAGTGTAATTTTATCTTCCAAATTACCAGAAGAACTTACCCCAATTTGTCTGCTCCTGTGACTGCTTTTGCAGTTTCATCAGCCGCTTTATTCCCTTGTGTGACCTTTGACACATCCATTTTATGTGCTGCGCATTTAGCTATTGCTATTTCTTTAGGCTTCATCATAGCATGCAACAGTTTCATTATTTGAGCATGAGCCTGTATTGGAGAACCATCCGTTTTCTTAAACCCTCGGTTTTTCCACACTGATCCAAACAAGTGACACACATTATGTGCATATGCAGAGTCTGTATATATTGTCACTCGCTTACCTTCCGCCAACAAACACGCTTCAGTTAGCCCCACAAGTTCAGCAAGCTGTGCAGATGCAGGCTGTGGTACTACTTCAGCCTTCTCAACAACAAATTCAGTTCCTTGGGCTTTTACTACTGCATAGCCAGCACTCACTATTTGCCATAGTTCAAGAGATTTCTAAGACCATGATGAGTAAGAATTGTCACCGGATAACCCATCGTGACAGATGATGCCTTGTCGTACATTAGAGAAACTCCCACCATTGCTCTGTAGCCCCAGCTCTACTTCTGAATAGGCAGTAGAGTAGTAAGAAATAGGTTGAGGACTTGTCCCCGTACCTGTTGGCTGACAAAGAACTGCACATGCATATTTACCCCCAGTAGAAGTAGACACATACAACAAGAAATTCTTAGAGTAGTCTGGAAGCACTAGCGCTGGAACCTCTTGTAACCTCTGTTTGATCGTCTCAAATGCCAAAAGACCATCCTGCGTCCAGGAAAGATTACAATGAAGTTGAGCATTCCCAATCATAGCCCTCAAAGGCCCTTTTAAACTAGCATAATCCTCTACCCATGCTGAGGAATAACCAGCAATACCAAGAAATGTCATCATCTCTCTGACTGTTCTGGGCTTTGGAGCCTTACTAATAGCTTCTAAATGACTGTCAGAAATGCTTCTGTGTCCCTGCATTATTGTCTGGCCTAAATAAACTACCTTCTCCTGACAATACTGCAGCTTCTTCTGAGAAGCCTTGTGTCCCTTTTCTGCCAGTATCTGTAACAATTTAATTGAATCCTTATGACATGTTTCCTCATCTGATGAACAAATGATAAGGTCATCCACATATTGAACACCAGTGCTTTTTAATATCTGATCTATCCCTGCCAAATCATCCCTCAATACTTTACTGAAAATGTGAGGACTGTGTTTGAACCCTTGTGTCGCATCTGGAGGAATTTGGGCTAACAAAGTATGCGGATCTGGCACTTCTGCTGGAAAATCAGCTACCACTTCATTCACCGCTCTCAAATCATGTACCAAACGATAAGAATCATCTGGCTTCTTCACAGGCAACAAAGGCGTATTACTCTGAGGATTCTGTGTTATCTTCAAAACATCTGCTTTCAAAAGGCCTTCAATTTGTGGTTCAATCCCTCGGATTGCCTCTTCTCTCAGTGGATACTGGTTCTTCCAAGGAGGTGTGGTTCCTGGTCGGAGTTCAACTTTCACTGGTTGGGCTGACTTCACAAGTCCCATATAGGTACTATGCCGAGACCACAAACATTCTGGAACGAGTCCATCTTAGCGCTGCAAATTGGCTCATGTGTCATCCGCACAGTTTGTGGCTGTCCCTGTCCTTGAGCAGAGATCATAATCTTAATGAATCGCTGATCCTCACTCTGATCATCATTCCATCCTCCTGATTCTCAGTCCATCCTTAGTTTCCAGATGTGCTGTTTTCTTCTGTCTTTTGGAGCTTGGATACATCTTTATAGTTGTTTCTGCTTGTCCCACTTCTATTATTCACTCATCCTCATCTCTGATATGATATTTACCCTCCTGACTGATCACTGGGAGCTGGGGATAAATTTCCTTAAACTTCACCTCCTTCTCATAAGGTGGGGGTCTCTTTACTGGATCCATATGTGAGAAAGGTGCATTAATTTCTGCCATTAATTTTTCCATTTCTTTTGCATTTTTTTCCTATTTCTGCTGCACCTCTATCTCTCTTATCTTTTACACCTTTTATCAATTTCTGTCCCTCATTTTCAAACAACTGGAGAATGCCAAGTTCTATTTGTCTCTTTTCTTTACGTTTTACCCCCTTTTTACCCTTGTTTTGGTCCGCCTTATACGTGGACACAAGCACCTGCATTATTTTAATTACATCTGGGTTAAGAGTCCCCTCCACTGGCCCTGGTTGGTCAATTTCAGGCCAGTGCTTATGCCATTTCTCTGACATCTTTGCAATGACTTTAATTAAGGGGTTATTCTTCTGTACTACATCAACAGGAGTAATTACTTTCGGAATTTTAGTGTCCATTTTCGACATTGTAATGGTTCCCTTATGTTTCCTTGTTGTAAATTAAGACTAATTATTAAGACTAATTAAAAGTTATTTAGATTATTTATAAGCCACTATTTTGCCACGGTCAATACAAGTAAAATGAAATAAATTTGCCAACTTCAAAAGAATCAAAAGACTTATTAATATAAACCAAAATCACAACACTGAGTCCACATCAGAATCAGAATCAGAATCAGAATCAGTTTTATTGCCAAGTATGTTTTCACATACAAGGAATTTTTTCTGGTGATTGGTGCAATTGATCAGCAACAGTGGGGCTCTCTAGCCTTGTTGATGAGGCTAATAGCAGATGGGAAGAAGCTATTTTTGTGGCGAGAGGTTTTGGTCCTGAAGGACCGCAGCCTCCTGCCAGAGGGGAGTGTCTCAAAGAGTTTGTGTCCAGGGTGGGAGGAGTCAGCTACAATCTTCCCTGCACGCCTCAGAGTCCTTGAGGCGTACAGGTCCTGGAGGGACGGAAGATTGCAGCCAATCACCTTCTCAGCAGAGTGGATGATACGCTGCAGTCTGTTATTGTCCCTCTCCGTGGCAGCAGCGTACCAGATGGTGATGGAGGAGGTGAGGATGGACTCAATGATAGAGGTGTAGAAGTTCACCATCATAGTCCTTGGCAGGTTGAACTTCTTCAATTGCCTCAGGAAATACATCCTCTGCTGAGCTTTTTTGATGAGGGAGCTGATGTTTAGCTCCCATTTGAGATCCTGTGTGATGGTGGTTCCCAAGAAGCGAAAATGCTCCACGGTAGCCACGGGGGAGTCACACAGGGAGATGGGGGTGGGTGGGGCTGGGCTCTTCCTGAAGTCCACTATCATTTCCACTGTCTTCAGAGCGTTTAGCTCTAGGTTGTTCTGCCTGCACCAGGTCACCAGACGCTCAGTCTCCCACCTGTAGGCAGACTCATCGCCATCAGAGATGAGTCCAATGAGAGTGGTGTCGTCTGCAAACTTCAGGAGCTTGACAGACTGATGGCTGGAGGTGCAGGTGTTGGTGTACAGGGAGAAGAGCAGAGGAGAAAGAACGCAGCCTTGCGGGGATCCAGTGCTGATGGTCTGGGAGTCAGACACGTGCTTTCCTAGCTTCACGTGCTGCCTCCTGTCAGACAGGAAGTCGGTGATCCACCTGCAGGTGGAGTCAGGCACGCTCAGCTGGGAGAGCTGGTCCTGCAGCAGAGCCGGGATGATGGTGTTGAAGGCAGAGCTGAAGTCCACAAACAGGATCCTGGCATAGGTCCCTGAGGAGTCCAGGTGCTGGAGGATGAAGTGGAGAGCCATGTTGACGGCGTCGTCTACAGACCTGTTGGCTCTGTAGGCGAACTGCAGGGGGTCCAGGAGTGGGTCAGTGATGGATTTGAGATAGTCCTGTGGGCCTTGGTTTTTTGGGGACAGGGATGATGGTGGAGGATTTTAAGCAGGCTGGCACGTGGCAGGTCTCCAGTGAGGTGTTGAAGATGTCCGTGAACACTGGAGACAGCTGATCAGCACAGTGCTTCAGGGATGATGGAGAGACAGAGTCAGGACCGGCTGCTTTGTGGGGGTTCTGCTTCTTAAAAAGCCTGTTGACATCTCTCTCCAGGATAGAGAGAGACGTTCCTTTGGTAGGGGAGGAGGGGGGTTCTGATGTGGCTCTGATGTGGAGGTTAGTGTCAGGCTTGTCCCACTGTCTTTCAAAGCGGCAGTAGAACTCATTCAGATCGTTGGCCAGACGGAAGTCGTTAATGGAGAGGGGGGGTTTAGGTTTGTAGTTTGTGATCTTTCTGAGCCCTTTCCAGACAGAAGCAGAGTCATTGGCTGAGAACTGGAGCTGAAGTTTCTCAGAGTACAGTCGTGAGCTTCTCTCACCGCCTTGCTAAACCTGTACTTGGACTCTTTAAACTTGTCCCTGTCCCCACTCCTGAAAGCTTCCTCCTTTTGCCTCCTGAGCTGACTGAGCTTAGCTGTGAACCAGGGTTTGTCATTGTTATAACTCACCCTGGTGCGTGATGGGATACAGCAGTCCTCACAGAAGCTGATGTATGACGTCACAGCCTCTGTGAACTCATCCAGACTGTTGGAAACAGTCCTGAACACCTCCCAGTCAGTGCAATCCAAACATGCCCGAAGATCCTCTATGGCTTCACTGCTCCACTGCTTTGATGTCTTCGCAACAGGTTTACACAGTTTTAGTTTCTGCCTGTATGTGGGAATCAGGTGGACCATGACATGGTCAGAGTGGCCCAGTGCAGCCCGGGGGACGGCGTGATAAGCACCACTGATTGTGGTGTAACAGTGGTCAGTTCCCCTCTCTGGTCGGGCAATTAACAAACTGTCTGTATTTGGGCAGTTCATGACTGAGGTCACCTTTGTTAAAGTCACCAAGGACAATAACTACGGAGTCCGGGTTGGTCTGCTCCACACACAGTATCTGGTCTGCGAGCGCCCGCTGTGCCTCCTGCACGTTTGCCTGTGGTGGGATGTAAACACCGACCAGGATGATTGAGGTGAACTCACGGGGGGAGTAGAAGGGCCTGCAGTTTATGATGAAAGTCTCCAGGTCAGGAGAACAGTGCTGCAGGATCACTGTCACGTCTTTGCACCAGCCACTGTTTGCATAAAAGCAGATTCCTCCACCTTTGGTTTTGCCGGACAGCTCTGTGTCGCGATCCGCTCTGAAGAGTTGGAAGCCGGCCAGCTCCAGCGCAGAGTTCGGAATCGATCCACACAGCCACGTCTCCGTGAAGCACAGGACGGAAGATGAGGAAAAGTCTCTGTTCTTCTGCACCAGTAGCTGAAGTTCATCCAGTTTGTTGGGCAGTGAACGCACGTTGGAGAGAAAGATACCTGGGAGAGGTGTGCGGAGTGCGCACTGGCACGTTTTCCTCTCCTCCGGCGTTTCACTGCGAGAGCAACGGTCAGTGCACCTCTGACCAAAATGTCCAATAATCCCACAGATGAGTCGAGAAAAGTAGGAAAAAAATCCACTGGAGTTGTTTCTCTGATATTAATGAGCTCTTCTCTGGTGAAAGAGCTCCGGAAACCAAAGCAGAAAACTGGATTTATAAAGAAAATAAGGCAAAAAAATGCGCACCAAAACACCAAGGCAGCCATGGCAACAGAATTTTTTTATCTTTTGAATAGCAATTCACATATGCTATTGGCTAAACACACAAATAATCTATCAAATTTTAATTAAAACTTCCCCAACTATCCTACAAATAAAAAGAAAGTCCAATCCGTATAAAAGCTCAAAAGGTCACACACTCCCACAAGGGACAAACTATCACCAAATGTATTTCCCTTCGTGACAAGACAATCACCTAATTTTCACCCAATGCTCACACTCATTTTAAAATCATCAAATAATTTCAATATTGAATCCCCAATGCAGCTCAGATCAGAATAAACCATACACAGTCAATAAAACTCACATTTGTAACTCTCGACAGTATTTAAACCAAATAATTATACTCCATTAATTAATTAATGCATTAACTGGTCAGTCCGTTGCCAAGCTTCTCTTCTAAATAACTACAGCATGTATTATCTTTTGTATATGTAGACAGATGGAGGTATTCTATTAACCCCAAATTGAGAAATATTCTTATGACAGCCTATAAGTGAGAGCAACCTAAATGTGTATCAACAACAATGGCTATAAATGAGTGTACACACAAATGTTTAAAATGCAGGTATTTGTTAAAACAGTTTGTGGATAAAACCGCACTAGCCTTGATCAGACTGGATTCAGGAGCTGCACACTCTGTCGTCAGCAAGCCTCAATCCATGTGACGCACTGGCCAGCTGCCTTCTCATCTGTGCTTTGGAAGATCCCAATTCAGACGCACTCCGTCCTCTCTCTCCTCCTCATGCTCTCACACAACACAATAAACAATTCAGCATGATTTACGTACATTATCTGCCAACACTTAGGTCATTTTTTATCTACACCAGATGTTTTCCTTCTTTTAAACTACAACTATTAATAAAGACCAAGTTGTGACTTCATACAATACATTATCAATTTAGAAATTTTAGTTTGTTTTACTCTAATAACATCTTAAATCTTCCAATAGTATATTATTACCCACAAGCTGTATTTCCTAGTACTCTTTTTACTTTACAGTGATTCGAATATCCTAAAAACTGTCAAACTACTATCAGAACTAAATCATAATGATCTAACATCTTTCTCCATTGCACTACTACAAGGAGAGAAGGGAGAGAGCACCCTCACCACTCCTCCTATTAGGGAGAGCCATCTTATTTGCATTCTATGTGGGGTATCCCCCCTTGCTCCACCTCTTAAAATTAGCAAGAACTTCCATTATATTCTAGCTCTCAGAGAGTGAACATCTAGCCCAATCTCTGTATACCCCCCCCCCCCCCCCCCCCCCCCCCCCCCCAAGATCAGATAGACTCCATATAGCAAAGCACGGAGTCAGAAACAAAGAACACACACAAGCCAAAGCAGAATCTCAGTCAACAACCAAAAATACAGAACATCCGCTAATAGTTAAATCTATCTTCTCCGCTATTTTGGATAAGACTATATGTTCATTAAACGGACAAATCCACTTCATACAATCATACACACTCACACAGACTCACTGAGAAACTCACAGGCAGCAAGAAAGAAAGACAGAGAAGAACTGCACATCTCTTTATCAACCAATCAATTCACTAATTCTTAATCAAAACTCACATTCCAAAATCAATAAACAACATCAAAAGATTTTATTTTATTTCTCTTTCTATTACTTATTAAGTCTTTTTACCCATGCTTATGCACACAAATATCCTCACTGATCTCTCCAGTTCTCTTATAAATCATATATGTCCTTTTTGGGGCTCATACGTTCTTACAGATTTGAAAACGTCCCCTCGAAAGAGGCTCATAGATCTTATCAAAGTCCTCCTCAAAGGCTCATAAGTTTTAATCACATATATAAAGTCCTCTTATTTTTGAGGCTCATATTGTTTTATTCAAATGTATAAAGTCCCCTTATTTGAGGCTCATATTTTTTAACACTAAATGACAAAATATTTTTCCTTATAAATTACTAAATCTCCTGTTCTCAACCACAACCTATATATGCCTATTCAATATGAAATCTATCACATTAACACAAACCACATTAACCAACCCACTCCGCAGCCTTTCACACACAGCTGGAACACAGCTGAGACAGTGCTCCACACACACACAGACACACAGGCAGAGACCGATCATCCAACGAACAATGGCACAGAGCAAACTCACACACAGCAAATTCAGCATCATCCCAAAAAACACAAGCAGCATTCAATCCCAAATTCTCAAAGCCAACTCATTCATACTTTTCCTATAGCATGCTTTTCACTGCTTCTTTTCTCTCTTTTTTCCTTCTAAATTTATGCTACCTTATGAGGTGTAGATATTCAATGAGAGGCTGCTTCAGCCACTGTTCGTCAACTAGTGTTCGAGTGGGAACTTACAATTGAATTTTCCTTTCTACACCTCCAGTTCCTAGAACTGACCCGAAATTCACCTAGTGATGTTCCAGGATTTTAGGCCTGTCTAAAGCCGCCTCCCAGAGGTCTTCTGTCCAAATCTGCGGCTTCTTTCTTTAACTCTTATTCTCTCTTTTCCTTTATTCCTATTTCTCTTTTATTCTTTACTCTTATTTTCTCATTTCTCTCTATTCTTCTATTGTCTCTTTACTTTTTCCTCTTGTCTTCTCTATTTTCTTTATCTTCTCTTTTTCTCTTTACCTTTATCTTCTCTTTTACCTTGTCTCTTTTTTCATCTTTCCAATTTCCCCTGGGCCGAGGGTTGTTATTTCCTCTTTTTTTTTTTTCAACCAAATCCGACTATTCCTCAAAGCCAACTTTCACGCAGTGACTAATATACACATGTCTTGCTGTTAAGAAGCTGAGGGCCCAATCTTCATGAATCTCACATGGTGTTGTTTAGCTCACCTTATCGTTACTAATTAGGCTATTCTACACTTTTTACTTCAACTTCTTATTTTCTTCACTTCTTTTACTTCAACTTTTATTCTCTAATTTCTCTATTATACTCCCCATCTGTTGCGTTGTTCACAACGCAATAAAACCCAATTTAGAACGGAGCATCGCTCCACACATCAACACATCATGGCACAACCACACAGATGATTCTTTACGGTGTGATCAGACAGCAAACACACAACAGCCTCAACGAACAAACCAGCGCCCAATCATGTGAGAAATGCTCACCGTATTTGCCGGCCTGGTGCGGAAGTAGGTGCGCTGAAGTTGTCGGAGACGCCGCAGGTCACAACACGTCCGGACTTCGTGACGCCAAAATTCTCGTTGTTTATTAAACAGCAATGATGTGATGATGATGAAGAAAACTCCGCTGACACCGTCTTGCTTGTATATAAAGAGGTTTATTACAAAGAAGTCCAGCATCAAATCAAGCACCCTGGGTTGCCTGAGAGAGGAGTCGAAGCCAATATGATTCTCCTCTGAATAACTGCTCTAACTCCCCGTCTATATGGGTTGGTTGTCTTCATGAACCTAAGGCAACATATATGATCCATACCATAAAAGGCCTCATTCAGAGAGACAGTCATCTCCCAAAACCCCTAGACCTAAGACCAAAAAAGGCCACATTTTCCTAAACAGAGAAGCACCCATCTCCCAGTGCATCCTCTGACCTGGAGCTCCTATCTAAACATACCAAACCCATAAAGTTACATATCCTATAGAACTTCAGATACTACATATTCTTTCATTCCATTCCATTCTTCCTTAATTATTTTTTGGGACTTTTTGTGCCTTTATTATAGAAAAGTGGAAAGTGACAGGAAAAGGGTTAGAGAGTGGAGAAAGACATGCAGGCAAGAGTCGGGCCGGTCGATAGTCAAATCGGTGACTGCCTGGTAAGAGCGTCTTGCGCTCACATGGTACACGCCCCAACCACTTGAGTTTCTGGGCCGCCCTGTACATTGTAATTTTTTTGACCCATACAAAGTGAAGTACAAAACATTAAGTGAATACTGGTCAGGATCAAGAGTGATTTGTGTTATGTATTTGAGGTTCTGAGGTCGACAGGTATGACTCCTCGCTTTTAGGTCACATTGCAGAAAAAATCACTCAGATTGAGTGAATACTGATCAGAAACAACAGTTATGTGATATTTGTGAAGGTTCTGAGTTTTTGAGGTCGGCAGGCATGACTCCCTGCCTTTAGGTCACATTGGACAGAAAATCACTCAGTCTGACTAAATACTAATCAGAAACAACAGTTATGCGATCTTTGTGAAACTTTTCAGTTTCTGAGGTCAGCATGTATGTCGTACTACTCTTAGGTCACATTGCACAGAAAAACACTCAGATTTAGTAAATACTGATCAGAAACAACAGTTAAGCGATCTTTGTGAAACTTTTGAGTTTCTGAGGTCGGCAGGCATGATTCCCTAATTTTAGGTCACATTGCACAGAAAATCACTCAGATTGATTGAATACTGATGAGAAACAACAGTTTCTCTGTTTCTCTGTTTCTCTGTGAAACTTTTCAGTTTTTGACGTTGACAGGTATGAATCCCTGCTTTTTAGTTCAAATTGCACAGAAAATCACTCAGTCTGACTAAATAAACAGTTATGCGATCTTTGTGAAACTTTTCAGTTCCTGAGGTCGGCATGTATGTAGTAGGCCTACTACTCTTATGTCACATTGCACAGAAAATCACTCAGACTGAATGAATACTGATCAGAAACAACAGTTATGCGATCTTTGTGAAACTTTTCAGTTTCTGAGGTCGGCATGTATGTCGTACTTCTCTTAGGTCACATTGCACAGAAAATCACTCAGATTGAGTGAATACTGATCAGAAACAACATCTATGTGATCTTTGTGAAGCTTTTGAGTTTCTGAGGTTGGCAGGCATGACTCCCTAATTTTAGGTGACATTGCACAGATTAAAATCCTCCTCCTCACCTACAAAGCCATGAATGGTCAAGCACCATTGTACCTTAAAGAGCTTATAGTTCCCTATTTTCCCAATAGGACACATCGCTCTCTAAACACAGGTCTACTTGTGGTTCCCAGAGTTTGTAAGAGCAGAATGGGGGGCAGACCCTTCGGCTATCAGGCTCCTCTCCTGTGGAACCAGCTCCCAGTGTGGGTTCGGGATGCAGATGCCCTCTCTACCTTTAACCTTTGACTCTTTAGCAAAGAGGACAGTTTTAAGGTCAGCCTTAAAGAGTTTTTCCTCCCCCCTGTTGCCAAGTGCTGCTCTTTGTGGGAACTGTTGGGTTTTTCTCTATAACAAAGTACGGTGAGAGGTAATGTATATTATGATATTGCGTCATACAAATAAAATTGAATTGAATTGAAGTAGTGGGCTAAAATATGACTGTTAGAACCATTACTGTGAGGAGCACCCACTTGTATGTAAAACAAATGAGCTACACATGAAAGAAGGATGCATTTATATGAATATGAATAACAGTGGTCCAAGCAATTACACCTTCATAAAAACTTCAAAACTTTTTATGTTCATACCCGGGTCATCAATGACCTAATTTTGAGAGGTTTGACTCGTTAAGCTAGTTTCTTGAGGTTGCACTGGTCGGAGAGAAACTCTGTCCATGTTTTAAAAAGGTGGAAACTGAGGAGTCTCTCACTTAACTAAAAAAACACACAGAACACAAAGTCCCATTCGCGGCCATAACAGACAAAAAAGTACAATCAACTACAGTGCAGACATTTCCAAACATACAGGCTGCCCAGATTACATACAAGGCAGCGTTATGTGTAAACATAAAGTTAGCTACACTAACTACTAACATAGCTGATGTTGCTAACACCCACAGCATTATCTAACTCAGTATTATCTAATGTTAGCTTTGGCTAATAATACATAACAGCTAAAACAGCTTACAACGCAGCTACCTACCTTAGTATAACAACCCCCTTCCCAAAACAAAACAAACAAGATAATTAGTCAAAGCTTTACGTGGAACTGGTTGTACTGTCTTTTTGTTTTCTTTACCCACAGCTGCTGCGTGTTAGCACTGCCAAAGTCACGGAGGACAATTTTTTTCTGTTTATTGTCAGAGCACTTAATTTATTCATTGCTATTGGTGTGTTAAGAGAATTTAAATGAATATAACAAAAATATACATACAGTGGGGCAAAAAAGTATTTAGTCAGCCACCAATTGTGCAAATTCTCCCACTTAAAAAGATGAGCGAGGCCTGTAATTTTCATCATAGGTATACCTCAACTGTGAGAGACAAAATGAGAAAAAAAATCCAGAAAATCACATTGTCTGATTTTTAAAGAATTTATTTGCAAATTATGGTGGAAAATAAGTATTTGGTCAATAAAAAAAGTTCATCTCAATACTTTGTTATATACCCTTTGTTGGCAATGACAGAGGTCAAACGTTTTCTGTAAGTCTTCACAAGGTTTTCAAACACTGTTGCTGGTATTTTGGCCCATTCCTCCATGCAGATCTTCTCTAGAGCAGTGATGCAGGATTTGAGTCCCTGGCAGTGTAGTGTGTTACTGATGGTAGCCTTTGTTACTTTGGTCCCAGCTCTCTGCAGGTCATTCACTAGGTCCCCCTGTGTGGTTCTGGGATTTTTGCTCACTATTCTTGTGATCATTTTGACCCCACGGGATGAGATCTTGAGTGGAGCCCCAGATCAATGGAGATTATCAGTGGTCTTGTATGTCTTTCATTTTCTAATAATTGCTCCCACAGTAGATTTTGTCACACTAAGCTGCTTACCTATTGCAGATTCAGTCTTCCCAGCCTGGTGCAGATCTACAATTTTGTTTCTGGTGTCCTTTGACAGCTCTTTGGTCTTGGCCATAGTGGAGTTTGGAGTGTGACTGTTTGAGGTTGTGGACAGGTGTCTTTTATACTGATAACATGTTCAAACTGGTGCCATTAATACAGGTAACGAGTGGAGGACAGAGGAGCCTCTTAAAGAAGAAGTTACAGGTCTGTAAAAGCCAGAAATCTTGCTTGTTTGTAGGTGACCAAATACTTATTTTACTGAGGAATTTACCAATTAATTCATTAAAAATCCTACAATGTGATTTCCTGGATTTTTTCCCCGCTATGGTGTACCTATGATGAAAATTACAGGCCTCTCTCATCTTTTTAAGTGGGAGAACTTGCACAATTGGTGGCTGACTAAATACTTTTTTGCCCCACTGTACATATAACATACCCTAGCTTTAAAGTCAGTGTTTTGCTGATGCTGTACTCAGAGTTGATGCATGCATCCATGTGTGGATGGGAACTGAGCTGCAGAGACTGACGATGACTAAAATAATGGCTTAAAGTCAGATAAAAGTTAATTTCGAGCTTCTTGAAAGCAACCACTACATATAGGGGATATGACATCATTGACAGGTGACAAAATGAAACGGTCTGTTACTACGATTAAAATCAACATTTCTCTGATTTGGGAGTTGATAGAAACATTTGGGATTATATAATAATAAGATGATAAGTACACAACTCAAAATATATATAACAGGTATAGTCATTTTTAGATATGATATGAACTTTTTAAAATAATTGATGCTCATCACAAATTGAAAGTGAACAGCAGCTCAGCAGTGCGGCCTGCAGCCATAGACAGGCGACTGTCAAGGAAACACAACCTGTACTGAGCTAAACATGACATGTGACCAATGAGAGCAGCTCAGCAGCAGCAGCTTGGATCCATAATGATGAGTTGAATGTTGAATAGGCCCCTAACAGAGTGGTTGTGTTCTGACTTCAAACACAGAAAAACTGCTTCTGTCCCTGATGATTTACTTCTTTATCCAGTGGTCCAGAATGAGAACCACTGGTCAGTGTGTTGAGCTGTTGCTGTCATCGTAGCTGGACTTCCACTTCTTGGGAGAATAGCCATTGAACTGAATCATCTTCATTTATAGACCATTTGTGTGACTATGGACTTCTGGTCCTGGTCTCTCCTACCTTGCTGAACTCACTTGAATCAACACATTTATTAGTCCCTGTGGAGCCACTGTGTGGAGCCATCATTGTTCTGGTAAACACAGATGTTAACAAAGGCAATACACAACACATTGTAGTAGACTCAACCACGAAAGTATTTAAGTAGAACTCTAATTTTCCACCTTAGAGCTTTCATCAGTAGAATATTAGCCGTCTGTCATGATCTTGGAAACACTGAGTGTATCAGAAAACCTGATCGTTCATATCAACATAATCATCTGTGAAGGAATGTCTTTGATATTTCCACATCACAATCAGAATCAGAATCAGAATCAGAATCAGTTTTATTGCCAAGTATGTTTTCACATACAAGGAATTTTTTCTGGTGATTGGTGCAATTGAGGATCAGGGGGATCAGCAACAGTGGGGCTCTCTAGCCTTGTTGATAAGGCTAATAGCAGATGGGAAGAAGCTATTTTTGTGGCAAGAGGTTTTGGTCCCGAAGGACCGCAGCCTCCTGCCAGAGGGGAGTGTCACAAAGAGTTTGTGTCCAGGGTGGGAGGAGTCGGCTACAATCTTCCTTGCACACCTCAAAGTCCTTGAGGCGTACAGGTCCTGGAGGGATGGAAGATTGCAGCCAATCACCTTCTCCGCAGAGTGGATGATACGCTGCAGTCTGTTATTGTCCCTCTCCGTGGCAGCAGCGTACCAGATGGTGATGGAGGAGGTGAGGATGGACTCAATGATGGAGGTGTAGAAGTTCACCATCATAGTCCTTGGCAGGTTGAACTTCTTCAACTGCCTCAGGAAATACATCCTCTGCTGAGCTTTTTTGATGAGGGAGCTGATGTTCAGCTCCCATTTGAGATCCTCTGTGATGGTGGTACCCAAGAAGCGGAAATGCTCCAGTAGCCACGGGGGAGTCGCACAGGGTGATGGGGGTGGGTGGGGCTGGGCTCTTCCTGAAGTCCACTATCATTTCCACTGTCTTCAGAGCGTTTAGCTCTAGGTTGTTCTGCCTGCACCAGGTCACCAGACGCTCAGTCTCCCACCTGTAGGCAGACTCATCGCCATCAGAGATGAGTCCAATGAGAGTGGTGTCGTCTGCAAACTTCAGGAGCTTGACAGACTGATGGCTGGAGGTGCAGGTGTTGGTGTACAGGGAGAAGAGCAGAGGAGAAAGAACGCAGCCTTGCGGGGATCCAGTGCTGATGGTCTGGGAGTCAGACACATGCAGACACATCACAGACAAAAACTTGAAGCATTCAGATCCTTTGCTGTGACACCCCACACTGTGCTCAGGTGAATCCTGTTTGCTTTCATTTTCCTTGAGATGTGTCAATAACTTGACCAGAGTCCACCTGTGTCAAATTTAACTCATTGGACATAGTTTAGACACAAACACATCTGTGTATATAAGGTCCCACGAATCACCCTGTATTTCATGACACAAATTTTCACTGTTCCCTGTCCCATGTGTCTCCAGTGACCCCTGATCTCACTGTCAAGAGGAAGTTGTCCAGCAGATGAAGAGAGGGGATCTTCACTCTGTTTAACAGAATCCAACAAAGGGCTTCAGACACTTGAAAATACAATAGTTACTCCTGCAATATAAGTTTCGCTGTATTTTGAATCCCACCTGATGCTGAAAAGATTCCAGTCAAACGGCAACAGTAATGTCTGCTTTGGAAAGCCAAGCAAGAGTCATTGACAGTGGCATAACAGGGAGAGAATGTTTCAGGTGGAATCAGATGGGACATGTACAAACACATCATTGAAATGATTAAACATCGGCATTGTATTGAAAAGATGTACCTGATGGCCTTGTCTGTTGGTGGGCTGCTTTGAATTAGGCAGAAGAGGGACCAGGAGACTGGGCTATGAAGAATGCAGCTCTCCTGGAGAATTAGGCCCAAAATGGGATTGAAGTGGAACAGCTGGATGAGGCTCATTAAATTAACATCTTTTCCTTGCAGGATTTTTGACCTTAGTTGTAGAGCTATGTTGGAAACTATTGGAGAAAAAAAAAGGTTTTGACAGCAATGACATGATTGGCTTTGTTGGTAGACCAGACAGGCATGCATTCTGCTCTCTTGCAGAGTGTTAAGCTGTTGTATGGACTAAAAATACCTAATGGGAAAACTGATGGGTTTCAGAGAGGACAGATGTCACTTCACATTTCCAGCCAGAAACTAGAAGTATTCAGAGAGGAACACAGGATGCTAATGCTGAGGCTGCAGTTTAAAAGTCCTACTCAAGAAAAAAACACTCTCAAGTTTCTAAGATAATAATCAGGATAATAATGTTTCCCAACATAATTGACAAAATAAATTAGAAGTATATAAACATAATTTGTAAGAGACTGGGTGACTTTATCTTTTAGGGGTCCCACATGTTACTAGATATATTTGTGGTTTTAAGAACCAAAAACCATCTCAGTGTAGTTTTACATCTCCTCTCTCAGGCGTTTCTCTGCAGCTCTAGTAACAACAAGTCAGTTAGCCAATAAAAAGAGAGGATGAGAGCATCTCTTCTGATTGGCTGACTGTTTTCTGAGTGATCCAATAAAAATATAGCAGATTTCAGGTAACACACAGGGAAACCAAATCCTGCAAGGTTGAATACACCATTCAACACACCGTCCAGGTGGGCGGGGCTTGGGGCGTGGCTGAGAGCAGTGACTGCTTTGTTGTGACATCACAAAGTTCCAGAAGTCCTGACGGCTCGTTTTCAGGCTCAGTTTCTGAATACAGGCTGTGTGCATTTCTCTGTGGACTGAGGCTTTGATACTTTCACAGTATTAATATACTAGACCTGCTTGATAATCAAAAACACATGGGCATCTACCTTTATATCTTTATATATAAAGTTAAGATTTCCATATTCTGTTGGTCTGCTTATTCAAGACCTGGGAAATGTGGCCAGGAAATTGATTTTGTAGCAAAATACATGGTGACAGTAAAATTAATCAATAAAAAGATAATATATCATCATCATATATCATTTATATAATGACATTTTAAAAAGTATTCACTTATTTATGAAGCACCTTTTGAAAAGGACTTAACAACAAAAACAATAAAACTGAATTTAAATAGTTATTTTCATACAGTTAAGAAAAAGCTATACAATAAAGTGAGTTTTGACAAGCAATTATAAAGAGCAGCATCAGTGACTACGTGATGCAAGAGTGCCTTGTTTGCATTTGAACTGTCATTTTTCAAGTGAATGAAACAGCAGATAGCTGCTGTACTTAGTAGTGGACACAGCCCTGAGATCTCTCAGGGTGAAATTTCCAAGTCTAAATTATCCCATCCAAGATAGTGTGCATGTTTTTTTAATAAAACAGTTCCTGTGAACATACTTTGACATTGTGTCAAAGACTAAACACTTTATCACTCAGGCACAGAGTGACAGGTGACAGGTGACAGGCATTTGTGGTGCTGAGCTATATCACATCCTGGGTCCAGATCTGGACCCATCCTGTTACCTCTGCTTTATTGGGAGGTAACAGGGCCCCAAACCAGAAAATGTGTCCACACGCTTTTGGCAATACGGTGTAAAATCTTGAAAATGAAAATTGAAACCATGTTACAAAAAGGCATAAGAATGTATTCAGTTTTATTATTAAATATACTCCTAATAAAACTGCAGTTGTAAAAATCATGAATCATTAAGAAAGAGAAGTAATCACATGATAGGACTCAATGCAAAGCATTAATAAATAATAATAAATAAACACTTCAGAGGTATGAAAAGCCTAGTGTCCACAAGACAGACTGACAGACACACACACACACACACACACACACACACACACACACACACACACACACACACACACACACACACACACACACACATATAGTGACACTTCTGAGTTTGTGATTAATACTACTGCAACAATGCAGTGCAGAGAAAGAAGCATTTCACACATTGTTCAATGGTCAAATGACTGATGTGGCTGAGCTACGATAAATTTCCACCTTCATCCATCAGTGTTTAATTTGGGCTAAAGGATGAAAGGCTTATGGAGAGGATTTTTCCTTGGTGCTATTCACATCTATAAAAGGTTTAAAAGGTTGAAAGAAAAACTTGTTGACAGATTAGGCACTCATACAGTAGGCAGCAACGACCCCCTGCTCTGTTCCCTGCCAACACCACAATATTCACCACCACACAGAAAAACAAAGATGGCAGCAAATGTGCACTTATCTTACAGGCCAGGCCTACTTCTCCAGCTCATGAAGTGTATCCTACTGAAATGTGGAAAAATTCAAATGTGGAAAAATTCATTAATAGAAAGGAAAAGATAAGAAATAAGAAACTGTTATGCACATTTAGGTGGTGCAGCAGCTCCACTCTGAAGACTCTACCCCCTTCTGTGTGTCCAGGAGGATCCCGGGGTCCCTGGTCCACATGCAGGTCAGGATCTTACAGATCTTGTGCAACAACAAATCCACATTGTCAGCCCCATGTATGAGAGAGGTATGTAGTACTCCTTCATGTAGTCAGATGTAATACTTCATGTAGTCAGATATAGTACTCTGCATGTTGTCAGATATAGTACTCCTTCATGTAGTCAGATGTAGTACTCTTCATGTAGTCAGATGTAGTACTCCTTCATGTTGTCAGATGTAGTACTTCATATAGTCAGAAGTAGAACCCCTTCATGTAGTCAGATATAGTACTCTTCATGTAATCAGATGTAGTACTTCGTGTAGTCAGATATAGTACTCTGCATGTTGACAGATATAGTACTCCTTCATGTAGTCAGTTGTAGTACTTCATATAGTCAGAAGTAGAACTCCTTCATGTAGTCAGATATGGTACTTCCTGTAGTCAGATGCAGTATTCTTCATGTAGTCAGATGTAGTACTTCCTGTAGTCAGATGTAGTACTTCCTGTAGTCAGATGTAGTACTCTTCATGTAGTAAGATGTAGTACTCTTCATGTAGTTAGATGTAGTACTTCCTGTAGTCAGATGTAGTACTTCATGTAGTCAGATGTAGTACTCTTCATGCAGTCAGATGTAGTACTTAATGTAGTCAGATGTAGTACTCCTTCATGTAGTCAGATGTAGTACTCCTTCATGTCATCCCTGGGGGAGTTGTGGAGGTGGATCTCTGTCCTGTTGCCGTGGCGATGCTCCTTTTCTGTGATGCTGTTGCTACTCCTCCGGGCCTGTCGCCTGTACAGGTGGCAGGCCACCGCAGCCAGGACACAGAGTGCTGTGGACACACCTGAGGAGAGGACAAAGAGTTTGATGAAGACCATGGCTGTGGACACACCTGAGGAGCAGGACACATAGACGGACTCCAGACCAGTTTCATTGTTCTGACACTGTGTGATACTGACAGATGACAGAATTATTATTTTTCATGGAGACACTGTTCCCAGCTTATTCAAACATAAGTAAACAGCAGCTGTCACAGGCTCCTGCTCAGTGCTGTGGGGGCGTGTCAGATGCACTCTTGGTAATTTGGTGAAGTGTGTAATCAGATCATATATGATAGGTGGGCATGTGGCCAGTCAGCATCATGATGCACTGACAGTCTGGGAGTCCTGTAGATTCTTCCTCAGAGAAAGGTGTCTGGGATGTGCAGAGTTTTAAACATGAATACAGCAGCTGAAATGTTTCGCCAACAGCAGGCGATGTCTCTTTTTTAACTCAGATTCATTTTTGGACATGTTGAAGATCTGACAGTCATCATGTTTTCTGTGTGTATTAGTTCATGATTTACTTGGCATCAAAAGTTATCTATACGGGGGCGGCCCGATTCCGGAGTTCTTAGGGCGCGTACCACATGAGCTGATGCTCTTAGCAGGCGAGTGCCGGTTCAACTCCCGACCAGCCCGACTCTTTCCTGCGCGTCACTCCCCCTCTCTCTGCCCCTTTCCTGTCACTCTCTACTGTCCTATCAAATAAAGGCAAAAATGCGCCCCCCTCCCCCCAAAAAAACCATTTAAAAAAACAAAGCAAAAAAAAAGTTATCCATACAACAACAATCACCCTAGTGCCATATACAAAAGGAAAGTAGAATATAAAATGTATTGATCATGTCGTATTTTTTTATTTTTGAAATGTTTAATTCTCAGATTTGACTAATGTACATGAAAAAATAATTGTTGACAATCTGGAAATGTTGCATTGCAGGAGTTACTTTGGTGAGACGATGGAGCGTGCAGCTGTTGCCATGGTTACATGGTGCTTAGGATAGACAAGTCGGAGAGGAGACAGGAGCAGACCTGACAGTTCTGACAGCAACTGCAGAGTAATTCATCCAAACCAGCAAGTTTGATGTACAGAAGTCTTTGTTGTTATTTTACAGCAGTCTCCTGCTTGTCACACAAACTTTATCCAGGAGATGTAACTGTGGCTTTACAATATGTAACCTGGCTCCAGGTAGAGACTGCAGATGGAACAGATACCTGCTACCGCAGGTGAGTCACCAGGATAAAAGTACAGCTGTTCTTTAATGTATATTTGGTCTTGCTGGGATTAATCAGAATTGTTTAAAATGATTTCTTCTGTGTGATCACATCAGCTGGTCCAAAATCCAAAGCTGACAGAGTCATCTTTTGTATTTATTACAAATTATATTTTCCAAAATTTGGTAATTTGTTGATCTGATGTAAATCCTTCTAATTTATGATTTGAATTGAAATTTTAAGTAATATTTTTTATTTATCTTTGGATCTATTATCTATTATCTATATATAGGAGGAGAGGTGGGACTGAGGTTCTTGTCTTGGCAAACATGTTGGAAACGGGTTGAGACAGGCAATTGGTACAGTGTTTGACCTCACATTAGACTAGAAATGTTTTAAGATTAGGATTAAGATAGCCATTATTAGTCCTGCAGTGGGGAAATTTGCTATATCACAGCAGCAAGGTGGACAGTGCAAGAGAAAAAAACTGCAAATGTCAGTATACTTAAGAAAAAGATCAATAATAGATAATAATATGTACAATTGGATATTTATTTAGTTTGAAGTATAAATAAATCAAACAAATAAAGGCAACAGAATCAGCGAATCAGCGAGTAAAGCATTGTGATTTGGACTATTTGAGTGAGTGTGAGCCCTGTCAAGGTGACACAGATTCAAAGAAGTAAAAGGAACAGGTCCTCACAAAAGTATTATTGAACAAAAGTGACATGAGCTGTTGACCTGTGTCAGACACTCTCATGTGTGTTACCCTGCTGCGTTTTACCGCAACTCTAAACTAGAGTCCACAGTGTAAATGAGCTGGAGCAGGAGAGAGAGGTGGTGAAGGTGGATGCAGATGGACGAGTGACACAAACAGAACAGCTGGGACTCATTTTCAAAAACAAGCAGAAAACAGACCTGCTATTACAGCCACATTATTTCTGGTATCACCACCGTGCTGCTCCTGATCTTCATCTGCTGTTGCAGTTTGATCTGTAGAAGAATGAGTGAGACATGTATTAACGAACACGCAGCTGTGTTTTCATTCTGTTCACTTAGGTGGAATTCGGTGGAATGTACCTAAATACAATACTGTAGTATTGTACTGAAGTACAGTTTTCATACATTTTCCCTGCTACTTTATACTCAAGCTCCATTACAGTTATTTGACAGCTGTGGTTACTTTTCAAAGTCTGATGACATCACAAACTGCAGTGGATTTTCCCTCCATCTCAACAGTGTGTGTGATCTCACAGTAACAGCCTGTTGTCACTGTGGCTGCGTCACTGGTCAACACTTCACATTGATGCACATGTTTTGCAGCGTAGGCTGATACTTGTGTTGTTGTTCCACTGTTGCAGTGGCAGAGATGAACTGAATACATTTATACTGATGGTTGTCAGTGTGAAAGTTACTCAGTGTCAAACACTACAGTGAGACTGGAGTTACCACAAACAGTGAATTAAATCCAGCCATAATGAAGTCCAACTATAAGATTTATTGCATAATGAGAACATTTAATAAAAATCAGAAACATGATGTACAAGTAGAGTTTCAGCCACAAGGCTCACAGGGACCAGCAGGTGGAGGCTCAGCAGCAGCCCTGTGTGATTCAGTCACAAGGATCCAATAACAGAGCAGACTGAATCAAACTGGTTTTACTGTATGGAGCAGAGGTGTGTGGCAGCAGCACAGACTCTGTTTAAAATATTCATGTGATGTTTGGATATCTTGTTTGATCTGATTATCCTACTGTAAAGGTTTGATGCTTGTTCTGCAGTTTCATTTGAACTTTCATTTAAGCTGTCACTCACTCAGACAAAGCACTGCCACTGGTTCACCAGAGGACCGGGGCTCATGTTAAACACAGCTACCACACAGACAGCTATTAATTTAAACATTTAAACTCCACCTAAGGTCTAATGATCTGCCAGGTCTGTGTAAAAAGTCGGGGTCCAGATATGGGAGCTATCTGGTCTGGTAACCCTCAGGCTGTTCTGCAGTACTGACAGTAGTATCTTTGAGCTGTGTGAACAGCAGCAGATATGAAGCAGTTAGTATTTGCTGCTTAAACTTTTCAAACATTGTTGAATTAAAAATAATCCCAGTAAGAAATCATCATCAGGCCAGCTTCAAGCTGCACCCTCTGAGAGTATGGGCCAAGGCACTGGAGCTGAGGCCCATGGTGGCTCACCAAATAGCAGCCACACACCTAAACAGCAGAAACTCTGATAGAGTCATCATGCTCACTGACTACACTGAAAGAGTTCAGAATAAGAGGTAACACTGAGTGAGAGGTGACATGAAAATAAAATGATAAAGATAAAAGAGAAACACAGATGTACAGTCCTCAGTCTTACAACAGGTACAACTACAAGTTTGAGAATATGGGTGTTACGTCTTAATAATCTGAATATGAAATCAGTCAACTGATGTCATCTGGGCACAAACATGGCAGTGTAAAAATGTATTTTTGAAATTTTAGGCATAAATGAACATGAAACAGTCTTAATATTGTGAGGCTCTTTGTTTCTTAACTTAAAGTGAAGTAAAAGGGTCAAAAGCATCAAAAAATGAAAAAAACAAAACCAAATAACGGCCGAAATTTGGTTTTTGCAAATTCATTTTTTCGTTTTTCGTTTCTTATTTATGAATATGACGGCGGACAGACCGGAAGCGGAAGTGAACTGTAAAACCGTTTAGCGTGCTGGTGCTAACTTCTTAGTGTGTGTTATAGACTACGGTTCTCTTTCTACACTGTATGGTTCACATTTATTTTACTTCTGTGTTCAGTTATAACAGCTGGTTGTTTGGAAGAACCTGATAGGCCTATAATTATCATTTTAGCTGAGTGTGTAACTGCTATACGTTCCCTGCCTAAATTAAGAACATCTATAAAGTCACCAGCAGAGGTCCCCATCACCCACAGTCAAGACTAGGCTATATTATTATAACAGGCTAATGATTTTGAAAATGAGAATTTATGACTTAAGTGCAGTTGATGTTTAGCCAGGGTGGCGCAGTTTTTACAGTTTTTACTGTGCTTTACTACGGGGGATGATGGTCAACACAGCCAGGCTCTGTGTTCATGATGCGGCTCAACAAAACCCAAATCCCCGGTCAGACTGAACTAGTATCACGGCGGTGATGAGCTGCGCCTGTGATTTCAGTCGGGAGGAGCAGGTTGATTTAATGGAGAGCTGTGAAGAATAGTCTACAAAAAGGTGATCACAGCCAAAACATGACAAGAGATGAGGCAAGCTTTTAATTTCTGACAGCTGAGCATTGCACATTAACCCTCACCCATTTAAACAAAATAAACAATAGCCAACAGCTGTCTGTTTTCTTTCTTCTTTTTTAAAGTGTTGTACTGTGCCAAATAAACAAATGCTTTTGGTCTTTGCTGTTGTGACAGTTTTGTGTAGGCTACGTGTCAGCAGGCAAGCTTCATGATTTGGAATAAGAGAAATTGATCTATATTATGGAAACTGGCTCATAACAGTCTGGCTGGAATACAAACCAAACTTACCTCTTTCAAATGCACAAATGCACATCCATGGAAATCTTGTACATAGTGTCATCCCAGGACAAAACACAAACAATACAGTAATGTAATAGGCCTAATATAGGGCCTACATCTTTAAATGGACAATAATGAGTTATTCAAAGAGTTATTAAATATTTTTATTATTTAATTACACAGAAACCACATGTCAGGTGCTATTTTCTCATCCATACTCTGTATAGCAATGTGTGGGTGTCATACATGGTGGTTGGATCACTCTTCCTGAGAGGTGTCCTTACTCTACAGTGAGTAGTGCGTACTTTCCCTGGAAGTATAGACTAACACTATGGACTAGGGGTTTCATCTTTGTATTAATTTCAGATGTACAAGATAATCATAACCATAACCAAATAATAGGAAAATTAAATGTTGATTATTGAATATCATCTAAATCTCTACTAGTCAATGATCTGATAACTGATCATCATGTAGATCTGCTCTGTCTGACTGAAACCTGGCTGCAGCAGGATGAATATGTTAGTCTGAATGAATTAACACCCCTGAGAAAGAAGGTAGTGAGTCAGAGAAGGCTAGCTCCATGGTACAACTCAGAAACGCAAGCTTTAAAGCAAAGTTCAAGGAAGCTAGAAAGGAAGTGGTGTTCAATTTACCTGGAAGAATCTCTAAAGGCTTGGAAAGACAGCCTATTGGCATACAAAAAAAGTCTCAGTAAAGCCAGAACATCCTATTATTCATCAGTGATAGAAGAAAACAAGAATAATCCCAGGTTTCTGTTCAGTACTGTAGCCAGGCTGACAGACAGCTACAGTTCTGTTGAACCATCCAGTGTTTCCCACAGACCAGGTAGCAATTTGTGGTGCTCCACTGACACCGTTGGGGTAATCAAGTGTCACAGTGTCGTGGCAGTCGGTGGAGTCAGTCATTGTATGCAGAGTGTATGCAGCAGGCGGTGTTCAACACTTTCTGAAGCTGCCATATGAAAAAAACTGTATCTATTATAAAGCTACAGCATTTGGAATTATTCAGCTCAATCTTATGTCTTTAAAAGTAAGTTCTTTAAGAGAAGACAATTAAAAACATTTTTACCAGAGCCCTGCCTGGTTTCATTTCTCACCCCAACTAGTTTCAATCTTTAGATTCTGTGACAGGAATGATTTGCACAAAACAACTTCAGCTGGAGGTTTTTATTTCAAATAATTAATTTAAGACATACCTCAACCAATAACCTGTTCTAACTTTTTGGGTAAAATAAAATAATGTAACAATAAAATATTAACACAAATAAAATAAAGAAACTACCTAAGGTACAAAACCTGATTCAGATTCTTTTCATGTTCTTATACTGTAGCCTATTTGGTGCAAAGCTTGCATGCCCTATCACTAATTTTTCTTGGCTTCCTGAAAAAAACTCAAGTGCTCTCTCATATGGGACCTCCTTGGGTTCGGGCCCATTTATGGAAAGTCTTAAGCAGGCTGCCAGGTGTTCCCCTTGAAGCCTGTTCCTGAGATCTGTTTTTATCTGGAGATAAAATGAAATATAACTTATTATTAATATAACACTCCAATGTCCATTACTTTAAAAGATATAATTTATTGATTTTCCCGCGCACCGCTGGCATATGCGCGCTTGTTTGTGTGTGTGTGTGTGTGTGTGTGTGTGCGTGCGTGCGTGTGCGCGTGTGCGTGCGTGCGTGTGCGTGTGCCTGTGTCCGTGTGCGTCCGAGAATGACAGAGAAAGAGCGCTATGCGGAGATGAATGAACGGAACGATATTACGTTGAGAACATAGACGAGAGGGAAAACAACAACAACGGGGAAAAAAACAAAAAACAGAATCATTCTGCGGCGGTACCAACCGCCACAGAATGGAGAAACACTGCCTATGTATGGGAAACACTGCCATCTATTCCTTTAGCCCTCAGTTGTAATGACTTTATGAGCTTCTTTACAAATGAAATTGTCTCTGTTAGAGGAATAAATCACCATCTCCTTCCCACAGCTGACTCAGGTGTACTGTTCAGTTCAGCAGCCTCAGAGTCCACTGTAACTGGTTTATATTTTGACTGTTTTCCTCCTGTAGATCTCTCTGAGCTCACTTCAACTGTTTCTTCATCTAAACCATCGACTTGTCTTCTTGAACCTGTTCCAACAAGGCTGTTCAAAGAAGTTTTTCCTTTAATCAACACCTCTATATCAAGTCTGATTAACTTATACAGCTCATGGACTCACTCTCTCTGCATCCACCCCCTTAGCTGTGCATGCATTTGTAATTTGCATGTTTGTAGATATATGTAATACGTCATATGTGTAGCATACTGTAAGTAGTGGATATCGCCCTGAACATGCATCATTTTGTGTGTTGGTGCCCTTAAACACTATGTACATATGCTTTTGTGCTCTGTGTGCAAAGTGTAGGTGGATGTGGTTGAGACAGATATTCACAGAACTTAAATCATATTCTGCCTTTTATGTGAGCCTGCACAGCAGTTGGTCAGAGGAGATATAGGTTTTTGATTTTATTTTAAGAAACCCCTGTTAATGATACCCATGTGTAGAGGATTAAATCAATAGCACAGAGATTCCGTAAACATTTACTTGTGTGAATGCTGATAAGTCTACTCAAGCTACTTTTTTATTTGCTACGATATAACAAATGCTGCAGGAATAACTAGCACACCTCAATTTAGCACAAATCCCTCTCTGCTTGTTCCTTGCCTTCTCTGCCCTCCATCCTTCCTTGGTTGTGTCTTCCATAAATTAAAAAGAATGTGTGTGCAAACACACTTGAGTATTTGCAACCACAATTTAAAACCTAAATTGCAGAGATGGAGCTGCAATTGAGAAAGATTATCACATAAATTGAGTTCACCCAGTTGGCCTTTATTTGCCTGCACATACATCTGCACCAGTGATTGCAAGTTTTAATATGGTAGTGCTACTGGTAGGTGTAAACAGTGTGCTGCAGATTCAAAATAAAACAAGTTTCACTGTCCAAAAAAAAAAAAAAAGTATGATTAACTTATCTTTATCAACTGGTTATGTAAAGCAGGCTTTTAAAGTTGCAGTAATTAAACCTCTACTTAAAAAGCCTACTCTTGATCCAGATGTTTAAGCCAATTATAGAACCATATCCAACCTCCCCTTTATTTCCAAAATCCTTGAGACGGCTGTTGCAAACCAGTTATGTGATTATTTGCACAGGAATGGTTTGTTTGAAGATTTTCAGTCAGGTTTTAGAGTCCATCATAGCACAGAAACAGCTCTGGTTAAGGTTACCAATGATCTCCTCATAGCCTCAGACTATGGACTTGTCTCTATACTTGTCCTACTAGATCTTAGTGCTGCATTTGACACCATCGATCATAAGATCTTATTAAAGAGACTAGAGCATATGGTTGGCATTAAAGGAACCGCACTAAGCTGGTTTAAGTCATATTTGTCAGATAGATTCCAGTTTGTTCATGTGAATAATGACTCTTCTATCATCACTAAAGTCAGTCATGGAGTTCCACAAGGTTCTGTGCTAGGACCAATACTTTTCACTCTATATATGCTTCCTCTAGGAAATGTTATTAGGAGGCACCAGATACATGTTCATTGTTATGCAGATGACACCCAGCTGTACTTATCCATGAAGCCAGGTGAGACTAACCAGGTAGCCAAGCTTCAGGTCTGTCTTAAGGACATAAAAACCTGGATGATCAGTAATTTCTTACTCTTAAATTCAGACAAAACTGAAGTTATTGTAATTGGCCCAAAACACCTCAGAGATACACTATGTGATAATATACTGACTCTGGATGACATCACCTTGGCCTCCAGTGCTACAGTCAGAAACCTTGGTGTCATTTTTGACCAAGACTTATCCTTTACCTCACATATAAAGCAAGTCTCTAGGACAGCCTTCTTCCACCTGTGCAACATTGCAAAACTCAGACCCATTTTGTGTCTAAAGGATGCTGAAAAGCTAGTTCATGTATTTGTTACCTCAAGACTGGACTACTGTAATTCTTTATTGTCAGGATGTCCCAAAAATTCAGTAAAAAGCCTCCAATTGGTCCAAAATGCTGCAGCACGAGTAGTGACAGGAACTAGGAAACAAGATCACATCTCTCCTGTGTTAGCTTCTCTGAATTGGCTCCCTGTAAAATCCAGGGTTGAATTTAAAATCCTCCTCCTCACCTACAAAGCCATCAATGGTCAGGCACCATCGTACCTTAAAGAGCTTATAGTTCCCTATTTTCCCAATAGGACACATCGCTCTCTAAATGCAGGTCTACTTGTGGTTCCCAGAGTTTGTAGGAGCAGAATGGGGGCCAGAGCCTTCAGCTATCAGGCTCCTGTCCTGTGGAACGAGCTCCCAGTGTGGGTTTGGTAAGCAGACACCCTCTCTACCTTTAAGATCAGGCCTTAAACTGTCCTCTTTGATAAAGCTTATAGTTAGGGCTGGCTCAGGTATGTCCTGAACCATCCCTTAGTTATGCTGCTATAGAGCTAGACTGCTGGGGGATTCCCATGATGCACTGGGCTCTCTCTCTCTCTCTCTCTCTCTCGACTACTTTATGCCATTAACTTGTTTTTTTTTCTCTCCCCCATAGTTTGTGCTTCTCCTCTCTCTCCCTCTCTTTGTCCTAATTCTGCAGGTATCTCTGCCTCTGGAGCAGCAGGATCCACCACTACTCACCATTGCTATTAACCACTGTTATCTGTCATTATTATTGATAACACCATTACCTATACAGCTGTTCCTGGTCTCTCTCTCTCTCTCTCTTTTCTCCTCTCACCTCCCCCCACCCCCCCCCAACCCCCCGTTTCTCCTCCTAAACCCAACCGGTCGAGGCAGACAGCTGCCCACCCTGAGCCCGGTTCTGTTGGAGGTTTCTCCCTGTTAAAAGGGAGTTTTTCCTCCCACCTGTCGCCGAGCGCTTGCTCTTTGTGGGAACTGTTGGTTTTTCTCTATATCAAAGTAAGGTCTCAACCTTACGCTGTAAGGTGAATTGAAAAATTGAATTGTATGATATGATAACAGTATTTAGTATCTATATATTCAAATAAGTTTGGAATTGTTTCTCTTTGTTTATGTGTCAGGTTTAATCATCCCAGAACATTATTAAAATACAAAGAGAGAAGACACAGAGTTAGAGCTCTTTTTACTCACGAGGAGAACGGACAGAGATGCACTCAGTTACACTCTCCAAACCGCTCTGAGTACATCTTGCCAGCTCCTCTTTTTTATTTCCTTAGGGTGGTCCCTAGTTACATGAGAGATGCAGCCTCTAAAGGATGGGGAAAACACAGGCACAGGCTGCACTCCTTATCTAAAAACCGTTATGAGAATGCTTTCTATTCTAGCAGGTGTGTTCAAGGTCTAAGACCGTGCTATTCTATCAGTTGCATAGTTTCTCAGTACATCCCTCTGCTCTAATTAAAGGAGTTTCATGTTTATCTCTTCAGTGTGGTTTCACTCTGTGCCCCGTCCTTGACTCTGCATGGGAGTCCCCCTGGTGAATCTGAAAGACAGCTTGCACAACATTCTACATAGTCACACACACACAGGCATATGTATAACTCTTAAACAGTGTAAGCAAATGTAAGATAACTTTTATGTATAATAATTCCAACATTATGATTTTGTGAGGAGTATTAATTAAGACCACACTTCATCAGACAATAAGGAGGAGTGGCTACAGATGGCTCTGGTTGATCTCAATTGTGTATTTAAATGAATTTTCAATGTATGGCAGTGTTGTGATGGTGCATGATGCTGGTCACTTGTGTTCAGTGTCAGTGTAGTGAGATGGAGTACAGTGTGTGTGTACCGTTGCGAGCCAGGATGACAGCAATGTACTGCTGGCTGAAGGTGCTGACAGTCAGCAGCATGGCCGGGCTGTGGGAAGTGATGAAGCTGAAGGCCATGTCCTCTCTTGCCCTGCTGCTGCTCTCTCTGGAAACACTGGAGGCCTGGGAGCTTGTGTTCTGCATCACTGAGAAGGGCTCCTGGAAGGTGAAGGTGACTGAGGACTCTGTGTCGAAGGACACTGAAACCTCTGCACACAAGCACAGACACGTTTATGTAGCAGGACATTCATCTGAGGTTGACACAACTCAGTATGACTCACACTGAAAGTAGACTTTTGCCCAGTCATGAAGGAAAGGTCAAATTCTAAAAATCTAATTATATTTTCAAATTGCTTAAATTTGACAGACCAAATTCAAATGCAAAAATGCAAGTTAATAATTCAGATTCAAAATCTGGACTAAGAATAAGCAGTCGATCTCAAATGGAACCAACATCCAGCCAATCAAGTTACGCTCCATTGGTCATGTGATGCACAACAGAGATGCAGAGAGCCAATTTTATTTGTGTATGATTGTTTTGTCTGTGTTAATGATTTCTCTTTTCAACAAAGATGTGGGGACAAAAAAGAGACACCAAGGGTGAAAGTGGCTCGAAGGATACCTAACTGTTAGGATTCATGAATATTCCGACTAAATTTAATGTAAATTACATTATTACATTATATTATATTACATTATAAATTTACTTGTCATGGAACAAAGTGATGACAAAATTTGAAACTGGGATTAAAGATCAACAGGACAACTAAATTTAGGCCTGTGCATCATTTAAAAAGCTTCAATACTAGTGCCAATACAAGTTTCATGTAAACATGCTTCTCTACAAAAAGAAAAATGTTTGATGCTGATGAAAAAAAAATGGGAGAACCTTCAAAATTCTAATCTAAATCAAAAACTATCTGAGATTAATTTGATGCTGTACTTGAATGTTTTTGAATGTTTGGTTGGTACAAATGTATTGTGGTATCCAGAAAATCATGTTATCGGTGTTGACTATTCAATTCTTAGTATTTGGCAAAATCATATCCTTTAAAATTCAAGGTAATCTGGTCAGTACTTGTCCTCATATCTTGGACGGATCAACAGTCAATGAACCCCCAGAACCACTTGTACCAGAGACAGACCGGTTCATCTTCTGCTTATTTCCAGCTCTGTATTTCCACTCTGGTAGCTTTGCACGATTCACAGTTCAAAATATCTCTAACTGCCTGATATTCAGCCTCTGAATGAAACAAGCATTAGCTTGAACCTCCTTAAACATCTGGAAGCCAACTGAGGTCCAGTGGACCCAGAACTTCAACTAGTAACTACACCTTCAACAAGTCAGTGTTCATACATGTTTGAGCTTGAATCTGATCCTGAAAATGAGAGTGGACAGCACAAACATCTGCAGCACCAACAATCACAGCTGGACGTCTCTGTTCGGTCAATGTTACACTCATTACCTGCTTATTGTGTGGCAGATCAATTTAGTCTCTCTGTCTCAATCCATATAAAATGTATGTATGCCCCTGTTAATATGTGTCTGCTGACAGGAAATACCAAAGCTAACTTTGCTAGTAAAATGTTATTTTGCTGTTTAACAAACCTGCACCATTGGTATTTGTATACAAAGGGAATTTATGTTGGCACTGAAAAAAACTGTCTTCTCAACATGACGACAGGCTGAAATTAACCAAACTCACTCTAACTAGCTTTGTTGTTAGGTAGGGTGTGCCAAACGAGCTGGTAGGCAGGTGTTATTCTATATGTGTTACATAGTGACGTAGATAAGTTACAGAGAAAAGCATAGACACAAACGAGGCGTTTCACAGTTTTCTGTGGGAGAGAAAAAGCACACATGATGAAAGAGAAGAAACAGCATAATATGCGCACTTTAAGTTTCACATTCACTGCCATAGGTTGCGTGAAGATTAAGCCTGAAGCCTTTCTGTATGATAGTTCTTTTTCATTTCTTTTTTCTTTTCAAGTCTCTAGTTGGTTAATCAAATGATAGTAAAACAATGAAAGAGAATGGGACCACTAAGTCTCAGTCAGTAACATCAAGTTCTCTGGTTGTAGTATGTAGTAAGTAATATTCTAGAAGTAATATGTATGAAAACAGACACCAAAGAATTCAGTTTTAAACGGCTTTGATCCCTCTATCACTGTCACAACACAATTAAATAATCTGATAATAACACAACTCTCAAAACTCTACAACAGTTTTTATGTTTATTTTTTATGTTGAACTAACAAAAAGGATACTTAACATTGTTAATACACATTAACAATGCGTATTAACAATAATGATTCATCTTCACAAATCCAAATATTTTATGTTTAACTTGGAACTGGTACAAAATGGAACTGGCTACAGGAACCACACCCTTGTCATGTTTTTGTCACACTCCCCATCATGGACCACTTTGCTTTAGCAAGATGTTTTTCGTCACCCTCTTTATTTAAATTATAGTACAGCTCTGATGACAAGTTGTTGGCAGCTTATTCATATTTTCCTGATTGTTTCAAGGCCCCTAATGACTGTTGACTGTACAGCTGAAGTTGGTTTGTTTTCATGCTGATTCCTAAGAGCCAGACTTGAAGCTCTACTGATATTTTTGTGAATGAAATGAGAAAAGTTACGACTGAGGTACTAGTTGTCTATAAGGGGACTGGGCCAGGTTTAGCTAAAATCCAAACTGATCTACCAACACATAGGAAGTTCTCTTTGTTAATGTAACTTGGACCAGGGGTGCTGTTTGCCTCTCTCCTTTTTTTTTAGTGCAGAGTACATGATTTCCATTTAACTTTTGCTTTAGAAAGTCGGAGAAAAATAACTCATTATATTTGGTTCTTTGATTTAGTAGCACCTGTTTGCCCTGTTCCCCCTTTTAATTACCCTTAATCATCGATTGTATCCTTATCCATCCCCTTACTACTAAATACATTTGCAAAACGAATCACATCTGGTTTATGTTGCTTCCATGAGCTAGCTTGTAACAGATATATCCAAATGTTAGTCGTTTGCATCATCAAACTGCTATTTGGGTTCATATGTTCAGAAATGGCCCACTAAACTGTTTGTATCTTGTCCTACTCTGAGAGCAGTGACCTCCATGAGTGGAGGGGCTGAAGCACAAGAGACTCCTTTTACCTGATTACATCTTTAGTACCATTGATTAAAAGTAAGATTTGAGAGTGAATTGGGTCCTTACTGTACCATCACTTGAATAATGTATGTTTTTCTATGGACTGAACTTTGAGTCTGAGACAAAATCATGACATTTATTTTGTTTTCAGAAAACTTTTGTCAATCAATTTCAAAGCTGATAGGGATGTTCTGTTAGTTAGTCAGTTGATGTGCAGGTCTGGGCTAGGGAGTGAAGACAAAGTGTTGCTGCCTTTTGGGGCTGTGAAGTGATGAGGCAAGCGGTGGAGATGCAGTAGATAAAAGTGGAAGCAGTTAAAAAAACAGATGAAGGGTGGAGAATATGACAAATAGAACTAGAATTACTGCCTCATGACTGTATCCCTCTGCCACAGACTAGTTTCAGATCACATCCCTGTTTATCCAAAGTCATATCAAATATTAACCATTTGTGTTAAATTAGGTCATAATTGCTGTGTGAAGTCTTGAGTAATGGCTAAAAAGTGTTTTGTGAGATCATACTGATCTTGACCTTTGACCACCAAAGCGTAATAAGTTCATCCTTGATTCCAAGATAATGTTTGTACGAAGTTTGAGGAAGTTCTGTCAAGGCATTACTGAGATATCCATGAGAGTGAGACAGATGGACGGACAGCCCGAAAACAATCCGGCTCTGGCTGTCGCCTGCATGGAGGCATAAAAATGCAGTACACTGAAAGGGGGGAAAAAAGTGGAGAGAAAAAAGGAAACTGGTGACATTCATGGCAGCAGTGATAAAGCAACATCTGAGATCAAATCTAAAACTGAAATGATCCAGATTATAGTTAGGGTTAGGGATAGTACTGTGCAGTACATGGATATGACAGGATTGAGATAGGAGGAAGCTCAGTCAAGTCAAGAAGCAGCATGTGTGGATTGATATGAGTAATAATTTTATTAAGGCTAATTGCAAATGGTAAAGACTTTCAACAATTTATAGCCAATAGACAAGAAAAAGATGTTATACGTATCCAAGAGTTCTGGCTAAAGCCTAACTGGGACTTTGTATTATATGGAAGTTAGGTAGGAAGGATGAGGAGGTGGAGGGTGGGTTACTATGGTAAGACAGGGAATTCCCTACAGAGCAGTAGGCATAGGGAGTGAACAGGGATATGAGGTGCTAAGAGTGGGTGGTAAGAGGAAGAAGTAAGTAGTCGTAACCCGAAGAAATAGAGGCAAAGGATAGAAATAATGTTTGGTGTGGGGATTTTAATGGGTTGCTTGGTGGAAAAAATCTTAGTGTGTATTATAAATGATGGAAATAAAACATGGATGTATACTAACAGGGGAAAGGAATCTCTGCTCATCTCACACTGGTCTCCAATAATATGTGTGACAAGCATGTGTGTCAAGAAAGAACCATAGAGAGCGGCCATTAACCATGTGTCTTCTGTAAAGATAACATTTCTCCATCACTGGCTACAGGAGGCTGGGGAGGGTTTTATGCTGTGGTTTATGGTCATTTCTATCGGCTTTGTATCATATTCTACAAGCTTTTTACTCCACAAATTCTACAGTCAGTCAGTCAGCAGGTTGTTTCAGAGTCATTAAGTTCTGTAAATGTGGAAAAATACATTGACATAAAAAAATGCACTTTTGGTGGAGTGGAGTTATCCTGAGGTAGCAGTAACTAATAAGGAAAAGGCTAAGAGCTGGTAAATACTTTTGTTACTGTACAAAGTTCCAATAATTTATCTGAAGATGGAAGAAAGGGGAGAGAGAAAACCAGATCTGAACACCTGGGGGCACTAAAGAGAAAGTGCAGCACAGAGGATGAACAAAATATTTTATTCAGCATGGGAGACCAGAGGGAGGCTCTGACTAAAACTGCACCAGGGAAAGACAAAATATGCTGAAACAATGAAGGGAGGGGTGGAGAAAGTTGTCAATGTTATTTAATAAAGTGTGGGAAGAAGGAAAAGTCCCTCAGAGCTGGAAGGAAGCAGTAATTATTCTAGTCAGGAAAACTTGGAAGGATGTCAGTAACCCAAAAAAGGGCTGTTGTCTTGACATCACATGTTTGTAGATGGAACAGATGGTCACTACGAGGCTGATGTGGTTCTTGGAGAAACAATGTAGGGCAAGAGACCAGAGTGGGTTTAGGTGAGGATGTACCTCAGGGTTGTATCTGGAGGATGAACTCAGAAAAGCTCAAGTAAACGAAGGAGCTTTTAAAGGGAATGGGACTCTGGTTCATTTCATGTTACGCCCAAAACACTCCCATGATTAATTAAGAGACTAAGTTCAAGCCTTTTGAATCATGCACATGTGCACAGTGACTGTTTTTTCAACCATTAACATAGTGAAAGTGATAAGGACATATGCCACACACTTCAGACCATGTGCTTTGGATTGTTAAAACAGAACCCTGAGAGTTTGTTGGTGAATCTGCTTGTGAACGACTGGAAAATTTGAGGGGCATGGAGACGGTCAACCAAAACACAGTTAAAGGCTGAGAGAGGGAGAGAAAAGGTTTAGTCCAACTCTATAATCCCTTTGTGGGTGCAGGGAACTCTGGTGGTAGATCTGAGGCTAAACCCACACAAATAGGTCTAAAACGATCTCCGTCCATACTATCACATCTGAAAATACATACATACATGATCATTGACATACAGTACAGGCCAAAAGTTTGGACACACCTTCTCATTCAATGCATTTCCTTTATTTTCATGACTATTTACATTGTAGATTCTCACTGAAGGCATCAAAACTATGAATGAACACATGTGGAATTATGTACTTAACAAAAAAAGTGTGAAATAACGGAAAACATGTCTTATTCTAGTTTCTTCAAAGTAGCCACCCTTTGCTCTGATTACTGCTTTGCACACTCTTGGCATTCTCTTGATGAGCTTCAAGAGGTAGTCACCTGAAATGGTTTTCCAACAGTCTTGAAGGAGCTCCCAGAGATGCTTAGCACTTGTTGGCCCTTTTGCCTTCACTCTGCGGTCCAGCTCACCCCAAACCATCTCGACTGGGTTCAGGTCCGGTGACTGTGGAGGCCAGGTCATCTGGCGCAGCACTCCATCACTCTCCTTCTTGGTCAAATAGCCCTTACACAGCCTGGAGGTGTGTTTGGGGTCATTGTCCTGTTGAAAAATATATGATGGTCCAACTAAACGCAAACCGGATGGGATGGCATGTTGCTGCAGGATGCTGTGGTAGCCATGCTGGTTCAGTATGCCTTCAATTTTGAATAAATCCCCAACAGTGTCACCAGCAAAGCACCCCCACACCATCACACCTCCTCCTCCATGCTTCACGGTGGGAACCAGGCATGTGGAATCCATCCGTTCACCTTTTCTGTGTCGCACAAAGACACGGCGGTTGGAACCAAAGATCTCAAATTTGGACTCATCAGACCAAAGCACAGATTTCCACTGGTCTAATGTCCATTCCTTGTGTTTCTTGGCCCAAACAAATCTCTTTTGCTTGTTGCCTCTCCTTAGCAGTGGTTTCCTAGCAGCTATTTGACCATGAAGGTCTGATTCACACAGTCTCCTCTTAACAGTTGTTCTAGAGATGTGTCTGCTGCTAGAACTCTGTGTGGCATTCATCTGGTCTCTAATCTGAGCTGCTGTTAACTTGCGATTTCTGAGGCTGGTGACTTGGATGAACTTATCCTCAGCAGCAGAGGTGACTCTTGGTCTTCCTTTCCTGGGGCGGTCCTCATGTGAGCCAGTTTCGTTGTCGCGCTTGATGGTCTTTGCGACTGCACTTGGGGACACATTCAAAGTTTTCGCAATTTTCCGGACTGACTGACCTTCATTTCTTGAAGTAATGATGGCCACTCGTTTCTCTTTACTTAGCTCATTGGTTCTTGTCATAATATGAATTCTAACAGTTGTCCAATAGGGCTGTGTATCAACCGGACTTCTGCACAACACAACTAATGGTCCAAACCCCATTAATAAGGCAAGAAATTTCACTAATTAACCCTGACAAGGCACACCTGTGAAGTGAAAACCATTTCAGGTGACTACCTCTTGAAGCTCATTGAGAGAACACCAAGGGTTTGCAGCACTATCAAAAAAGCAAAGGGTGGCTACTTTGAGGAATCTAAAATATAAGACCTATTTAAGAGTTAAGAGTTATTTCACATTTTTTTGTTAAGTACATAATTCCATATGTGTTCATTCATAGTTTTGATGCCTTCAGTGAGAATCTACAATGTAAATAGTCATGAAAATAAAGAAAACTCATTGAATGAGAAGGTGTGTCCAAACTTTTGGCCTGTACTGTACACTCAGCATGTGGTATCGAATGAAAAATCTCCATCCGTCCAACTGTTGGGTGGATTCTCATGAAGTTCACTACAGATGTTCATGCTCAGCTCAGGATGCATTGATCCTGACTTCTCCTCTAGAAGCAACTGAATGCAGAGCTCTGCTGTACAGTACAGACCCACAGAGCAGCTGGCACAGCTGTACACATCTGTCATTGATGATGATTCACAAACTCACATAAACCTGAATTCGCATTATTCAAATAAAACTAAATCTAGAACAACATCCTTTACCAAGCACATACAGTGGTTCCAGTTTGTATGTTTTCACTGTCGCTCCACTCCACAGCAGAACACGAACACGAGGCTACCGTCACTTCAGCAACACTCACAACTGCATCATTGAAGGACCTTCACAGCCTGGCAGCCATTCAGAGATCCATGTGACCATGGAGGTGGAGCTGGAGGCAGCTGAACCTCTGAGGCTTTCCAACACAAACAACATGGAGAATTCATTGCTCACTTTCTTTACTCTTCATTCATGTTCAGGCTTCACTGGCTTCTCGCCATCTGAACTCACACTGTAGGTATTCTGCTGTTACACATTTTATATGTGGTCAAGCTCATTCTTCAACACTAGTGTTGTGGCTTTTATTTGAAGATGAATATATTTATTTGTGCTGTATAATCACCATGAATTGAGCAGTGCATCTAACCATCACCCACCTTCCTTGCAGGTGGGTCCTCCGTACGCTGACTGCGAGCAGTTGCAGGTGTAGCCGCTGCTCTTCTCCACACACCTCCCTCTGTTGTGGCAGAGGCTGCTGGAGCTGCTGCAGTAACCCGGACACCCAGGGCTCACCCCTGGAGCCATCTTTGCCCTCTCCTCCAGGTCATAGATCACACCATTGACAGTCAGAGTCCTGATGCAGCCCAGAAAGCCTCTCTGCTGGGACGCTGTGGCCCCTGGGATGAAGACAACGTTGAAGCACTGTTCACTGGACGACACAGCTACAACCAGCTACAACCACCTATACATCTACATATACACTATTTTAGGTTAACACCTTTTATAAATTTAACTTATGTGACTCTTCACATTCAGTTTGTTTACATGCACCTGAGTAAGTGGATTACTCATAGATACCAAACTACACATGTAATCAGAGAAAGTTCACATGTACTATAGAAACCTATATCTGAAAATCAGTGTACAAATGCAGCAGATCAGTAACGAGATTTCTGTACTATCAACTGTATTGTTGACAAACTTGCAGTGATGTGATGAGACAGGACATAATTCTTAAACCTCTGGTCTGGTTCTCTGGTCAGAAGCTGTCGTACCTACAAACAGCTGGTTGTTGGGTTGTAAACGGTGTTTGTCCATCAGCTGGAGCATCTAGGAAGCGAAGAGGAAGCTAGTCAACCTGCAGTGATGCCTCCTTCACATAATGCCACTGCCTGTCATTCAGAGGGAGGTGGGACTTCACAGCTAGGACCCCCGGACCGTTCCCCATGTCAAAGGAGAAAGTCACCACTGAGGGAGCTGGGATGTCACACACACAGACAAACACACACACCTTGGTAAGACTGACTCATACTGCTGCTGGGCAGCTTCCTGACCCTGAGTGGATTTAGGCTTAGCTTACAGAAAAAGTCAGAACTCCTTCTCAGATATAAAACTTTAAAGGTCTAAATCTATGAAGGGGGTTTGGTCTCAGTACTGTGCAAAAATTGCATTACACCTGCAGAGTGGATTGTTTGTCTCCCTCTGGCTGTGAGGGTAACTACACAACAGAACGAGGAAAAGCCACACTGATGGATATCTGTTTGCCTTTCATTTTCGGACTGTGATCCTTTGTCTGAACAGTTTCTTTTTCATCTGCAGCATCAGAAACTTGATTCCTGCTGTTGTATCTATTCCATCAGTGGGTGCTCCCCTCTGCAGCTTCAGCTCTGTGCATTAACTCATTTAGCAACGGCTTGAATGTAGCAAACATTCATCTACATGTAAAAGAGAGAATTATAGTGCACTGATATAGCTCACATATTATGATATGAGGCTCACACACATGCACACATTTTCAAGTTGATTATGATGTATGATGAGGAAACTGTGCAGGAAACTGTGATTACAGGTTACATGATTTTTTGCCTTTGTGCAAACTGTTGGTTCATATCCCGTGTCCTATAAATGAGACCCTGGACTGCTGCTCTGCACAGGAATCAGTCACATCATTACACAGAGAGTAAAATAAATCTTTACAATATTTGATTTCTTACTTCTACAGCCAATATATTCTTTAAGACGTTTTCTACTGTACATAGGCATTAAAGAAATGACACTCATTGTCATCAGGATCATGTCCATCATGTTGTACATGGCCGACAGCTTTCATGAGAAATTAAGTTTCAGCAGCTGCAGCATTTCCATCTAAGACATGTGGTACTGATAACTGTGAACATGTCCTCCTCTGTCCTGTTTCCTATCAGTCTTATTCTGCTGATCATTCACTCACAGCTGAGCTCCACTCGAATGAAGTCTTTATGGCCCAGGTTCTCCAGAAAGACTCCTGAAGGAGCACTGGTCTTAAAGTAGAAGGAGATGTCGCAGGTGAGCTCGGCTTGCAGGGTGGGAAAGAGGAGGGAGGAGGACTCCTGGTAGAAAGACACTGTGTTCCACATGAACTCTGGAAGAAGATGAAAGGAAAGTGGGGGAGCTGCTTCCTGCTGAGAGGCTGACAGGAAGGTCAGGTTCAGTGAGGCATTAAGGAGTACCAAGCATTTCACAAAACCATATCACAATAACTCCGAGTTAAGGTGAGGAGTCAGACACCAGTGCATCTTGACTCTTTATATGGTGCTAAGATGGTATTTGAGTGTGTTTTGTCTCAATCAACATCAACGCTGAGATTCAAAGTCTCCCTCTGCACACAGGAGCCCAAAGTGTACAAATTTTATATTTACTGGGAGTATAACAGTCACAACCTTAGCTGATCTGCTTCATCAGCACCATGTGTGTTTTCACTAGAGGAGGCAGCATGAGCCAATCCTGACTGGTGCAAAGAAACACACAATATCATCTTTATCCACCTGAACATTTTAAACCACAGAGAGGAACAGAGACAATAACCAACTCAGCTCTCAGTCTGGCAGAAAACAGTGTTCATGTAGGACCTTGTGCTCAGAATAAGAAAATTGTTTTCAGGGCCTTTAAAACAAGTGTTTCCAGTAACAATGGACTTGTTACTAAAAGTGAGTCTGCATCTTGAAGCAAGAAAACAAATTATCACAACTTCCACTCCCGTCATCCTGTCATGTGAAAGCAGCGGCAGGAACCAGACATCCTTCAAGCTAAATCTATGTCTAAGTGAGACAATCTTATATTCAGACTTGTTTTGAGTGTAGATTGGATTATCTGGTGGTGACTATTCAAGGCTATATGACTTAATTCAACTAAATGTAACTGGCCTTGTATTAATAATAAGTTTCATCTTGTTGGTGTTACAGAGCTCCAATGTGATTTCAGAAGTTTTATTACAATAACGTGTTTTTAGTCATTTGGCTGCATGATGCAGTTTTTCTTTTCAACCTGTCAAGTTCCAGTTGAACAAAGTTCTTCAGACGGTTTAATCCCACACAGCACAATACAAACCTATAGTGTCAGAATAATCAGTAGACCTGACACCCTCCTTATGTGACTTTGAGGTAACTCAATATTTTCACAATGTTTCACACACCGCCATGCTAGTGGACCTGGAGCTGGACAAGCTGAAGCTTCGACCTGATGAAGGCCTGAGAAAAAAAAGTTCTTGAGATTAATTCTCTGGGGAAAATGAATTTTGGAAAATTTCATTAAGGACAATAAAATATAAAAGACTATGACTTAAAACTGAAAGTGTGATGGCCTCCTAACATCTACTGTATTGGGCCCCAGTGCAGTGCACTGGCTGCACTGTCGGTAGTTGCACCATTGAGAAGATCCTTCTAAGTGTGTGTTTGTACAGCCTCCTGCAGCACAGCCCATCTCTTAAAACTACAGTCAATCACAGATGTAACAGAATGCACAGTTAGAAGCAGTTGTGTCACTCGGCTGGAAACTGTTCTAACATGAATCTATTTTCATGTGACCTGGAAAATTCATGTCACAATAAAAAACAATTCATTCAGTTACTAAAAACAACAGGTCATACAATTTAATATGTTTGTTAATGTAGCCTGATTATGACACCAAAGGCTTTTACACATGTTGTTTTATAGTGCACATTTCATACAAAGACTCAAAGTGTTTGAAGATAGAAAGCAAAAAATAGGCAAAGATCATACACCACAAAGACATATAAGAAGGTAACATACTATGAAAAGGGCATGAGATAGGAAGGTGTTATGATTATTAAATACAATGAGTTGAAAATAAACATTTTCACCAAAGTGACTGCAGACATCATGGACTGATCTAGAATTCTTTCTTATATTTACTGAGCAGACCCTCTTAGATATTATAATCGACCTGCAGTTTGGTCTGAAGCTACCTGCGCTCACATTTGCTGCAGGTTGTTTTCAGTGTTTCCATATTCCCCCAACGTGCCTTGTTTTACTAGAAATGAACTTGAGGGTGAAATGTCACACTGAAGTTAGAATGAATCACCAATGAATTTCTGGTTGCCATGGCGCCGCGGATGGCTGCCTCGGTGTTTCGGTGCGCACTCTTTTGCCTTATTTTCTTTGTAAATTCAGTTTTCTGCCTTGGTTTCCGGAGCTCTTTCACCAGAGAAGAGCTCATTAACATCAGAAAAACAACTCCAGAGGATTTTTTCCACCTTTCTCGACTCACCTGTGGAATTATTGGACATTTTGGTCAGAGGTCACTGACCGTTACTCTCGCAGTGAAACGCCGGAGGAGAGGAAAACGTGCCGGTGCGCTTACGCGTCTCCGCCGGCGCGGACTTCGCACACTGCTCCCAGGTATCTTTCTCTCCAAGGTGCGTTCACTGCCCAACAAGCTGGATGAACTTCAGCTACTGGTGCAGAAGAGCAGAGACTTTTCTTCATCTTCCGTTCTGTGCTTCACGGAGACGTGGCTGTGTGGATCGATTCCGGACTCTGCGCTGGAGCTGGCCGGCTTCCAGCTCTTCAGAGCGGATCGCGACACAGAGCTGTCCGGCAAAACCAAAGGTGGAGGAATCTGCTTTTATGCTAACAGTGGCTGGTGCAAAGACGTGACAGTGATCCTGCAGCACTGTTCTCCTGACATGGAGACTTTCATCATAAACTGCAGGCCCTTCTACTCCCCCCGTGAGTTCACCTCAATCATCCTGGTCAGTGTTTACATCCCACCACAGGCCAACGTGCAGGAGGCACAGCGGGCGCTCGCCGACCAGATACTGTGTGTGGAGCGGACCAACCCGGACTCCTTAGTTATTGTCCTTGGTGACTTTAACAAACGTAACCTCAACCACGAACTGCCCAAATACAGACAGTTTGTTAATTGCCCGACCAGAGAGGGGAACACTCTGGACCACTGTTACACCACAATCAGTGGTGCTTATCACGCTGTCCCCCGGGCTGCACTGGGCCACTCTGACCATGTCATGGTCCACCTGATTCCCACATACAGGCAGAAACTAAAACTGTGTAAACCTGTTGTTTACAAGAACCTCCAAGAACCTCCAATTACACCAATCACCAAAACAAATTCCTTGTATGTGGAAACATACTTGGCAATAAAACTGATTCTGATTCTGATTCTGATGTGTCACACAGAGACAAGGACAGCAAATTAAAATCAGGATGTGACCAGGTACACCTGACAGAGTCAGTGTATCTGCACAGATGGAGCATGTTCTATTTTAAACCAGCTGCATGTTTGGTCCAGAGATCTGAAATCCTAACATCCAGAACAAACATCAAGTTACACTGACCCCTTTCCAGAGAAGTAGATGTATGACCCTGACTCTGAGAAGGTCCGACAGTGAATGAGCTAGAAGTTGACAACATGTCAGTCAACTGGTCTGTCATGTTGTCAGTGTGAAGGTTTCTGTCTGCACTGACGATAATAAGAAAAACAGAAAAGCACCAAACTTTAAGTAAAAATCAGTTGGAATATTTCAACTTGTTTCTAATAAATTGAACTTTCCTCTAACATCATCTTTCTTTTTTCTTTTTATCTTGTCCTGTTTCCAGACAGAAACTCTTGAACGCTGTTAATAACTACTAGACAAAGGTTCAACTACTTTCACTTTCTTTTAAACATTTGGAATTTTGTTTAGCTTATTTTCCTAAATTCGTACTGTTGTACCTTATATTATACTTTTATTTTTTATAATAAAGTTTCATAGCTGACTGTAAATATGATGTGAATCATATTCATCCATCAGTATCCTCCTCTTCTTCTGGCCCTATTATGAGTGTGGTGTCATGTTTTCTGTTTTACAGTGAAACAATAAAGAACTGGTGATTCACAGTTGTGACACGTTGCTCCAGAGTAGCCGGTCCCAGAGCAGTTGCAGGAGAAGGAGCTGCAGGACTGCCAACACCGACCTCCATGTTCACATGGGTTAGGAAGACACCTGCAGCAGAAGACAGTGTTTTTTATAATAAACTTGACCTGTTAATCTTCATAGAAGACTTGGCTTGATATTCAATAATATCAAATATCACGATATTTGCTGCCTTTGTGATATTTTTCATAATATTAAGACAGAAATATCAGTTTAATCAGGCTGCTCCACTGCTGAGCCTGACCCTCATTTCACTGCAAATAAAATGTTGAACTGCTGTTTAGTGACAGTGTCACTTGTACCTCAAAAAAACACAATTATACAATTATAAGTTATAAAAACCACCTGAAACATAACATACATTAATACAATTTTTATATTCTAACAATATGGCATATAACATAATATAAAGTAATATAACATTTCCTTAAATTATTTTTGATGAGTTACTGATTATTATACATATATAATGTAAGATAATACTGCTAATAACTATTATCAAATAATACACACACATTATTGATGGTGCAGCAGGCTGATAACAAAGAGAAAGCAAATGTTTGACTGAAATATTCGGAACAATGATTCTTAATGGTGCAGGTAGAAATGTTCTGTCAGGTTTTAAGGGAGATGGTTTCTCACTTTATGTGATTCATTGGTGAAAAAAAAAAACGCAGTCATGAGAAAACAGTTCAGAGTAAGAATCCAAATAATTGTGCACACACCATCACATTAATTTGAACTGACTAATTTTAACAACAGTGGAAATGTGAACAATAGTGGAAACAATTCAGATTACAATAACACCAGACACAACACAGCAACACAGATAAAATAAGAACATCACATTTCCTGAAGAAAATGTGTGTGACTGCTGCAGCTTCTGACTGATGTGTAAACATGTTATCACGGTCAAAGCAATGAACATGAACATATAAGAAAAATATTGGTTAAAAGCGTTAGTCAAGTAAACTGGTCATCATTAACTGGTCACAGGGTGGCACTATTGCAACAACTTTTAACTGTGTGTGGCGTTTCCCCCAGGAACCAGCTGTCTGTCAAATTTGATCTCTTTGAGACATTAGTGATTTTATACACTCCTTATTGCAAAAATGAATAACTCATTGACATAACAGCTGTAAACAACCTGTCTTGCCTAAAATTAGAACCATGTTTCTACCTATCACTATTTGAGCAATATGTGTTATTTGTTGCATGAAACTCTGCAGTCTTATTCATGGTCTGATTCTGAAGACCCGAGCCAGATTTGGTTTTAATTGGATGAAGCATTTAAAAGTTACAGCAAGCTGAATTGATTTGACCACACCCAAAAAAGTTTGTCAAGCCAATCATGGAAAAACGATATTTGATATCTCAAATGGGCTGCAGTCAGGGTTGTCAAAATATGATACGTACTAAGTTTGGTGACATTTGGGTGAGAGATGTAGGAGAGGGAATCATCCACTTCAGAGACCCCAGGAATTCTTTTCTACACCTCTCCATTGTTGGACATCAGCCAACACATTTTGCAATATTTGTTGAGTCATTTCTCACTTCATTGGTGTCACTGCCAGGTTAGGAAGGTAGGTGAGTAACTGAAGTTTGGAGAAGCTGTGTCACTGATGTAGCTTTGATAGATTTTGAGATATTTATCATGTTTCACCATGTTTTGCTCATCCCTAAAAAATCAATATAAAATCAACTGTTACAGAAAAAGAACCACAGCACATACTTCCTAAACATACTGAGTACTGTAAAACTTCAATTTACTGACCTAATGTGGCCACACATTTTGTCAAATAAACGCAGGTCTCAATTAGATGACTGGTTCTAACTGAAACTTCCCGGTTCTTTGATGTATTGTCATGAGAGTGAAAATAGGCTAGCGGTATTTTGATATGGGTCTCTCTCTCTTTCTCTCTCTGTGCATGTGCTGTCTGTCGGAGCTAATTCAAATGAATGCTTCGTAATATGTTATTTGATAGCCTAGTAATATTTATACAAGTAATATTTACTTACTGATTTAATTAACCAATTTGCTGTGCATGAGTTTTGTGTGAAAGGAATTAAAAGCCTGTCCCATGTAGATTCCAGCCTGTTCCAAATACAGGCTTCCTGAATTCAGGGACCAAAGCAAATAAAAGCCTGGGCTATTCATTGAAATTTTACGGTATTTTAGCTTTGACACCATGTTTCTAGCTGCACTAGTGTAGGACTGATGGTGTGTCAAAAAAACGTACAGAGGAGAAGAGAATGGTGGAGAAGGATTTCAAAAGATTGTTGCGTTGGCAGAAATCACACAATAATGACACTGACTGTTCCCATCGCCCCAGTTCATGCCGATCAGCATTCAGACACACCTACTCCCACTGTGCCACATGATGTCCAGGCTCTCACACACACATTTCACACACCACACAGACACACAGATTCATTAGCATCCAGCTGAGTTTTAACCCCCTGCAGGTTTTAGCTGGACCTGTTCTAAACCACAGCAAAGCTAATCAGATCCTGAGTCACAGAACAACCACCTTGGAAATAGAAAGCAGTAGTTGTTTGTGTTGTTCTGCATTCACAAACCACTGAAGGCAATTTGATGAGACCAAAGGATGAACAGAGATATGAGTTAAGACTGAGAAATGAAAGAGGAAATCCTGCTGAAACATAAAAGGTCACAAAAACCACTGAGGTGAAGTAATGCTGTAAAAACACCTTTTATGAGAATTTGTCACTTTCAGTGATGGATGTTTCCTGCACACTTCTTTGCTTTTTCATGTCTATGTCATCTTTGAGACTAACTGTAGTTCTATCATATTAATGTCTTAACTTGAGAATAGCAACCGTATAAAAACACCCTGGGTTTATAGTCTCATCTGTAATTCACCCAGTCACAATTGATTCATAGTTGATTTTATGGTTTTACCTGGCAAAGACCTGATGACCCTTTTCTGACACAAGGCAGGAATTATTAGTCTGTTTACATTTATTTACATACAGAATGTTTATGAAGTTAAAGGATTCTGCTGAGGGAAATGATGGAATCAGATCTAACCTGATAAATTATTCAGTCATTGATTGTCTTTTCTCCAGGTGTTGTGCCACATGATCTCAAATTTGCTAAAGTTATACAAATACAAATCAGATGACCATGATACTTTCACAACTTATCGATGCCATGCTCTATGTTACCTTGTTTTTTAAAAGTTTTAAAAATCTCATTTATGCTCTCAAAGCATTTGGTTCAGAACAAAATCCTGTACAAACATCAATATGGTTTTCAAAAAAGATTTTGATTGGCACTGATACAGCTTGATTTCTATTGCCTGGATGAAATGAAGTGCACTCGGCATCTTTTTAGATTGATCCAAATCATTTGATACTGCTAACCACAACATTCTTATTTCCAACCTTAAATATGGACTGCAGGATGTTGCACTCAAATGGCTTGGTCATTGTTTAGACTGGGGTTGGCAACCCAGGACTCCAGAGCCGCATGTGGCTCTTTCATCACTCCACTGCGGCTCCCTGTGGCTTTGGAAAATAAATAATGAGTATTTAATTTAAATTCATTTTATTTTAGTTCATTAGTTTTTTTAATGTAATTCTAAATTTAAAGATTATGGTGATTTTGTAACATTAAAATAAAACGTGTTTAATTTTTTGTTGCTCAAAATATGCGACACAACCGCCGATGTGTGACACCCGCCGGCATGCGATTTATTGAGCTTTTCGACCTCTGGTAATTTTGTTTTCTGTGTAGCAGTTAATTGATTTCATAAATGCAACACACTATAGTTTTTTTTATACATAGCATAAAGGTAAAAACAATATATGCAGTGTTATCTTCATTTTAGATGTCAGAAGGGTTTTGTGGCTCCAGGTGTTTTCTTTTCTGTGGGAAATGGGTCCAAATGGCTCTTTGAGTGTTAAAGGTTGCCGACCCCTGGTTTAGACAATAGAGAACAATTTGTATCCAGAAATGGTCACACTTCAAATAGATAAAAATTGCCTTGTGGATTATCCCAAGTCGTGGTATTATTCTGATTTACATCAATGACTTGATCTTGGTTTGCAAAGAAAAAGGTTAAAGGTTACAGATTATGATGAGGTAATAAAACAAACAGTTTCCTGTGTAAAACTGGCAAGCTTTTATGACAATAAATTATAGATACTTATCAGGTAAACAAAGCTGTTTTATTCATTTGTACAAATGACAGATGCTGTTATTTTTCCTGCAAAGACAGCCTTGATGTTTGGATAGTAAATTGCAATATGTGTTCAAACAAAAACAAAGCCTTTTAAGCCCACTGTCAAACTTAAATGCTATTTCTTTTCATCTCATCCATGCACTTGAACTGAGAAACATTTGACTGTATTGATGTGGGGGAAATGGAACAACCACCAAGGCACTAGGAGAAAAAGTCATAAGTCTTGATTTAAAATGTATATATATCTATATTTACTGGCTCAAGAGCTCCCTCACTTTGAGATTGTAGTTATATGCCACTGGCGGCTTTGAGACATTGCCAGTTCATGAGAGATCTGCCTGAGATAAGTTGCAGAGTGCAGCACGGTGTGCAAATATTGTGTCATTATGTACAGTACGTATGTATGAACTTATGCACTGTAATTTGTAGGAATGTTCATGATAAGAATTATGAGTGGGTCACTATGCTTTTAAGTACTGAAATGTTCAAATAATAGCATTGCACTCTAAGCTAGCTAGTTAGCCTCTATTCTAAAATAACTTGCTGTTCCTAGTGTGCTGTGTGAGAGCCACCTATAGCGAGTCAACTGTACACTGACAGATCAGTAAATATTCTGTTCCTGTCCAGATAAGAAACTGTGGCACACAAGGATAAGCAAGCCCTCGGTTCCTCATTCTCCACACACACAGTGGAGAGTCAAGGGGCTGTGCAGCTGAGCGCAGTTACACCAAAACTGGCAAAGAAAACTCTGCAGTTTGAGCAACATTAACTAGCTAACAGCAAAGAAGGTGTTGTCTCCATTGTTTGCGTTAAAAGCTCTGTAAATAGGATATACTATCCTCAATTAAAGCCAGTAAAAAACAGCCAGTAAAGTTCACTTTATTGAAGTTACTCACCAATTGCAGTGTGGATAAGTAGCTAACCTGTGTTTACTTGTGCTACTATAGAGCCAACTGTACAACTGCAAAGGGTAAAGACAGGAAGATTTGATTTTCTGCTGATTACCAAACTGTCTCTCTCAGCAGATGGAGAGGTGAGGTGAGTCAGTGTATTATTCCCAGGAGCAAGATTAAAACCAGATCGAACACAATAAAATGTGTTTGATCTAGGCAAATCTTAATTTAAACTGTATGATATCATCATATTAGCCTAGTATTTCTGTATAGTACATTCAGTATGTTGTTCCTCCTAAATGCTACAATTTTTTTCTTGAATCACACTAAAACTGAAAACACATCTTTGTTGTCAAAGACACTGAACTAGTGCGGGATGATGTGGCGTCACATGTGTGCTAAGACTTGCACTGATGTGTCAACATAGTGAGGCACCTTGTGAATGCAATATCTCAGTAATGCCTTGAGGGAATTTCTTCAAATTTGGCACAAATATCCACTTGGATTCAAGGATGACCTGATTAGATTTTGGTGGTCAAAGGTCAAAGTTCAAGGTCACAGTGATCTCACGATATATCAGAACCGCACACAGGGAATCTCATTACATCTGGCACAAACATTCACTTGGGCTGCAGTTGAAAAGTCTAAATAATCCTGTTTCCTGACCACTTTTCCTTGACCTCGATTGAAAATATCATGAGGCCAAGGAATGATGTGAAGAAGAATTCATGAGGACTTAGGAAAAGACAACTGTGGTGTAGACAGAATCCAACTGCACGAACACCAGGCTTTTTTTTTTTTTTTTTTTACTTAATGTAAAAAAAAACTTTACTTTTTATTTATTTACATGGACGATAAATCCTCCTTTCCTAACCACAAACACAAAGCAAACAGGATTGAAATGTTAAAATAAAATAATATGAAAGGAATATACAAGTGGAATAAGTTGAGCCATTAAAATAATGATTAAATAAAAATAAGGCAAGAGGCAGCAAGAGGCCAGAATAAATGATATTCAGACATAAGTATACTGTGCCGAGTTTCCTGGCACGGGCGCTTTTGACTTTTTTATAGCCTGTATCTGTTAAGTAGAGAAAATGGGAGCAGATTTTGGTGAAACGACATTTATGTATGTAGTATTTTGTTTTGATGATGATGTTAACTAGAAATTCAATATGCTTGTTCTTCAAGATGCTCCTAACTAGACAGATTTGAAAGTGAAGAAATCTATATTTATGGATTTGGAGGTCAGACAAAGATTAACATCAGTTTTGGATTGTACCACAAACATAAAACAGAGCTCTGATGTTTCTACATTTATGTGGGTCTGCCAAGGAAAAACTACAGTGGTGCATCGCTTTAAATGTTGCTACAGCAAGGAATTGTGGGATGACATTTTCACCTTTCCTTTCATAATTGAACAGCTCTTGTCATGGCTCCTGCTCAGATAGTTCAGGTCACTTCATCTATCTAGGAACCTTACTAAGAAAAAAAGACTTTTCAACTTCAGCCTTGAACTCAAGGATGAACTGATTACAATTTGGTGGTCAGAGGTCAAAGGTCAATGTCACTGTGACCTCACAAAACATGCTTTGGCCATAACTCACAAATCCATACACTATTTATGACACAACTCACATCTTATATCGAAATGATCTATGAAAGGTCTATCTGGCCATTATTCAACACTGTAAATTAGGAAGGGAAGAGTGTGACCATATATTTTGCAACTTGGCTGGTTTGCAGAGAAAACAACCATGAGGTGGTAATTCTAGTTTGGTTTACAGACACTCGTTATTGGTGATTGAGGATATCAGACAGCATCTGCAGTCAAGTCCTCTCTCACCAGCCTTGTTTACATCACAGTTTTGTGCAAAATAGAGGCAATATCTTAGAAAAGTCGACAAAACACAGTTGTCAGAGTTCTGTGTTTCCAACTGTTGGGATGATGCATCCAGCATATTAGCAGTATTTAATCAAAGGTGACGAGGGTGTAAAAGCCCTTATGTCTGGCAGCAGCCACGTATCAGGGATTTTTGGGAGATCATAGTCTTTTTTGATGTCATGTGACCACTCAAGTAATATGACAAGTGTTTCCATTTCACTTTTGTGAAATGTTGCTTTGGTGAAAGCTCAATGGAAACTGCTACTGTTCAGTCCCTCTTTCTCTTCTCTTTTTCCCTTTCACGGCAGTTCACATGCGGAAAACATTTATTTCCAAGCTACACTGTGATTTAGTTCTGTTACACTGTTCTTGATGCTATTTTAATTCAGGATATGAGGTTATGCTCATGAGTTCAGTAAAGACCATCATTAAGGATTTAAATATGGTTAGCAGTACCTCGTTAGTTGTGTAATACAAATTTTTGAAGACCTGATAAACTACAGCAATTTACTTTTATTAAATTAGTATTCTCTTAGTTTATGTTTTTAATTTGTGGGATTTATAGGAATTAAATTCAAAAGTAGCAGATTGTATTACTCTTTGTGAATAAGCAGTACCATGCCTGCATGTACTGTAAAATTACAGTAAAACCTAGTTATCCTACTGTCATATACTGTAAATGTAGGGATATACTGTGAAAATAAATTACAGTACATGTACTGTGAAATTCTTCACAGTCCAGTTTAAAAGGAACCCCTGAAGACTTGTAGGCCCTGATAAGCCACAATTTTTCTCTTGTACTAAAATATGTTGTTAGAAACACATAAAATATTGCCATTGCTTTAAAAATCTATAATATTTAGTACATATTTTGACCTACGTAGGACGCCATGTTTTCCGCGTGCAATGCACTCTGGGGGCGATGACGTACAGTGGTTGGCACTTGGTAGAATAGCTTTTGACGCCTGTGTTTGTTTACAGGTGCAAAGTCAAAGTAATTGTAAAGTAAAATTCCACATTGTGCTGCTTTTGGATGCAAATGGCAACAAGTGGAGTGATGTGAGTTTACACTGCTTTCCTACTGACAAGAAGAGGAGAAAGGAGTGGGAAGATGCCTGTGGACGGACACAAAGATCTGCGGCTGTGTTCCCAACATTTTTACATTACAATGAGGCTACCTATTGGTGACCTGGTTCCGATTGGGTAGAGCAGCACTCTCCCGGTCGTGGAGGCTGACGAGGGCAGCCCATAAGACGTCTCGGTTGAGGCAAACTGCTGTGATGCACGGGATATCTGCAAAAATGATCAAAGTCGTGCGTTTCACTGTATATCCTAATTATCTATAAAGCACACAACAGCTCTGGATGCTAATAATCTCCAAAATTATTGATATTGGAATAAGTTTGATCACACAATACTTACCGTGAACATCTGCTAACAAAAATTGGAGCTCTTGACAACAAACACTCTCCCTCTCGGTTACCATGGAGACGCAGTTGCCGCACATACACCACCGATTTTGTCCCACTCTCGCCTCATCCCGTCTTTCTTGCTCTTCATTTTGTGAAACATTGTCAGTGTTGTCCTCCTCATTAATGTTTCGCTCAGGTTCAAATTGGAAAGGCTGAACAGATGCCATGTTTATGTCGCTGAACAGTCACAACAGGGTCCCGAAGCCGGCCAGTGCAACCATATGACGTCACTACCCGGAGTGCATTGCGACGTTAATCAGTATCAGAATCAGAATCAGTTTTATTGCCAAGTATGTTTTCACATACGAGGAATTTTTTCTGGTGATTGGTGCAATTGAGGATCAGGGGGATCAGCAACAGTGGGGCTCTCTAGCCTTGTTGATGAGGCTAATAGCAGATGGGAAGAAGCTATTTTTGTGGCGAGAGGTTTTGATCCTGAAGGACCGCAGCCTCCTGCCAGAGGGGAGTGTCTCAAAGAGTTTGTGTCCAGGGTGGGAGGAGTCAGCTACAATCTTCCCTGCACGCCTCAGAGTCCTTGAGGCGTACAGGTCCTAACAACAATGGCGACCTGCGAGTTAAACTATTTTTACAAATTTTATAAAAACGAAGACATCAAGAAGGTTTTTTATATCACTTTATTATAACTGATACTAACATTTATCTTTTAAGAACTACAAGTCTTCATAGCCGGGGTTCCTTTTAACAATGGAGTATACTGTAAAAAAATTTAGAGAAGGTGTCTTAGTAACATGTTGTTCCATCACCTCACCAGCTGCTCCACCACAAGGAGCTACCCTTGTGGTGGAGCAGCTGGTGAGGTGAGCTACCCCATCGGTCCATATCTCCCACAGGTGTTCAACTGGGCTGAGATCTGGAGACTGTGAAGGACCCAGCATATGATTCACATCATTGTCATCCTCATCAATGACCTCTTTAGTCAAATTATCAGTCTTTGGACCCTGCTGTACATTTGTTCCATCAGCTCAGGATTCTTAGTCCTTGAAGATTGAGAAGTACGAGGGGATGAAAAAACTGCTGGAACAGCTGTGGAAGGTGAAGTCCAAAGTGGTTCTAGTGATGATAGAAGCATCAGGGGTTATCCACATTAGAGGTCAAAACTTTTGTTATTTACATTTACATAACTGAATGTCTCAGAGTTTCTAAAATTAAAGCACAGTTGGAGATTTGAAAAACAAGGTCCTTCTTGTTGAACTGCTCAGCTTGTTTTTCTGAAAACTTAAGATCCAGATGCTCAGGAGATTTTTACTAGGAGCTGAATTATCCACAGAGGTCTCTTCATCTCCAAAACAGAGCCGGTGATTAAATCCAGTAGTAACAATGAATAAAGCAGTCTCATATTAAAAAGCAGTGTTTCTCTAATAGAGGAGATCTCAGAGAGGCTGGGAGCCAAGTGTTTCAGGTTTAGACACAGTTTGCCCTGACCAGATTCTTTTATCAAAGGTTTAGATGTGAAGCAGCAGATTGGGGAAGGAGATACTTGCAGAGTACGCTTTGTTCTTAATTGTGCATGCATTTCTGGGAGGATCACACAAATGACAGGAGACTTCTAAACAGAGGATGATTATTATAACAATCAGCTTAAGTCTGAAGCTTAGTTACCAACTTAATCTAAGTGCCACTGTGCTCTTTTTACTAAAACCTGGTTAAATACAGAAATGTAATTTTAGATGCTTTTAAAGCCTTTTTCATAGCACCCAAAGAGTGTAATGGAAACTTAAATGTAGTCTAACACATTGATTCATTATGAAAATACCATCACAGTGACCATGACCTTTGACCTTTGACCACCAAAATCTAATCAGTTCATCTTTGAGTCCAAGTGGACATTTGTGCCAAAAAAAAAGAAAAAGAAAAAGGAACCAAAGGGAATCAAAACTCTCTGGATGCAGGATTAAACTTATTAAAATTATAGTTTAAAGGTAAATATGTAACTAGTTAGCTGTGTGTAAATAATGAAATGTATAAACAGTGTAAATATATTTTTAGTAAATTAACTCAAATATAGAATAAGAATTCACATCTAAACCTTATAAAAACATTTAATTTACATATCTGTATCACTCTGCCCACATACCTGTGGCTGTGTCAAATTATTATATATCATCACTCATTTTGCAACTGTCAGTTCTGAGCAGAAGATTCTCAAGAAAGAGTGCAGATGGGATTTATACAGCCTTGAATGGAAACATGAATAAACCTTAAGGCCACAGAAATGTTAATATCAGAGACAATTACAAAAAGTCCTGATAGTTGCTCTGTTTGGCATCTTCAAACAAATAGAAATCGGAACTCTGAACGACTGGTTCTCCTACCCCATGATCATGCCACCGTTTTATTAAACTCAAACTCAAACAAGCCAAACCTGACACCAAATGTCTCTATCTGAGTGAAAGGTGACACTCCTGTAGAGAAACCTGGTTTAACAAACTGATTCTACAGCTGCAGACTCAGTTTCATATCTAACTTGACAACAAGATGTTAGGTCCAGCTAATTTGAGCCCAAATTTGAAATCCTTCACTGCTTCATTTAATTTCTCTGCATCAGCAACTGTTGTTGATGGAAATTATTTGACACCGCATCTGTCCAACTGGAGGCTTGACACCATTTTTTCTTTCTCTTTTTGGTAAGGCTAAAGGTTGAGTCTAATTTGTCAGGCGGAGGGCTGCTGGGAGCAGTCACATGAGCAGGTGCTGCTCTCTCATCTACCAGTTAGCTCAGGTTCCAGCACTGAGCCGTTATCAAATGTTGAAACTGAGAAATGTTATTGTTTTATGAAGAATAAATGCTCAATTTGAATTTGATGCAGCAACACATTTAAAAAAGTTGGGACAGGGTCATGTTTACCACTGTGTTCATCACCTCTTCTTTTAACATCACTCTGTAAACATTTGGGAGCTGAGGAGATCATTTGCTGGAGTTTTGAAAGTGAAATGTTCCATTCTTGTCTGATATAGGATTTCAGCTGCTCAACAGTTCGGTGTATCCTTTGTCGTATTTTTCATTTCATGATGCTCCAAATGTTTTCAGTGGGTGACAGGTCTGGACTGCAGACAGGCCAGTTTAGTGTCCAGACTCTTCTACTACGGAGCTATGCTGTTGTAATACTCTCAAAATGTGGTTTGGCATTATCTTGCTGAAGTATGCAAGGCCTTCTCTGAAAAAGACAGTGTCTGGATGGCAGCATATGTTGCTCTTAAACCTGTATATACTGTTCAGCATTAATGGAGCCTTCCCAGATGTGCAAGCTACTAGGGTTGCACATCTCTCTGTGATAAACGACTCGATATGCATCTAGACACACAGGTTACGATTCGATTCAAAAACAATATCCTTTTATTACAGATTGATTCAATACGAATCGATTACATACAGTGTAAGAACGATACGATTCGATTCTATGGTTAATATTTGTTGTAGATATTTTATATAATAAAGAAGCCAAGTCTATGAAAGTGACAGTACAATAGTTTCTTTTTAAATATGTAAAAGACTGGCACTGGCAAAAAAAAAAACAGAACAACAAAATCACATGTCAATGTATTTATTTTTAGACATGGACCAAAAAAAAGTCTGGCTGAATCGTTGGATGGGAACTCCAGAGGTAACAGTAGCACAGAATAGTAACAACAAACTTTGTTCGAGCTTCCCTTCCTTCTTATAAAACTAAAAATCTTTCTCAGTGCATTATCACCTTCGGTCAGGCTGACGCTTTCGTTCTCCACCTCCTCCATTTTCCGTGTCGTCCCTTGTTTGTCACTCATGCTAATACCAGCTAGGCAGCTACGGTGTTTCGCGGGCAGCCTCAGCTCTCGCGTTGTTTTAGAGACCTGGCGCGTGTGTAATGCCGCCAACCGATTCAAAGTCTCACGATACCCGATCCATGACTCTATAACCGATTCATCTAGGAATTCATTGATAATTCATATCGATTGAGGAGGCTGCCACCGATGCAGCCATATCTCTCACTTGTTGAACCGAATATCCGGTTGCATCGGTTTATTATTCACAACCCTACAAGCTACCCAAGTCATGGGCACTAATGCCCCCCTACACCATCACAGATGCTGACTTTTGAACTGTGTGCTGATAACAAGCTAGATGGTCCCTCCCCAGTGGATGTTTTCAAAAATGATGGGTCAGACCACAGGACACTTTTACATTTCACCTCAGACCATCTTAAATGAGCTTAAATGAGACGTTTCTGGATCATGTTTAGATATGGTTTCTTCTTTGCATGTTAGAGTTTCAACCTGCATTTGTGGATGAAGCAACAAACTGTGTTCACAGACAATGGTTTTCAGAAGTGTTCCTGAGCCCACGCAGTGATTTCCACTATTGAATTGTATCTGTTTTTAATGCAGTGCTGCCTGAGGACCCAAAGATCATGGCCATCTAGTATTGGTCCCTTGCTCACAGAGATGTCTCTGGTTTCTCTGAGTCTGTTAATGATATTATGAACCGTAGATGCTGAAATTCCCAAATTCTTTGCAGTTTTACATTGAGGAACATTATTGTTTTTATTAACTGCTGCACTATTTGCCCACGCAGTCTTTCACAGAGTGGTGAACCTCTCCCAATCTTCACTGCATAGAGACTCTGCCTCTCTGGAGCCTCTTTTTATACCAAATCATCTACTGACCCGTTACCAGTGAACTTCATTAGTTGTGATATATTCAACCAGGTGGGTTTTTTTTAAGCATTACACAACTTTTCCAGTCTTTTATTGTCCCTGAAACGTGTTGGTGCATCAAAATCAAACTGAGCAAATATTTTTCGTGAAACAATAAAATTTCTCAGTTCTCAGGGGCTGTAATTAGATTTATGACAAAATACCTGCAAAACTAATGACATTCCCAGCTGTTCTTTGTGTTTTAGTGCTGATCAGCAAGTGTTAGCCGGCTAACATGCTATTTAGCTCACAGCACCACTGTGCTGAAGTACAGCCTCACAGAGCTGCTGGCATGACAGTCCACTCAATTTTAACCCTTAAATGGGCACATGGAAATATTTTGGAAATCAATTAATTGCTATTTTATAATGTATCTAGGGTAAAGTGGCACAATTTCCTGATTTTTTTCAAAATATAATTTTTATTCCCAATTTACAGACTGTGTGTCCTGTGTACATATATGTTATTGTATAAATGTTACATTTTTTCCTTTTTTTTTCATAGTTCATGTGCCAACTTTTAAAACATTTGATAAACAATTCATGAGCTGCTTTCTTTAATGTTTTGCATAAAAAGCGAAGAAACTGAACAACAGTTGTTCACATATTTTGATGCAGAAAACAAATCTTATCTTTGAACGAACAACATGGTATAAACATACATGTAAACAACACATATTATTCCTGTTTTTATACAGGTGAAGACATGTTCTACGGTAAGGAGTAGGTTAAAGTTAGGGTTAGAGAGGATTGTAGTTACAATTAATAAGAAGGCAAATATAAATTTCAGGCCTGTGACAGGACACAACCCAAACATTCCACCTTATTATTTAAAGGACGCACTACTACTGCTAAATTATAGTGACTACCTTTCAAACTGAGTCAAACTCAGAACTTTAATCTGATCTTGATTTTTTGTTGTCACCCAAAACAATAGAAAATGTGTCCTTCTTCTTGTCTGCATAAATATTGGATACTTTCCTTAATTCAAAGCATTTCGTGTGAATTTAGAATGTTTTCCAGTCTGACAATAGTTACCAGAAAGGTTATGTATTTGTTTTAAATAAAACCTGTTTAGGCTCAGAGTCCTGACTATGAGCAGTATGAGCAGTATGTCCAACTCAGGCCACAGCTGCTCATTCAAGCAGTGGGGCAGGGTGGGGCAGAGCAGCCGGCCAGCAGTCCTCTGTTTAAATGAATATCAATCATGCCTCCCAGGCTGAGCTACTACCCCTCTGTCACCTCTGGGCTCTGATTGGTTCATAGGAGACCAACCTGCCAGAGACCGGTGAAAGCTGCAGTATCAGTGTCCATTCACAGACAACAATGAGGCTAAATTACTAATGCGCTCTGTCCAAGCTGAGGTGTCCCTCTCACTCTGTTCACAGAGCAGCTTTGGACATGACCAGCAGCCTTCGATGGGCCAAATGCTGGACCAGGGAATGTAATGAATAGCAATGCTTTAATAAAAACAATACAGATTTTAGCTTTATCACCAAAGAAGATACATCGTGGAGGATACAGAATAAGACACCTTTCCATTTGGATTACTTTTTAATTCTATTTGATCTTTGAGGACTCTAAGGGTAAGAAGCTTAAATGTCATGGATGTTGGAATGAAGAAAACCAAAATGAAACCAAGAATCTTTCTCATCTTCCTGGCAGCTTTTTCCTGTTTGAGTAAGTATGGTTTAGCTTTTTCATTCAGTGCTGTAGCTTGGTTAAGATGTGAGTGTGAATGATGAGAGAGCAGAGGATGCTGCAGGAGTTTCTATTGCTCTGCTTTGACTTTGACTTTCAGTGTCTTTGGGACCTAAATTATTAATCATCCAGTTTATACACCGAAATCCATCATCAAAACTGCTTGTTCCCAATAAAACCTGCAGTAATTTTAAATAAAACTATAGTATGTCCCACCAGACACTGATATATCATCACTGTGTTTTAACTTAAACTGTTGTGAATTGGAGAAGAAGGTTTCTGCTCTGTCCTCATTTATTCAGGTATTCAGGTATTACCAACAAAGAATGAATGATCAATTCCACTCAGTCCAGATGACTGCAAGTTGCAGTTAATATCTACATGTATATGTTTATTGATTTTTACTGATCCCCCTGCACAAATATGCACGATATGTAAAAGTGATTGCAAATGGCTGGATATGAATTGTAATATCATGTTCTACAGGAACTGTGTATGTGATTTACTATTTGACTAAAATTCTTATCATCTACTTAACATCTGCATGGACTTTCCTGAGCTTTCAGCCACATCATGTAGCCTTCCTGGAGGAAAGGAAAACTTCAGAAAGCTTGATGAGTATTTACCATCAGACAGAAGAATGATGTTAAGCATAAACATAGAATTTACAATGTTCACCTGCCTCATGGTTTAAAGCTGTCAACATATTGAATAACTTCCTTTACCTGTGAGCCAATTATGAAAATTCACTTTCACTTTCTTGCAACCAAAAAGTAAAAGTAGAAGGTGACTGAATGGGCATATTTTTGGGGGTGCACAGAGATTTGCTCCTAAAAATAGAAACATGACTTTGTGGTAAGATTCAACAATTAAACTGGAATAAACATTAAATAATTCAAATAATTTAAAGAATTTCTTTCTCTAACCAGCACTAATTTATTCATATATATTAATCTATCCAAACATTAAAAAGAAATTTGAAAACCCGAAGGTCAAGTTATCTTTCCAATTGTTTTTCAGGATGATCAAAGCTTAATAAACTTTCAAGAAAATCCACAAAGTTGTAGATGGCAACAAAGATATTCTATTTAGAGACAATAGAACAGCTTCGCATGAGAAGGGGAGCAGTGCAGACAGTGTAAGAGGCTCTGTGTTCACCTCCAACAACAGAAAGGGGTTAGAGTCTGTGACCTCTGACCTTTAGGAGGGGGCTGGGCTCTGAGTCATCCTGGTCAGTGGAACAGTCTGCGGGGGAGCAGGCCGTGGACACAATAGGTCCTACCAAGCCCTCAATTTATAGTGACCTGACCCTCACACCCTCATCTCCATAACACTACCCCCAGTCTGCACTCAGATTGAGACCTTATTAAAAATATGTGTGTATACGTTAATCCCTGGACAGCTGCCTATAACTGTGCCCTCAACAACCCCTAACCCCTCCATCAGGCTTCCTCACTCAGTCTCATACTATGTCCATGATGGAGTAGGCCAGCAGAATAACCTTTGGTTTAATCCACAGCAGGGACACAAAAGACCTATGGTGACTGGTGTTTCCCGCAGTGTGAACAAAAATAGATAATGTCTCAATTTGTGGCGTGTTTAGGCTAATGCTAACACAATTTGAACCATGTAGCAGAACAATTATCAGCCTGATGGGACATTTTGTTGGGCCCTCATCCAACATTAACTGTACTATAAAAGGCATTAACAAGCACACACTTCTTTGTGAACTTTAATGCAGTGAACATTTATAATACTCTGTTTAAGAATTTCATAATTGATAAACAAATTAGGAAAGGTAGGGTTGTACAATCGTTAATGCTTTAGATTACATCATTATATGGTCAGTGCCACTAAACTGTAGAAATGGCCGAGCGGCTTCTGGCAACTGATCGTTTGAGCAGACAAGATGAATATTTGCTAAATATAAATCCAGGACTGGTCACCATTTTCACCAGTAGTTGTAATATGATCATGACCAGTAGATTTACAGCTGTTTAGAAAAGTATACTCAACCAGAACAATACCAGTCTATGACTATAATCACCATCAAAATGTTCGACCACCAAACAGGACATAGACCATCAAAGACTAGATCCATCATTAGTTGGATATGAAGAAAACACTGTGTAACTGTGCTGCTGCTGAAGAATGTGGAGCTCAGATGACCTATCTTGATTATGGCACTTTTTAGACAAAGTTTTAGAGTTTTTGTGAAAATTGTCTGTAATGTTGGACTTAAAACAGATCAATAGATGGATGTAGTAGATCAAGACTAGATCTATAGATAGATATAAATAAACCCATGAGATGTTTTTAACTTAAGCTGCAGAAGGCTCATTTTAGCTTCAGATAAATTGTTAAATACAAAGTAGCACAAAAAAAAAATCTTGGATTTTGGCTCCCATCTCTTACATTGGCAGTGGATTGGAAACGATCTTAATGTCCAGTATGAACAGGAGGAATAACTACCACAATAAAAACTGTTTCATTGTTCATGTGGCCACCTTACTGTTGTTTTAAGGCGAACTGTCAAGCTGTCCCATACAGGCACTTAGTTTAGCTAGTGAAGAGATATGCATGCATGCAAACACATTCTCAGCAGCTGATTTCATGTTATAAAGTGACCTTGAAGAGGACGTCATCACTCTCAAACTGTCATAAGCTCCCATAGCCATAGCCATCACACTTCACTTGGAAGTCTTTGGACACACTTTCATAGACAAAATAATAATGATGGTTTTCTAAACAGAATTTCCAGACAACAACAACTTTATTAGCAGGAAATTCTAGGATAAAAACACAGCAAAGCCACAACAAACACAGCAATCACCGCAACCAAAAAAAAAAGCAATAATCACTGAGATCCAGAGAGAGGGAAATATATCACAGGAATGTGATAAGCACTAAATATTGAGAAAAAACAATAAATTTAACCAGTAATTAATATTTGATATATCAATATATCTAAATTTTAACATAGGTAAATAGGATGGACACTGTATAACAGATGTTTAGCCATTCCTGGAGCAGAATTAGTCATCACAGAATAAAATCTGTCTAACTGCGTAAACCTTCCCAGATAAGCTCTAAGTAATTTTGAATTTTAACTGGCAAATTCAGTGGTACTATTTATTTGTAGTAAGGTGTAGTAATTTGTAGCAAGGAGTCTATAACTCGCCATTATCTCCCTCTACTATTATGATTGTCCCTTTAAATTACAGTCAGTTTATCTAGCAGTGCTGCCACTGATCTTGCAGTAACAACTCTCTTGTACAGTGATGATTAACTGTGTCACCTTGATGCTCACTGCTGCTCAAACTGCAGGAGAAACAGAGAAGCCTCCTCTCCACCATATTAGAGGTTACTTCTGTTGATCTACTTCTGTTGATCTACTTCCTCTCCCATTTCCTTTTTGGTCAATCTCTTTAAATCTGCACTGACCATTAGAAATCAACCCCCAAATTCAGATGGGATGCCCTGGGCCTCAGGGCCCATAGGGCCAATATCAGTGTATGTGTTGGATAGTAAGCATGTTATCAATAGGTCAGGAAAGTGAGACATGTAGCTGTAAAAAGACCAAACCTGATCCCATGTTTGACCTTAATGTCACTGCACTTGATCAAAAATCCGACTTTGTGCGAACCTTATATGTCTGCTACTGTTTCAGACTGACATGTGTCTAAAGCATAAACTGTCAAGTACAGAAAGCTGGCAGATTTATAATCTTGTTCACTGTACAGTCAGTTCCTGATTTCAATTAAAACAAACCAGTTTTATCTTGGTTTCTTTTCTTCAATGAAAATTGTTTTGGTAAACTCAGACATTGTATGACCACAAGTGCCTTCAAACTGAAATGTTGGAAGGCTTTTGACCAGACTGAGTTTCACTTAGTTGGTAAATAAAGAAATAACAGTTTATAGTACAAATTGTTTTACAACTGCCTGTCAGCAAACTGCATTCAGAGTCATGGACACAGTTTCTCAGAAACACTGTGTTTAGACATTGAACTTGGCACCTAAATGACAACCAACTGTTTTAAACCCTAGATAACACAGCCAAAAGAAGTCACCATCAGTTTTACTCCCAAAGGGTTAATCAGAGATATTCCACCATTTCATTCTAGTTGTCATTCCTGGTCATGCGTCCCTCCAAAGCTGCCTTTAAAACAGAAATGGGGAGAGAGAAAGCTATTGATGAAAAGATTTGTATATGCTGATCAGGACCCCTCTTCTCTTTCTCTGTCTGTTTTTTGGGGGGGGGCTGGACCGAAATCTGTGAAGTTCAGGGTCAGCAGTCCTGCTAAACAACAGCAGGGGAGGGCTGGGAGAGTAGCTCAGGCTGGAGACAAGCTGTCCCTCCCGCCCCCCACACCTTTATCTACACATCCATCCTCCCCATTCTCCTCACCTCTGACTCTCCCATGACCCCTCAGGGGCTTGGGGTTACAAGCACATGGAGCCAGTGTGGGGGTTTCTGGACAACCCCCTTCTTTCAAAAAAATCTCATTAAAGCCCTAACCCTATATTGAAAACAGTCCAATCTCTAATGCTATGCACTTAATCACACCCCATGCGGGTTCATCTCCTATGAACGTGTATAGAGATGTTAACTCCTCCAGTCTGGAGCTGCCTTAAAGCTTGTTCTCTAACATCCTTCAGTCCTGACACAGTGTTATCATTCATAATCCATCTTGATGCAGAGACTCTGACTGGATTTTAGACTTCTGTCTGGACACAAGACAAGAGTTTCCTCCCATGACAATGTCAATGTGTCAAGGCACAAATCTCAGAGGTTAGTTCAAAACTGCTATTGGGTTATAGCTTATTTGGTGGACCTGTACAATCTAATGCAATCTATTACAAGAGGCCTTCAATGAATGCTACCTTTATGAAGATAATCCTGCTAAGTTTTTGCACATTGTGCTGAAAATCACCCCAAGACTAAAATGTCCAAAGAGTTGAATTAACTGCTCTCAAATACAGTGTCAACAAAAACTTGTATTATAAGCTTCAGAAAGACAGACCTGCCATTGCTTCACATGTCTTATGTTTTCTTATTATAACCTCTACTCTGGTCAAAGCTGAAGCTTGAAATTTCTGAGATAACATCTACACAAGAGAATGATATACAGTATATACTGAATAAGCAACTAGCCTTACAGTCGGTCAGTGTGTGTGTGTGTGTGTGTGTGGGGGGGGGGGGTCTGTCTTAGGAGGGCTCATGCTCATTCTTTGGTGTGACACATCAGTAAAGCTAATAACAGATCATGAGGACAGGGAACAGCTCTGCTATATCTTAAGGCTGTAGGTATGCTCCATGGCTGTGTTCCATAAGAGACAATCTATAATTTCTTGGGCTACCTTGTCAACAAAGAAGCATCGACCTGTGTCAAAGTGACAATCTTTGTGGTATTTAGATGCAGTGTCCTGTCACATCTGCCAATATACCATTCAGGACTTGCCAGGGTTAGCCAGCAGAAAGCATATATGCATAATGTTATTAGTGTGGGGTCCATATGTTTCCACTGATTTACTTAATTTGCATGTGCTGAGGTAAAACAAGATGGGGAGTGGTGAAATTGGGTGTGTTGAACCAAAATCCATATTTTCTCAATTAGCTCTGTTGGCATTTAAAAGGTCCAGGTTTTGAGATATTTGTCTCTAACACTTCTGCCTCCACATTGCTAGTTACAACCAAAGTTAAGTGAAAAGTGTTTTGTATTTTATTTTTTGTGAAAAAAACGAGTGAATATCTAAATGTCTACTGACAATGATGTTCAACCCAGTAAAAAACATCAGCTGGCCGTCAGAACTGAACTGACACTTGCATCAGAAATACACACAAAAAAGTCAAGTTCAGTTGCTTGCTGCTGTGTAGGGGAGTGATGCTGCCTGGACAACAATTATTGCTCTTTGTGTGGAAGGAAAGGGTGTACTTGGCCGAACAGATGCAAGACTCCGTGGTGACACTGACGGGGCATTGTCTAGTTCAAGTGCAACTGCAATTGTTACTGCTTCACAGCTGGGAAGGAAAGTGGCTGATGCAAGGGTTTAAAGCTCTTTGCATATGAGAACATTAACACCAAAAAAGACTGAAAGAAAATGAGGAAGACTGGGAGCATCACGAAGGTCATGGAGGAGAGGGGACAAGGGTGACACAGAGAGATCTGGTGGCATGGGAAAGTAACCTCAGAGATGGATCTGAAAGGATGGGAAGAAACGGGAGGAGTGGGGGGATGCATAAGAAGGGGCAGATGGTGCACTTGGGTGCATGGTGGTTGACAGGGATTTTTACAGAGGTTGTAGGGGGTTGGGTGCAAATAAGCATCGTCACAACACTATTGTCAAAATTGGTCCTTGCTTCAATGGAGGGTCTCTTAACTTGACCCCTGCAAGCCTTGCCAGTCTTCTCCTCTCCAGCTTGGCTATTGTTGTTTCCCTCTCTGGCTGGATGGTTCACTGGCATTCAGCCTCTATTGTGGCTCTTTTCCAGTGAAATCGTTATACGATGCAAAACCAAATGCACCATCAATCAAATGAGATGGTTTTTGGTGTTGACTAGGGTTTGTCTGAGGTAGGGGTCCCTGAGGCTTGGTGTCCAACAAAGAGCTGCAATTTTCTCTGGAACCATGAGATATTTGTAGGCTTTAGATGAAAAATTGGTTGTTTTTTTTTTTCTTTCTTTCGTGATTCACCATCATTTTCCTGTGTCTTGACAAAACACTCGACATTTTAAGGTTACTTTCCCATAAACAATTTATTATATGTTAATGCAAGAACTTAAATGACAGTCTCATTGATGTTTGAATCTGACTGGATTCTGAATGTGTGTTTGGACTGAATGAGAAGTTAATTTTGACCTATGTTTACAACAACATGAAATGACATGACATTTCAGACACAGTCCCAATATTTTGACCAAAAACATGTTTCAGATCTTTCGAAGCACATGTTGACTGTAAAAATTAACCCACCCCATTTGCTGTTAAAGAAGCATCATGACACAGGAGTCAGAGTTAGAGAGGTTACTACCACTGAAATGTATTTCGGTTATTTCAGTTCAACAAACCTGGTCTCAGTATCTGAGTTTGAATTCTCCTCTGGATTGTACAATAAATGGTAAAGCTGTTTGCCGTTCTCTTGCCTGCAGGCAGCTGTCTGGCCTCAGAGCTGTCTTTCCTGCTGGAGCCCAGTGATGTGATCGCAGTGAGGGATCGCCTGCTCATGTTGGACTGTCGGGTGCAGGGTGAGGAACCGATCATGGTTACATGGCGTAAAAACGGGGTGCCTTTACCCACCAGCCCACGGATTCGGGTGCTGGCGAATGGCACGCTGTCCATCCAGAGCTTCCAGAAACGCAGAGAGGGGAGTGACGCTGATATGGGCGAGTACGACTGTGCTGCCCAAAATCGCTATGGCATGTTGGTCAGCCGCAAGGCCAGAGTCCTTTTGGCATGTAAGTGTTTGACAGTGTGACACAACACTGGACTGTTACAATTTATAAATATATGCTTTTTATGCCACACAAGTACATGTGCTTTCAAACAGAAAAATATCAGATACAGGAAGAAATAGTGTCACTGATTAACTGGTGAAAGAAGAAGTGCATTTAATACCACATTAACTACATCAGCTGCTGATACAATTTTGAGATCGTCAGTCAGATCAGATCATACTGATCAGTTTGTGTGATCAGGAGAGGCTAAGAGATAATTATAGGAACAAAATTGCAATTTTCTCTGTACAATTTCAAAATCTGGTGAGACAGATTTGTTTCCATACTGAAGAGGACAAAGTGAGTTAGATGTGAAGGCACTGCACTCAGTTCTGGTTCCCTACTCACTTAAAGATTCTGTGAAGCAGAAAAACATATAAGTTCTGAGTTTGCCACACCACAGAAGAATGGCATATTAAACCCCTGGCCAAATTTGAATTAATAAAAATATTGCCAAATATATGAAATTAGGTTTCAAACTTAAGAGAAAATAGCCAGTACAGGAGAGCTTCTGCATTGCTTAACGGTCTAACAAATTTATGCTGAAAGGAAACATGACTGCATCCAACAGCTATATTGATTGTACAGAGACACACACACGTGTTGTACATATTTTCACATTACAAATTGCTCTAAATTGTCCGATGCCCTGGACCTTATCTATTTCGATGCTGGCATCAGTAAGAGAAATAGCTTATAGGCTATACACAGAGCTAACTTAGCCCATTTTCCACTGGTCAAAAAACCTGCTAAGACCCACTAACATCTGGCTTTTGTCGGCAATGATGAAGGGTTTAATCGGCATTCACAGCTGGGTTAAATGAATTTGCAGTAGACACAGATATCTATTGGCTCCTGCTCCGATCGGCTCCGATCAGCATTGATGTAAACACAAAACCCGGATGAACCCGCTAATTTTCGCCTCTTTTCCTGCTGTAACTGTCTCAGAGGACACAGACACAGGCCTGTCACCTGTCCAGCATGGTGCCGTTATGCCAGAAACTCCGCCACTACACTGATTGTGGGGATGAAAGAGTGAGCTGCAGCTCTGAAAGTTTTAAAAACATACAATCACAGATGGAAGATCGGAGGCTCTGACACTTTGACAGACTTTCACCAGTTTGCAGGGCAGCTAGCAGCTCATTCTCCCTCCACCACTTCTGTGTGTATGTGTGTTCTAAGTGCAGAGATGACATCACTCCTTGCGGTTGTGTGTGTCCTGAGTCCGAAGAGAAAGACAAACTCGACTGATGGTGGAAAGGGAGTGTATCAACTTTTAATAGCAGGTTTACCCGCATTTAAAAAACCCACGTATACCCGCTGTATTTAGTGGAAAAAGGGTATTTGATGAGAGGATGAAGCAAACCTATGCTTCTGGTCATGAAAAGAAGGGAAATGTCATGAGTGAATAACAATGATTATCTATTCATACATTATTCTCTAATTACTAAAAACACCACACCATTGGTATTGCAGCCTCTAGGAAAGACACATTTTGGGAGGCAAGGCTTCGCTAACCAGCAATAACTCGACACTGAGCGGCAGAACCACTGATGCAGGGTATGCTAAGTGGGGGTCCAAGTGCGTCACCAGTACCCCGTTTAGGGCCCGCCCAGAAAAACGCTCAACACAAAAATTATGAAACACAGTTTAACGTATAACTGCACAATTCAGTACCACACAAGTTTCACATGTTTCACACATTTTCAGGAATAGTTCTCCAACATACAGTATATACTGATTTTATAAACAAATCTGTGAATTTGCTTTACAGGATCTTTAAAGGTAACAGTAAGTCTGATATTTATACCCCTGCTCTACAGCAGAGTCACTGCATGTTGCCTTTTCTCTGTTGAAACATCCCATTGTCTTTTCTAATAAATGATGTTTCACACTGTTAACAACTCTGCATGATACTTGGCAACCCAAGCCCCCAAACCCCCCCTGGACTCTGTGGTCCTGGTGCCCAGAATCAAACCCCTACGTCACAAGCCATTCCAAAGACACATACACACTCACACACACACACACACACACACACACACACACACACACACACACACACACACTACCCCCACCCCTTCACTCAGGCCAATAACACCAGTGGTAATCCAGGAGAATTATGGGTACTTCGAGGTGGTCTTACTTGAGTGCAATGAGTTGCCATGGTGATGCTCTCTCATTTGCAGCAGTTCTCGATGGTATACTCCCTTATTGATTATGGCCACCAGGTTATTCGAATTTGTGTGTGTGTGTGTGTGTGTGTGTGTGTGTGTGTGTGTGTGTGTGTGTGTATGTGTCTTTGGAATGGCTTGTGACGTAGCTAAAAATAATTCTAATACAACCCACAACTGCACCATGTAAGTCTACACAAGACAGAACTAATAAACTGATAAAACTCACATTCTGATATTAGTTAATGATTTATAAATGCTGGTCATTTAATCCTGTATTTTACTGAGCTTCTTGCTTATTGATGTAAAAATGCACAGATTGCTAAATAAGCCACAAGATGAAATCTTGTTTCTCTGTTTTCGAAGTCTTTACTATCTGACAGTAATTTTTACAGAAGACATCATACAAGCTAATTGGTGCTAACCTTTACAATTAAACTGGTTTTTATTTGTGGATTTGGTGGAATGTTCCTTCAGTGTTTCAACACATCATCCACCTTCAGTATCTTCCTCATTAAAGCTGATCTCTGTGTGATTTGATTCTCAGCTCTTCCAAAGTTCCACACCCACCCAGTGTCCATGTCTGTGGATGAGGGAGGTGTTGCTCGTTTCCAGTGTCAGATCAATGGAGTACCTGAGGCCATCATCACCTGGGAGAGAGACAGATTACCACTCAACACTACCGACAATAGGTAAATTTTTTTATGCCCATACACACTCTTTCATGTGCTTATCACCCGAAAATATCAAAGGTAACAAGAAATGAGTGCACTAGTGCTTTACATTTAGTATAAGAGGGGAAAGCCAGCAACCCAACCTGAGCCCGGTTCTGTTGGAGGTCTTTTCCTGTTAAAAAGGGAATTTTTCCTCCCCCCCGTCACGAAGTGCTTGCTTTTTGTGGGAACTGTTGGGCTTTTCTCTATAACAAAGTAAGGTCTTGACCTTACCCTGTAAAGTGCCTTGAGATAATGTATATTATGATTTGGCGCTATACAAATAAAATTTAATTGAAAGCAGATGACATGTAGCAAGGAGCCTCATGTCAGAGTTAAACCCCCCGACCGCTACGGTCAAATATAAGCCTTTAAGACCTGCACTCTACCAGGTGGGCCATTGGTGCACCTCACTGTCTGGTTACATTCATGTCTTTTCTCACAGCACACAGAGCTCATCAGTTGACTGCTCATTTATAAACTTCCCCAGTCCATGTGAGACTAAAACTAGTTTGCTTTCACTTGACAGCACAAGATACGTGACATACTGTGTCCAGTCTACTGTATTCAACACAGTATGCAGCATTCTATCTTCAAATATGGGATGATCCCATATTATACAGGAAACGAATGTTAGCTTACAAGCAGACAGGTAGTCCTTGTGCATAATATAAAATACTGCCGGCGCCACTATCCTCTGTGACGTCACCCACAGGTTTCTGAAGAGCGGTTATGAGGCTTAATTAATAAAAAACTTTACCTATTTTTCAGTTTTTGGAGGACCCGGCTAAAATCATCAAAGTATCTATAAAAATAATTTCCACAGCATAATCTGGATCTCCACAGTCCAACTGTGTTTTCTGTGTGTAACAACCACTCAAATATTGACTAGATATGACTGGACACATTGTTTATAGCTCATAGAGCTGTAGTGTCACTGTTGGAGCCCATCATAACTGACATGAATGTAAACTAAACTTTAAACAGACCAATGTTATGATCACACTTTAACATTGCATTTATATTTGTGAAAGTGCAACTTTATGTAACTTTATATAACTCAGAAGTACAGCGATTACTGGTCAGAGGGATGAGCAAACTTAGGTTATATTCAAAGCCCCAAAATGAGCTTTAAACGGTATAAGCTTATCAGATATTGTTCATTAAAGTGTTCAAAGTCTTTAGTATATTTGTAGTTGTCATTGTCACACCTGCATCCTGTCCTCCTGTCCTGTCATTCAGGTACACTCTCCTGCCAATGGGTATTCTCCAGGTGACAGGTGTGAGGCAGGCAGATTCTGGGGTTTTCCGATGTGTTGCCACCAACCCAGCCAACACTCGCTACAGCCATGAAGCCATGCTCAACATCACTGGTAGGTGAACACACGTGTAGTGTGTAGTATACAAGTAGTTCAAGAAAGAGTGGACTGAACAAGGATTGGGAGCTCAACATGGCTGGCATTGTTTTTACCATGTAGGTGTGTGTCTGTGTGAAGGCAAAATATAGTCCTGGAGACACCTATTAACGTGGGTACTGCCACACAGGCGTGGTTTTGAGTGGCCATCTGTCTGTCTGATTCAGGTAGAAGGTAGAAGCAGGGAGAAACAGGTAGATTCAGGTAGAAACAGGTAGATTCAGGTAGAAACAGGTAAAAACAGGTATATTCGGGTATATTCAGGTGGAAACAGGTATATTCAGGTAGAAACATGTAGAAACAGGTAGATTCGGGTAGACTGAGGTAGAAACAGGTGGAAACAGGTAGATTGAGGTAGAAACAGGTTGATTCAGGTAGAAACAGGTAGAAACAGGTGGAAACAGGTAGATTCAGTTAGAAACAGGTAGAAACAGGTAGATTTAGGTAGATTCTGGTAGAAACAGGTAGAAACAAGTAGATTCCGGTAGAAACAGGTAGAGGCTACAGAAGTACTGAGAGGACAGACTTTTAAAATCTCTAATTTCCAGCACAGACTCATAGGAGACTGTTGTTATGTGTCTTTTGTCTCCCTGTGTATTTGGACAATTGATTGATGTGTTAAATTTCTTTTTGTTTAGTTTGATATCAAACTTGAACCTGAGGGACAGGAACAACAGATGTGATGGCAGTTTTATACTTTAAATAATGGAGTAACAGGACATTAAACCATAAACATGATGATCACAGACAGACTATATCATTTCAGTAGTGTCTATCATGCACAGTAACTTTATGAGCTGCTGTGTGACATTGTTGTGTTTATAGAAATAATTGACAATGTGAAAGTGAAAAGATTGAAAACACTTTATTGTGGATTTACTGCAGCACTGTACATCGTCTTTGTGTCAGTGTATTCTGGCATCTCATCCACATTTACTCTTTATCTTTGCAGGTGGAGCTCCTAGAATCTACAAAGAGCCAGTCATCCTGTCAGGACCCCAGAATCTGACCATCACTGTCCATCAGACGGCCATCTTGGAGTGTATTGCCACAGGAAACCCAAGGCCCATTGTTTCTTGGAGCAGGCTAGGTACCACTAGGAAATCCGAATCAAATTTATATGATTGGAGGACGATTAGCTAAAAAGACACAGCATGTTTTATCTCACAAACCCTCCCCATGTCTGTGTGTCCCTCAGACGGACGATCCATTGGGGTGGAGGGTATCCAGGTCCTGGGGACAGGGAACCTTATGATCTCAGATGTTTCCCTGCAGCATTCTGGTGTGTATGTGTGTGCTGCCAATCGGCCCGGCACCCGAATGAGACGGACTGCACTCGGACGACTTGTGGTACAAGGTGAGGCCACACACAGACTACTGCACATCACATAATGTCTACTGACCCAGAACAGCTCAACAGTACTGACCACTGATGAGGTGTTGTCAAACTCTAGAGAACAGGTGTTTTTGTTCCCAAAGAACAGTCTGTTCTGGGACGGTTTGGGAAATACACTGCGAATATATCTACATCAGGGGAGAAGATTACATCATCAAGTGTCTGTGTCTAGCACAGTCAGGACCGTAACAAAAATACTGAGGTTTGAATCCCAATTTCCACAGATACCAGCTGACAAAATAAACCTTCAGTTTCATATTACCACCATGTCTCAAATTTTATACATGTAACTGTTTCGCTATATTTTCAGTGTTTGTTTTAGTCATATTTACTCAACCGCACTCAAATCCAATGCAAATCCTCAAACTTTCAGTATAATCAACAAGAACCATGTATAACAGCCCTGCAATAAAGCACACACCACTAATGTTCAGTTTTGTCAGAACTGTAAAGTTGTCAGGCTTAGTGGTTGTGTTGTAACAGATTGTGTTATACAGTGTTTGTAACAGGTTGTACACAACCATTCAAATATTTTCTTTGAAAATATTTGAATGAACCTCATTGCACACAAAGTGAGCCAAGTGCTAGAGAGCTAACTACTGCCCAACAAACCCTCAATCTTCCAAATTATTCTTTGAGCATTATAATAACCCACAGATGTAGATAGTGTCATGATGCCATTCAAAATCAACAAAACCTGAAATGCAAAAGGTTAGCCACCATAGTTGATTTTCAATGAGACTAAGCCCCCACCTGTAAACAATGGAACAATGTGTTGCTTTCAGAAACAAATAATCATTGGAGCCAGTTAACATCATGGAGTCACCATGAAATAAAAAATACAATAACACATACAGTGTGTGTGTGTGTGTGTGTGGCCATGGTCAATGAAAGAAGCACAACATAGAGAGAGAACAGCAAGATGCTCAGTTCAGTGTGCAAGGTGCAGGAGGCAGGGGCAAGGGGAAGCCCTGACCCCTGACCCCTGACCTTGACTGGAGGATTCAGGGCATATGTCACCCTCTTGTAGTGTTAGGGAGTTGGAGTAAAGGAGGAGGTGGGATGGGGAGGCTGAGGGAGAAAGGAGGTGTGGTATCAGGGTTAATGAGGGAAGGCTGGGAGATGGATAGCATCCCAGCAGAGGGTGAGGGCCACCATGGAGAGACACAAAGGATGGTCAGCCATTTTGGAGAAAGGTTTTTAAATAACCCCCACCCACCCACCCACCTACCCATCTGTGTCCAGATGAGTTGAGCTGCAGATCTTTTACCATGTGGATCAGCAACATGAACATGAGCACCAGAGCATCACACACTGAGACACACACTAATATGTGAATATGAAGTTGTAATAGGTGGCATCTCCAGGAAATGACTGAGGACTTAGGTACAGTTAATTAGTCATATATAAACAGTAATAACTTTATTTAAATCCCTGTTCAGTAACATTTTAGTGACACAACTAAAACACTATTAATGTTCAGTGAAATGACGCAGTGTGGTTTATGGTCAGATGTATGGACCCCGAACTACAGGAGCCAATAACACACAATAAGATGTCTGAGGTGAAACTCAAGGTCAACAGAAACACTGATCAATACACAGTATTGATCGATTGATGAATGGTCAGCTGAGGATGTGTGCTCAGGGCTGGTCACAATAAGAGGCCACTTTAAAAGGTGCAAATGTTTGTGTAAAATGTTTTTTGTTTTTTTTTTAAATAAAGACATTTATCAGGCACTGAACTTCTAGATTAGGGTGCTGATTCATGACCATCCCCCCAAAAAATATACATCAGTAGCACTAGTCATGCCAAACCTGTCAGGTGGATGGATGATCAAAGGAGAAATGTTCACTGTCACTGATTTTGTGAACCAGATTTGAGAGAAAGATGCCTTTTGTGTTCTTAGACAAACTCTTAGAACTTTAATTTCAATTCATGAAAAATGGAAGCAAAAACAAAAATGCTGCATTGATATTTTTGTTCACACATACACACACACACACACACACACACACACAGTATGTGTGTATGTATATTCTTTTGTTCTCCCTTACAAAGCTTTTTGTTAGTTTTGACATCATTTCAATCAGTAATAATAACATTCAGTTAATTGCTTATTTATGAATTTATATTATACTATTTATTATTATATTATATATATTATATTAAATGATGCAGGGACATTATATATCTATAAACTAAGACCAGTTTGTAATAAAGCAGAATTGTGTTTCTCAGCCCTCAACAAAAGTCTTGTAACAAATAAATAAATAGCAGAATAACTTAATGAATAAATGTATTTTCACACAAATACATTAGTTTGTAATAACACGTATGCACCTTGTAGTAGTACACTGACATTTCCTTCTGACTCAAGTCTCCATGTGATTACACTGATAAACACCCAGAACTTACACATAATGATTCAGTTCTGATTTGAACTTATCTGTTTTATACCATGTCATGATCACCTGATCAACAAATGTAAACAATGCCAAGACCTTCTGACAGACATCAGTCCTGTAGTGAGGAGGATGTGATGTTTTTTAATGTCTGTTCACTGTTAACAAAGGCAGATGTAAAAGTAGGCAGTGGGGTACAGCAGGGTTTATGGGGAACAAGAGTCTGTCGGGTGCTTAGTAGTAGTATTGTGACTCTTTTTGTTGTCTGTGCCTTGTCCAATCTCCCTCTCCGCTCATCCTCAGCTCCTCCTGAGTTCCTGCAGTGGCCGCAGTCTGTGTCCAAACCAGCAGGGGGCAGTGCAGTGTTCACCTGTGTGGCCCAGGGAGTGCCCGAGCCTCATCTCATCTGGCTGAAGAACGGCAAAGTCCTGATGCCTGGACACAACGTGAAGCTGACCAACCACAACAGGTACATATTTAAAATGGAATTTTCTCAGTAAAGTGTGAATCAACATGATGAATTCAGTGTAGGTCCCGTTCCTCATTAGTTACAGTTATTGACCCCATAAATGTAGGTTAAAGTCATTTCACCTTAAACCTGCTCAGTTACGATAACTGCTGGCAGTTTAATGTGTTACAGACTACCTGTTCACAGTGAACTGAGAAAATACAGCTAGTATTTGTAATGTTGTAATACTGAGGAACATTATTGATTACAGAGTCACAGGCTGATTTTCTTAAAACACGGAACACAATTCACAAAAACAGACACACAGACACCTCATGTATCCTGTATAAACTACACAAACACTTATCAAAATAAAATTTGGTTTCAGTGGAGAATATAGACTGAGGCGGATACACTGACCTGATGTAATGAAAATTGTGTCGTCTCCGATGATGTGTCTTTGAATCCCTCTCAGTCTTATTGCATCATTTACCAAAACCAACACTGCTGCTTCTTGAGCCACTGAACATTCGACTCATTCCACCATTATATCATTACTTCATTACATCCTTATTTCGTTATCATTACATCATTACATTGTAACATTATTTTATTACAGCATTACATCCTTACATCATTAAAAAACACAGTAACTGGTCAGTGTAGCTGAAAGTTTTTCCTCCAACTCTCATCTTTACTCCACCTCTCACTCTTCAATGTGTTTAGAGTTTTGGGGACAGCAGAGGTTTTGCGCTTTGAGTGCCAGTTTCAATAATTTCGCTTTGTCTCATTTTATTGTGAGTGATTGGGGGAAAAAAAACAAAAAAAAGGTAAATAACCAGCAGAAACACTTTCAGCACAAAGAGTCAGAGAAAATGAGGCACAGTGATGGTTTGAAAAGCTCCTGCATCTGTGAAATCCACACTGGGAAGATGTCCTAAAATCACCTCTGATATGCGGCTTAGCTTGTTTTCAGACCTGCATTTTACAGCTGTACCACATGGTGGCAGCACTGCACACAAAGCATGGAGTTTTACTGGATCTGTCAGAGTCCGAGTGTCTAATGATCAGTGTTTGGTTTATGATTGCATAAGGACGTAAAATAAAAACATACATCTGGAATATTAAACTGTGGGAATATTCACCAAAGCACAAAATGAATTAAAATGATGAGATTTAACCCTAATAAAGGTAGTCCTTGCATTTTTACCTCATTTTGAAGCCCTGTTTTATTGACGGGCTTTGTGTCAAAATCTAGTTTTAATACCTTTATTTTCAGTGGACTGGGGTAACACTTTATAATCCGGTCTGATCTACAGGTTAAATTCACTGTGTGAATCAGACGCAATAAAATACTCACTGGTCCCGTTTTGTTTTAAATGTTCAGTGAAAGAAAATAAGCCGATGTTTGAGAGCAAATGTCCAGTTTCCTCTAAAATGCTGTTCATGTTGTACATAGTACTGCCACTCATTACAAACTGAGGGAAATACAATATAGATGAGGGGAGCAAAAACCCAAAAGGGACTGGGTACAGGACTGTGACAAGACTGTGGTAAGGCTGGAGCGAACGCACGCAGACATAGACGAAGACGAACACACTGGCACAAGACAAAGGGAGACATAGACTCATATACAGAGGGTAACAAGGGACAGGTGAAAACACTCAGCAGGCAATCAGACCAAGACACACGAGGAAGGGCAAGTGACCTGAAACGAGAGGAGAGTTACTTTTCAAAATAAAACAGGAAATGACAAGACAAGATATGGAGACAGGACAAAAACCCAACTTGACCTCACCGCGGTGTGACAGTTACAAGTTTGCCTCCAGTAGTCAATAAGTTGCAGCAGCTTATAACAGGTACACAGGTGTGTAAAACAAATGCACCTTTGTCAAATGTACAGCAAGGTTTGTATTGACATCTGAAGAGGAAAAAATATAAAGATATAATAATATAAAAGTCTTGTGATAATACAGCATTTAGATGAAACACAGACCATAGTCTTAAATGAGGAAACTAGTTATTATTGTATTAGTTCCTTTATTACACACTAGTGGGAGAGGCAGCAGTAGGAATAGCAGGAGTGGTACCAGTATCAGTGTTGTCATTTGTATAATTATTAGAATTCATTCAGTATTAATAATGTTGTAGGAGTATTATGAATAAATACGGTTCGGGTTCAGGTAAGTTGTAGTAGAAACGTGAGGAGCAGTGAACTGATGCAGCTGTGTGTTGTTTGTGCAGCACTTTGGCTCTGACCCGTATCAGCTCAGAGGATGAGGCCATCTACCAGTGCATTGCTGAGAACAGTGCCGGGACCAACCAGGCCAGCGCCCGTCTGGCTGTGGCCCGGGCCAAAGATCTGCCCACTGCCCCCCAGGGCCTCACAGCCAGTGTCCTGTCCACCAATGCCTTGCAGATCACATGGAGCCAGCCGCCCTCCAACATCACTGACAGCATCATTGGATGCGTCCTGCACATCCGCAAGATAGGAGGTGAGTGTCAGCACACAAACACTATTGGAGTCTTCGGTACAAATACAATTTCTACTTCAAAAATACAATATAATAATAACTCAAAGATCAAGGAAACTTCTCATGCAGCAGGTAAAACTCTGGTAAAAAGTTCAACAGCCCCAACCCTTCAGCTGTCTTGATAAAAAACAATGAAGAAATATTTTACATTTTGATAAATGCAGACACAAAATCTGAATCTAAAAGTAGAATATAAAAGGTATAAAAGTTTATCAATAATGTAAATATGCCAATAAAAGCAGCAAGAGTAGACCTTCCCTTGACAGGATGCTGCTGATGCTAAGAGTCTTTAATGATCTAAAATGAAGATGTACGCTGCCTCGAGGGAGAGCAGAGTAGTCCCTAAATGCTGTTTTATGTTTGTGATTCAGAGCCTGACAGTCTGGAGCTGCAGGAAGCCATCAGTAAAGGCACCTTCCAGCACGATGTGACAAACCTGGAACCAGCCACCACCTACACCCTCTATCTGAAGGCCTACTCTCCTCTGGGAGCCAGTCAGCAGTCCAGCACTGTGGTGGCTACAACATTAGGTGGTGGTAAGTACATGATACTACATATATTACAGTGATATTACAGTGAATGATATCAATCATCCTCCAAAAGACTGGAGATGGTCAGTAGAAACAGCTGGAGCAATCATTAGAGCTTAGACCACCTGGAGAAGTCATGTTGGACAGAGCGGAAATATCCTGTGATAGTTAACAGCACTGATTTAGTTGTATAGTACATGCTTCAGCATCTGGAGCATTTCTACGCAGGTTGGTCAAAATTCAGGCTTAAATGTTACATGATATTGTGGAACAGTCAAATTAAAATGCTACACAGTTTGATTTAATCCAATTCAATTTTATTTGTATAGCAAAACATCATAAGATTCATGAAGGCTCTTTAGAGAGTAAGGTCAAGACCTGACAGTGTTATAGAGAGAAACCAACAGCTCACCCTGAGCACACCTGGTGACAGTGGAGAGCCAAAAAGAAACCTCCAACAGGTCAATGCTGAGGAGATGCTTCACTATCTAACTGCAGAAAGCAGCTGTGGTTAACCAAACTGCATGGTGATAAAGATTTAGAGAGATATTTCATCAGGCTTCATTGATGAATATAACTGGGTATCATCATGCATAACAATGAACGTTTATAGTGTTTTTGCAGTTTGATGCATCCTGCATCAATCTTTCTGTATTAGCAAATTCTCTCTGTACCACTAACAAAACCAAATGTTGTACACTATTGAAACCCTGTTGTGAGTTTCATCTGATGGTTAAAGAGCAAATTATGTAACTATAGAGGAAATGAAAATAATGGGGACATCCAACACCCAAGTGAGCAGCTTGCATATATAAATGGTTCATTTCATGCAAGAAGACGATATCACATTTATCAGAGTGTGAATTATACAATGACAACAGTCAACTTTTCCTCTCTTACGTTCTCATGCCTCATGTAACTGAAGTAGTACAATAATTTAAGTAGTGGAGTAGAAGTATAAAGCAGCTTAAAATTTAAATACTCAGTAAAGTACAATACTTAGAGCAAATGTATTTAATTACTTTCTACTACTTCTAATACAATTATTGAGCCTTTATTACACACGGATTTTGATATTGTTCAATGACACAACGGATAAAAGTCCTGAAAACTAAAGATCAGATTATTATAAAAGTTAATATCAAAAAGCTCAAAGACTAACTAAACCACCACAGAAATACAAATGATTATAAAAATGAAATAATAAAAAAAAAGAACAATGAAATTAATAGTTAACAATAGTTAGTCAGCTAATAGGACACATGTCAAGGTTAAGAAATTGTATGGTCCACTTTAGAGGTATCTGAATTGATCTTACAAGATTCTTCCAGGCATGAATAAGGGAAACATATTGTATTATTTACAATTAGAAACAGGACATATACATCCTTAACCCTCCAAACTGTTGTTTTTACCTCTTTTCTGGGGGTCCAGGGCTTAATCAGGGAGGTAACATTCATTCATTATTGTTTCTTAAGTTCTGTGCTTTGTCCACTTCCTGTCAGCTACTGCAGTGGCCAGTTTTCTCTTCTCATTGTCTCCTTGAAAGACAGCTCTGTCTTTGTCTCTGATCCATCAGCTCATCTCTCCTCACTCTCCTTTCTGTCTCTGCATCCAGTACCAACCCCTCCCACCTTCTTCACCAAGGTGGTGAACTCCAGTGCTGTGCAGGTCCTCTGGGAGCTCCCCAGTAAGGCCGGTGGGGCTGAGGGCTTCAGGCTGTTCTACCGCAAGGTTCCCCACGCTGACTTCCAGGGGCCCATCCAGCTACCCTGTCACATCAATGCCCACACCATCTCTAACATGGGTGAGTGTGTGTGTGTGTGTGTGTGTGTGTGTGTGTGTGTGTGTGTGTGTGTGTGTGTTAAAAAAACCTCTGGAGGATTTTTAGCAGAAGGATCCGAACATCTGACAGAACATCTGTCCACATATCTGTGTGTCAGGCTGGTGTCATCCATGTCTAGGAGGAGAATAAAAGAGCAGAGTCTGTGGTGGAGGTGAACTGACTTCAGTGTCTTTGGTATCAACCTTTCATTATAGTTTAATTAGTCAAATGTTTCTGTTTTTCAATTGACTTTGGTTCAATTTTTTATTTTGAACTTTGGCTAAAAGCAAATTAAACTGCATTGGACGTGTAATGACTTAGTACTTTAGATATTAATTTGACCAGGGCTGTACTCAGTTGTTTTCCAAACTGTAAATCTCTTGGAAAATCCTTAGTAGTCTATTTACAGTGTTTCTACACAACCAATCAAACTCAGTCTTTGTACAGTCTTTAGTCACAACAGGTGAGCTGAACATACAACAATATGAAAAGTGAACAAATCCAAAAATAAATGGATATTAAAATACTTTAACAGTGGGATAGAAACTCAGTACAACTTACAACTTACTCCACTGTCTTTGGACTTGTTTATATTATTACTTGTTTATATATTTATATTTTCTATAAAAATTAGAGCCAAATGACATAATTCTGTTCAACCTCCCAGATAAAACTATTAGGAAACTATAGACATGTAAATAAAACATTATTCCTTTTACATCACTTAAACATGTTTAATCTATGTTGTAATTTTAAGGAAATCTGTCTTCACACCACTGCAGTATAAATAAAGGCTGAATACTGGCAGGTTATTGGCTGATGAATAAGTGTCTGTCACTAATTCACTACACACACTGATGCTCACAGAACACTACATCAGTGATCTGCATCAATCACCTCATTGTGTAACAGCAGTGGATGCACCGTGACTCAACTGTTGTTTCTGTCAAGTCTTAGCTACAACACTCAAGTGATGTCAGTGATGTCTGTGAACAGAGGATTTCCTGAACCTCTCAGTTCTGCAGCAGATAGATTAGACGTTGGCTGCTGCTGTAGCTGCTTCTCTGGTCTGAAGGATGTTGTGGAGAGGGTGGTTGGTGTTGTCCAAGATGGCTGCATCTTACAGAGCATGTGTCTCTCCACAAAAGTCATGGATCCAGCCTTTTGAACCAGCTGGTCCAGTCTCCTTGTGTTCTGGTCTGACCTGCTGCTGCCCCACCAGACCACAGCAGAGAAGAGGACTGTGAAACCTGTAGTGAATATTATAGTGAATATAAAGAACACACATCCTGAGCATAGATGTTCACCTTAAACACAAACTCTGACTGTTTCAGAACCGGGTGCAGTGTATGAAGTCAAACTGGTGGCTTACAATGGAAACGGGGAGAGTGAGTGCTCCAAGAGACTGGTGTCACTGGCAGAGGAAGGCCTGAGTGACCACAGCACAGGTGAGTCTGTCAGCAGGTAAACTGAGTACGCCTGTGGAAGAGTTGAGGTCCTGATAGGTCACATTTTAATTCACACACTATACACATGTCTTAACCCTTCAGTTAGACTTCATCATCATTCAGTTCAAGAACATATCCACATTTCTGGAAACTCATATAACCTTGATCTGCAGGTCAGAAACCTCTTTCATAAATACATTAGTGCAGGATCATGAACATCATGTATATGAGGGACATGAAACGTCTGTTGTCCTTTTTATTCAATAAAATATGAAACTAAATAAAAATATTTGGTCGATATCAAAAATAATCATGCCTGGACACAACTGAGGAAGATGATGGTCATAGCAGAAGAAGACCCCACAAGATGAAGGTGCTGCGGTCGCTTTACATCACACACTGCATCACTGCATGTGTGTGTGTTTGGAAGCTGATCAGTGTTAATTTCTATTCTATACATAATTATACTTATTATTCACATATTGTTCACTGTGAGCTGTGTAGATATTTATAGTAATGCAACATTCATATTGTTATTTGCACTTTAGTACTTGTACTTGTTCAATGAGAAAAAGTTGACCGTAATCTGATCTAATGTATAAAAAGGCTGAAATGTGTAACATCTTTTTTGTCATGTTAAACAAAAATCCAGAATCAACTTATAGCACCGGTGAATATCTCTTTAAGTTCAGTTAAATTAAATCAATATTGTGTCTGACCTTTGCTTTAGGACCTATGGACTGTGTGTGTGTGTGTGTTAACTCAGCTTTTTTCTCTTTGGTGTTGTGTTTGCCTCCAGGAGGGAACGAGCTGTGTCAGTGCAGGGAGGGGGAGGCCTCTCTAGGCAGCATCGTCATTGGCATCCATATTGGCACAGCCTGCATCATCTTCTGTGTCCTCTTCCTCATGTTTGGATACCGTCGCAGGTAAACACCACTGTCCATCCCTATATATTCTATGTGTAATCCAGTTACAATAGATAGATAGATAGATAGATAGAATGGGGGGTCGGATGGTGTTAAATGCACTTGAAAAATCAAAGTGCATAATCCTCTCATAACCGCCTGACTCATCCAAGTAAATAATGGCCTGATGGAGCATGTAGAGTAGGGATCATCCACTCCAACATGTTCCTGTAGCAAACTGTAGGGGTCTAGTGCTGTTCAACCTGTGGCCTCAGAAGATGGAGAAGCAGCCTGGGTCTTCATGATGTGTGATGTGAGGGCCACCACTCTATAGTCATTCATGTGTATCACACTTGCTGATATAGAAAGTCTGGACCAGACTAGAAACCAGAATAGTTCTTTAGCTGTGCTGATGTTAAGTTATACAGAATATGTACTCATAACTGTTACAACTGTTTGCAGTCTTTTTTGCAGTAAAGGGACTCAGGACAGCTGGTCTGTCCCAAGGGACAACACAGGACACACTGGCAACTCAAAAGATGGAGTAAACTGCCCGAGAGTGGACCCAGTGCCTCAGGTAGCCACACACATGCAGCTTGTTAAACTTTATTTAAAATTATGGACAGCTCTGTAGTTAGATAGATAGATAGATAGATAGATAGATAGATAGATAGATAGATAGATAGATAGATAGATAGATAGATAGATAGATAGAAATGCAAATATCCAGCAGCTCGTTATAGAGACAAACATTCCTCCTATCATAACCACAAAAAAGACTAAATAAATAGAGTAATTAAATAACGATTAAAATAGATATAAAAAGTTTAATGGGACAAGAAACATGTCAGATGATTTGCACATGATAAAATACCTCAATTTAAGAGTTATGGTTTCTGTAAATCCACTAACAGCCTTGACAGGAGCATTCATCTCCTCCACAGAAATCCACACATCTGGAACCAAGCTAAGAATTGATGTATATTTTTTAAAAAGCCTCATACATCAGTGGTTTCATCAAAAAAGGCCCAGTAATTTCAGCTGGTCACTGTAGTATTTAGCTAAATAACTCAAACAGGAGGCAAAACACATTTGGTGCTCCAGTGAGTTATGCATGTATTGTAAATGCAGAACCAGAACTGTGTAGACAAAGTCTGCTGACGACAGAGTGATCAGTTCAGTGCAAAGATAAACCAACATGACAACAATTAGCAGTTCAGCATTACTGCAAAAACTGAAACTCAGTGTGGTGAACCTCACCTTTAAACACCTATCCATCGATTTGGTTTGGGATGTTTGTTTGGTAGAACAGATGAGTGGTAGAATGGCTCAGCAGTGTCATGGTAAGATCGAGGACAGCCAGGCAGTGCTGTTTTGTGTGGCTTTGACATAAATAACAAACTTTGTCTCTCTTGTCTCCTTCCTATTGTGACTCCTGACAGCAGGTGGTCTGTCCAGTGCAGTGCCAGGTCGTCATTGAGCAGCAGTCATCAGGTTTGCCTGGCTTCGGCACTTCGGCACAATAATATCACCCCCCCCCCCCCCCCCCCCCCCCCCCCCCCCCCCCCCCCCCAACAACAGGGACAGCATTAGGACACATCCTGGCTCCTCCCTCTCCACCCCATCCTCCAACCCTACCTCCAACCAAAGCTTAATGCCTTTATTGCCTGTGCTTGTGCACATGTGCATGTTTAAAAAAGCCTTCAAAAAGCATTGCCACTCCAGATTAGGTCCTGTCACAGTTTTTCAGTGTCCACACCACTAACACTCGTCACTTTTCCAGAGGGACTCTGTTCCATAACCAAAATATTGTATGTGTCAGATCTCCCCTGGTACACTGACATGTGAAGAGGTGCACCATGGTCTTAAATCCGTAAATGAAGCCAAATGTTTTCACCTGACCAGGACCTATATCAATGAATCTGTTGTGACAGAACTCCGTTCCTCTGCAATAAGAAATGGATGAAGCGTAGCGGCCTTTGAAACGCCTTAGAGAGGAGAGAGTGATTAGAAATGACCGTACAAGCTAAGAACCATGTGAACAGGCATTCTTTACTCAACTCTTCCTCACCCAAACCTGCACACCTCCAAAGAAAGCTACCTCAGTCTGACAAGAATGTCTGAGCCATAGTTGAGGCCAGTGTTAGCCTGTTGATGCTGCTGGTGCCAGCCTGCTAGCTAACCCCTTTCCCTTCAGCTACTTCCTTAGCCAGTGCCAGTGCCAGTGTACCGTGCCAGCCACCAACAAGGCCAGTTCAGAGAGTGCTGACTAGGACGACCACTATGGAGAGCGTAACCATGGCGGAGTCTGAATTCCACTGCCACAAGCCTAAGCCTTACTGTAACAGAGGTCAACATGAGCCTGAACAACCCCCCCACCATTTATCATCAACATGCTTTGGTGGAAATCTTCAACTTTTCTGATCTAACATCAGAAGATATCAAGAGGGTGTGAAGTGTCGAGGTTTCCATGGCTTTCAAACACCCACTGTTGTCCATCTCCAAAGATGAATCTGTGCAGAGGATTTCGCTCAGAGAAATATGGTCCAAGAAGCGCTTTGTGAACATTTAAGCCACGGGTTAAATTTTCCTATGATGTCCTTTAAAGAAAACAAGTTCAGACTAACATGATACTTCTTTAATCTGCACAAACCTGATGGCATATTGAAGATAAGCCAAAAAAGACTGTATAAGGCCATGCTGCCAAGTTAACTCTCCAGATGCCAAATTGGTCGCCCTGGACCTCAATGACACAGAGTTGGCGGCTAAAGATATTTTAAGGTGATACTTACCTGAATGCACAGCATGTGTCTCACCGAGTCAGCCTATCCAAAAAGTTGTATGAAAACCAAGCTGAATGATTCCCAAAGATGTAAACATTTTGATGGTTTTCTTTAGTTTCCTTTCAACATTTATTTTAAGAGAGAATACATTTACTTACAATTTTGGACTGTTCCTGATTGAAAGGGGTCACCTGTGTGTTAAGTGCTTTAACTGAACCCAAACCAAAAAAATGTGTTCATAATTTCATTACCTTTTTTTGAAATACCATCTTTCATGTCTCTTAATTTGGAAGTTATTCCAGGTGTACCCCGTCAACATGGAGCTGTATTTTAAAGAGTGACCAAATGAAGAGGTTAGATATTTTGAAAGACTTTTTATGCCAATATTATAAGAAATATTTTGTTTCTATTTTAAAGTAGGAGTTCTTGCCAAATATTTAGCTATTTTAAAGAAATGTGTAACCAAATACCTCTACAATTTTAACATTCATAGTCTTCACATTTACACTTCCTCATAACCAAAGCACAGAAACATGCTTGTGAGCGTGATAACATACATGTATGAATGACTAACAGTAGGTAAACTTTGAGGACAGCAGCTTTGAGTAGGAACCACAACTTCAGATTAACCCAAGTTACTCAACTAGATTCATCTGAAAGTTATTTGTCTTTTAATCAATAAAGGAGAAACAGTTGGTTGTATTTGTGCTGTCACCATTTCTCGCTAAAAGCCAGAATATAAAAGCCATGAAACAACACAGAATGAGCCTTCAACTAAACAACCAACATTAGCTGAGCTCATGTTGCTTCAAACCAGAGTTTCTACCATGACTTTGTCTCTTATCACATGACTGAAGAAGTTCATATATTATTGTATGTGTTGCCTCAAGCTTTTATGGTCCACAAGGTCTACCATAACCCTTTATGAGTGTTAAAGGTTTATTCAAAGCAAAACAGCTTCTCCCCTCCTCTCTTTTCTTACACATTCGAAAGCTTTTAAGCCAATGCGATACCAAAAAGTGTATTTGATATGGAAGACCTAAAAAGTCATTGCGTTTCTTTAGTGTGAAGTGTGTAGTGGTTCAACTATTTTTTTAAATGGAAAGTTTCTGTTGTGAACGATTCATTTCTCTTTTCATTTGAGTCTTTTGTTCTTCCTGCTGTTCTCAGGAAAAGTTGCCAAAATGAATGTTTTTATTGTTATTATTATTATTATTACTATTAGATTAGGATCAATTCAAATGTTTTCATTTTTTGACATGTGTAAGGATGATATGAAAATGTTTGTTAGGATTACTTTGTGATGGTCTTCAAGCAGATGATATGAGTTTTCCAGAAGTTTTTTGAGGCCAAACTCATGTTTTGCCCTGAAGAGCCAGTAACTAGAAGACAAAGACCCACAAAAAGAGAAAAAACTATAGGAAAGTAGAAACTGGCTGCTTGTACCAATGAGAAACAATGCTTTAATAATGACAAGTGCTTCTCTGCTCTCTGAGCTTTCCACTGCTTTGTTGTAGCTTTAACCTGTTGTGACTGAGGTCCTGTCCTCGGTCTTTGGCCAAAAGGAAAAGGTCTGGAGGATTTGATTGTGGATACATTGTAGCTAGAAACAGAGACCAAGCTGTGACCTGTAAGGTTTTCAAGGTGCATTTATTTTAATCTTTAATTCAAATCACAACAAAATGTCACAGACTGGGTTTCACCAGTTTCTTGGTGAATGGAAACTTTAACGCTTTATGTGTGCAAACTATGAGGAATTACTATTTTTTCCTCCTATAGCAAACAAAGTTATCAGGGATCAAACACGTTTGATTAGTTACACATCTACTGCTACAGTCTTATTGGTCTAAATCAGCGGTTTATGTTTATGTTTTTGTTTACGTGGCTACTGTGGTAACTTAAAACACATTGAGTTAATGACATCACTTAGTTCACTCTCCACTTGTCTGTTACACTGTACCTTATCATTTAGACAGACAGACAGTCAGATATACGTTCTACCTTCAGACCTCCTGAATGGTCAGACACCACCAAAAGACAAAATCTGTTTTTGTGATTTGTTTGACTCCTTATTTATTTGTTTAGCTCCTGTGTATGTCTTTAAGTTGTGAAGGTACCTACAACCCAATACCAGCACATTTCCACACTGTGGATACAATGAAATGAAAGCATATTTATTGTCGGTTAGTTTTCTGATAAAACTCTCCTCTTTCAGACAGTGTGTGCCTGCATATCATCAAAAACAAATGATAATGGATACAAACATTTCTTTGGGGTAAATGTTGCTGAATAAAGCTAGTATACAAAATGTTTAAAGTGGGATAGTTTAAACTAAGTAATACTGAAGAGAAGAGCTAACTGCTAAATGTGATTTGGTAATTATATCCAAACAGCTTGGTCTCTTTGTGACTGCAGACTGCTCTGGACCTTTTCTCTTTCATCACATTCAACATGGCTAAACCAAATAAAGACATTTTGTTGAATTCATGTTTCTCTGTCTGTTTTTCTTTTGTTAGCACTCATTAGATTCACTTAGGTAGCCCCGTGGTAGACTGGCAACCTTTCTAGGCCTAGGTGTCAATAAAACATCCCCACACCATCACACCGGCACCAGCACCTGAACAGGTTGGTCCATGGATAAGGATAAACAAAGATAAAGTTTCTAAGTAAAGTGTTAGCAGCAAAAGGCTGCATCACACCAGATCACACCAGATCCCACATCTGTTTAGATCAGAGTCTCTGGTTTCTGCACCTGAACTCTCAGATGTGGATTCATCTTTGTTTTGAGGGTTTATCACCTCAGCTCCACTGTACTGTCTGATTAGGTGTGTGTGTGTGTGTGTGTGTGTGTGTGTGTGTGTGTGTGTGTGTATGTCCACAGAAGAACTGTGGCAGGTTCTTGTAAATGCTGAGGTTGAAGTAAATGAGAGGCACAAGGCACAAAGATGCAATGAGACAATTAAAGTCTAAAACTTTGGAAATTCTTTTTAACCTTAAGAACAGTATGTGTAGCAAAATCATCTCAATCAATCTTTATCAGCTTTTTCTGACTCCTGGTTTATGACCTTTGACCTCTCAGTGGATGCTGTAAGTGGTTTTGGTTTGGCCTTCATTGACAGCTAATGTTGTTTGTTTCTCTTCCAGGGTCCTCAATGTTTCACAGCTGCCAAATGTGAGAGGGCTCCTGTCTTTAGAGTGGAGCAGCAGAGACGTTTGAATGTAGAGTGGTTTGTGGTTGGGCTGACACCCTGAGATTTGAGACCGAGTCCAGCTAATGGAGAGTGGGCCCTGTTTCCATCAAAAAAAACAAAACAACAGAAGACAGTTTAGCAGCTCTTCATCACTGTGCAAGAGAAGCAGCTTAAAAAACACAGACTTAAAGGCACACAAATGATAAGGTTAATGTTTTTGATGTGTTGGATGAAGCTGGACCAGTGCCTTCAGATACCGCCTGCACATGGCAGAAGGACACCAACTCTACTAGTGGTGACCCTCACCACATGCACAGTCAGGACACAGTCTTGTGAAGTCCTTGATGATTTAGACCAAATTTCCACCAAATTTTGATGTGCTGTACATCATACCAAGGATCCATCCAGCAAGGATTTTAGCTGATGGCTAGGTGATGCTACGACAGCTGGAGACAATGGGGTATCTCATTTTGTTACTCCCTTTGGTTCGATCATCTTTCGGAGGTTGATGGAGATGATTTCTTTCTTCTTCCATTCTTTTGGCATGGCTTCTAGCTTAGTCTTGTATTGTTGTGCAATCAGACTTCTCATCACTAAAAGGTATTGCTATTTTTTTATATTTGGCAGCATGTATTACAACCATTACCCTCCCTTTGTCCACTGGTGGGATGAAATAGAAGTTGAATTAATTAATTAATTGTCAGAAAAGACAGATGGGTAAACATGAGATGACCCAGTATGAGACCAAAATGCTATAAAAGATTTGAACCTCACTGATATAACTGGTGTTAAGCTTGAAAATCAAAAGAGAAGAACAATGGAAATGCCATAAAGTGATGACAACTCCTATGTCACATGACATTCATATCACACAACAGATTACACAAGTATCAGCCAGAAACTACCCCACAATTTACAACCAAACCTTATCGTCCACTCTGCTGAGAAGGTGATTGGCTGCAATCTACCATCCCTCCAGGACCTGTACGCCTTAAGGACTCTGAGGCGTGCAGGGAAGATTGTAGCTGACTCCTCCCACCCTGGACACAAACTCTTTGAGTCACTCTCCTCTGGCAGGAGGCTGCGGTCCTTCAGGACCAAAACCTCTCGCCACAAAAACAGCTTCTTCCCGTCTGCTATCAGCCTTATCAACAAGGCTAGAGAGCCCCACTGTTGCTGATCAATTGCACCAATCACCAGCACAAAGGCTTGCGCTTGCGCGTCTCTGCCGACGCGCACTCCGCACACCGCTCCCAGGTGTATTTCTCTCCAACGTGCGTTCAGTGCCCAACAAGCTGGATGAACTTCAGCTACTGGTGCAGAAGAACAGAGACTTTTCTTCATCTTCCGTTCTGTGCTTCACGGAGACATGGCTGTGTGGATCGATTCCGGACTCTGCGCTGAAGCTGGCCGGCTTCCAACTCTTCAGAGCGGATCGCGACACAGAGCTGTCCGGCAAAACGAAAGGTGGAGGAATCTGCTTTTATGCTAACAGTGGCTGGTGCAGAGACGTGACAGTGATCCTGCAGCACTGTCCTCCTGACCTGGAGACTTTCATCATAAACTGCAGACCCTTCTACTCCCCCCGTGAGTTCACTTCATTCATCCTGGTCGGTGTTTACATCCCACCACAGGCCACAGCAGATACTGTGTGTGGAGCGGACCAACCCGGACTCCGTAGTTATTGTCCTTGGTGACTTTAACAAAGGTAACCTCAGCCACGAACTGCCCAAATACAGACAGTTTGTTAATTGCCCGACCAGAGAGGGGAACACTCTGGACCACTGTTACACCACAATCAGTGGTGCTTATCACGCTGTCCCCCGGGCTGCACTGGGCCACTCTGACCATGTCATGGTCCACCTGATTCCCACATACAGGCAGAAACTAAAACTGTGTAAACCTGTTGTTTACAAGAACCTCCAAGAACCTCCACCTCTAATTGCACCAATCACCAGAACAAATTCCTTGTATGTGGAAACATACTTGGCAATAAAACCGATTCTGATTCTGATTCTAAACCCACAATATAAAACTAGAACCTAAAAGCTAGACTTTCATGGTTCTTTCATGTTCAGGATATGGGAAGATCAAGGTTACAGGTCCTTAAGGTGATGACACCTTAGCCGTATCTATGCACCAATTAAGTCTCTGAGATTACATTCACATTTACATTTACTCATTTGGCAGACACTTTTCTCCAAAGGAACTTACAAGTGAAGATCAGTAAAGCGTCAGTGTGGTAGGAACCCTTCATATAAGTATTAAGTATTACATCTATCTAATAAGTGCAAGGAGATTGTATAAGGAAGGGCATCAAAAAAAGTGCACAGTTAGTGCTAGGTAGACATGTTAAGATTTTAGGGAAAGGAGGTGTGCGCGAAAGGGATGCGTTTTCAAGAGATTCTTGAAGATAGAGAGGGATGCTTCGGCTCTGATAGAACTCAGGCGCTTGTTTCACCATCGGGGAACCACAGACCAGAATAGTCAGGACTGAGATTGCCTTGTGTGCAAGGACGGCAATGCCAGACAACATTCCCTGGAGGAACGTAGGGACCGAGAAGGAGCATAAGGCTGAATGATTGAGTTCAAGTAGATGGCGCAGACCCAGAAGTCACTCTGAAGGCAGCATTAGTGACTTGAATTTGATTTGGGCAGCCATGGGTAGCCAGTGTAGGTTGATGAGTAGTGGAGTGACATGTGCCCTTTTGCAGTGATTGAATACCAGGAGGGCTGCTGTGTTCTGGACCATCTGTATGGGTTTCACTGTGCACAGAGGAAGGCCCGCCAGACAAGCTTGTAGTAGTCCAGGCGAGAGATAACCATGGCCTGGACCAAGAGTTGGGTGGCCAACTGAGTCAGGTAAGGCAGATTTTATACACTTAGATAAGAATGGAAGTAGTGAGACAGGTCAATAGTTCTCCACATGAGCAGGGTCAAGTGAGGGTTTTTTGAGCAGAAGAGAAACCTGAGCCCATCTGAAGGCAGGTGGAAATGTTCCTGAAGCCAGTGAAGCATTTATCACATGTGTGACTGTTACAATGGAGGGAGATATGACCTGGAGAGGGTTTGTGGAACAGGATCCAACGTAAATATAGTAGCCCTCTCCTGGCTGAAACAGGATATTATCATGGAAGTTAAAAATGTTCATAGCACCAAATATCAAGTAGCTCATCAATATCTCTATTCAGATCACTAGTGGAACACATAAGACTGAAATCCTGTCACAACTGTCAAGGACATTTCCAGTAGACTTTTACTGAGCAAATATACTGATCGATACTTCACACCTGGTTGCACTTTGAGAATAATAATGCTGGTACAGTCACATTAAATACATAGTTACATTCACAGAGCACTTTATTAGGATCACCTGTATATTTGTTTATTATTTACATCACATATTATAAGTCGTCATACTTTTTTTCTTATTATTCTTTTTCCGTGTTGTACTGCTGCTTGGACAAATTCCAGGTAAATTATGCATCAAAATGTGGTTAAATCAGGAATACTGTGCTATGACTTTTCCTTATGATTCAAGTAACAATGGCGACACAAGTCAGGCAAAAAAGGAGACAATATGAAAATGATCCTTCCTCTCCTCTTTTGAGACACATTGCTACATCATAATTTAATATAGAAACATGACTGACACTTGAGACAGGTCAGGAGAGATGTTTTTGAGCGTACTAGTTAATTTTATGGCTGAAATCGCAATTGAGGGTTAGGCTCATTTCAGATTTTATAATGGGTGTGTAAAAATATAGAGAGTTGGAGTGGACCACACACATTCTAACTGACAATTTTCCTCAAAAAACTCTGTCTACCTCTTTAAAATCCCACAATTTCCAACCTTCATAGTCTATTGATATATAGAAACACAGATAAATTTGTCCTCTTTCACCCAGTGTTGCTCTCATTGTGACATCATGATTGTTTTAGAAGAAATCCCTCCTAAATGCAGAGACTGCTGTCCAAAACTCCAATAGAGATAATGGCAGTTTTAAAGCTGTGACAGCCCATAAACGATGAACAGTAGTAACAATTCATGTTTTGGTTGAAGCTTTGGGAAGGTCGTAGTGAAGAAGGCTATAGAGTAGATTTTCACTCCATGCGGAGAGTCATGAAGTTTAAAAGGGGAAGAGTGTAACCCAGGTTATTTTCTGTAGTTTACAGATATCTCCTAAACATTTCACATACATACTATGGGTAGATACTACAATTTACTGATGTTCCCTAAACACCTCAGATACAGACTGGTGGTATGCAAACAGAGAGACCTCTATCTCCACTAAGATACTGTGTACAAACCCTAACCAGCTCAGCCAGGTGTGACCACAAACCTATATAGTTTGAAAAGAGTCAGGTAAAGCACTCTAATGTGAGAGGGGGCAGCATCTAGTGTTTGGTGGCTGCACTAACCCTGACCCAACCAGCCACCACAGCAGACAGAAGAGCATAAAAAAACACAAAAAACACAGAATGAATTCTTCACCAGGAGAAGACGAGTTCATCGGGATTTAAGTCCAACATTATTAAATGTGTAAACAAACTGTTCAGTTGGACCGATGTGTTGCTTCTGGGCTCAGAGAACCAGAGGCGAGGTCTCAGATGTTTTATATAGAAGTTTTATTTGATGACCTTGTTGAAGGAGACTCTACCCAGTATTACTATGGTGTCCCTAATAAAGTGCTTCGTCAGTGCATGAATTATATAAATTGCACATATGTTAATCAAACTGAATCTATGCATACATAACAAGAGGTTATATCTTACTGACTATTACAATGTACAGTGAGTTTAATATTGGTCAAGTGGTAACTCAGTACATTCAGTAAGTTATTACTTCCAATTACTTCCAATATTTTATTTCTATACAATCCGAACTACTGTTCATAGAGGTTTTCACAGTCATGCAGGGAAACACAAATGATCCATCTTTGTCTGCTTGTGGAGGTAGTGGCAACACAAAGCTCAACATTTGGGGGAATATTTTCACTTCTCTCAGTTTCAGTTTCATGTCTGTGTTAGCTTAGTGCATAAGTGACGGATATACTATTCTATTCTACACTTTCTGCATCCTCGGACAGCTGCAGATGTTTCTCCAGTTGTTCACATGGTTTCATTCATACTACAATTGGGGGTCTACAGCAGTCTGTCCACACTCCACTCCAGTTGGTGGTGTAGGTGTTCTCGCACAACCTCTCTTCAATTTTGTTATCGGGAGCTTGCGCAGTTGTTATGCAGACAGTCACATTTTGGGTTACAGGCAGACATACACATTGGGGTCTGCTCATGTCTGTAATGGCTGCATTCAATACAGAGCTATGGAGATATTTTACTGACATGCAGTAATTTAATAGAATATCGGCACATTGGTTCTTGCAGCTCATCATAAGCAGCCAGAGAACGCGTAAAGGCAATTATCTTCAGGAGCTGCAACTACCATAAACTAACTTTCAGATCACAGTTTCACAGCTTTCAAAGCAGTTTTTGTAAAGAGCAACAAATGTCAAAGTTGTTGACCAATTAACCAAGCATCAAACAGCTGACGCCTGGATTAAGGACATTGGGTTAACTGTAACAGAGCAGATCACCACTGTTTAACTGGGATTCCCAGTGTGCTGGTTTGAGCTCAGGTCAGACTCCATCTCCCTAGCATCACCAGCATTTTGACCAGACAGATGATCCACAGAGCGAGGCGAGGCATTGTTGGTATGACCACTGCGGCAGAATGCCACCACGTCAGCGAGGTCAGCTCGGAAAGACGGCGTGTAGAAGCCATAGATGACAGGGTCACAGCATGTGTTCAGGTTGCCAAATACAAACAGTATGTGGTGTACATACTCAGGTGTGTGCTGGATAATTGCTGGTTGGAACCAGTACCAGATTCCCAGGAGGTAGTAGGGTGTCCAACAGATGACAAACGAGCTAACAATCACAATGGACATCTTGAGAGTCTTCATCCGGGCTTTGGGTATCATGTCTGTTCCACTGCGTCTCAGACAGTGCTCTCCATCTGCACAAACACAACATGGGAAACAACTCAAATGGAGCAAGCAATCATACTCACTTTGGAGCTAGAGCTTAAATGTGCTGTTTTATACATTTAACAACATCACTGCTGACAATACTGAAGAGCTTGTCTAGGCACAACTGTTCCATGGTAAGAGAAAAGAGCCCATGCATTAGTTCTAACATCTTCGACACACTTGTTTAAAATCAACAGTACAGGCTCAGTATCACACAAACTGGAGAGTTCAACAATGACAAATATGAATAAATAACTGGCAGCCACCGAAGTTTCCTCCATCATTTTTGCTGTGGTTCAAACATTATTCTGCAGAGGTGTAATGTAAAGACAGAGCTTTACAGGATTATTCCAGTTTATACTACATTATATTTATTGTTCTGTCCATCATTTCTGTCAGTCATAATATAGTTCTCACCAAGTTATCAGCTGAAATCTTTGACATCATTAAAGTCTGATAGGTCAAGCAACACGAGCACCATCCAGATGTGTCACTATCTGAAGCTGAGACCAACACTATGGTGCTGGGTCCACAGTGTACAGTTCAGGTATTTCCACCACTGGGCACAAAGTATCCCCAATTAAGTCATCAGCCACATCCTATTTTCCTTTTTACTCCCTTTATAACATCTCTACAGTCTGTTGAAGGACCCGCTGAAGCCTTCGACAGGTCTGAGGTCAGCTTTGGTGAACTTTGAACTCTGTCAGAGCTGGGAAGACTTCACAAGCTTTGAGAGCTATTTTGACTGACAATGGCATATGTCTGACTTGGTAGTGCTAGCAGGTAGCTGTACTCTAGCTGTAGCTGACAAGCTACCTGTTAATAGTTATTCAAGTTCCAGCACCACAAGAAAGATGTTTGTGTGACACTTTCTGGAGTGACTAGATTATTTAGGTTTTGTGTGTTCAAGAGACAACAGACTCCTGCATTGATGAAATATTTCTGTAGTCCAGCCCTTAAGTCATCATCACCTGGGTCCCTCCACAAACAGCCATACAATTTCTCCGTTGTGTTTTGGATGATTACAGAAAATCAGCAACAGTTTCTGACAGGTTTTGTTTGGCAGGATTATCTTCACTAATGACACCACTTTATGATGTTTAAAGCCTAAATACAATCATCAGCAGTAAAAAGCTAATGTTAGGCTATAAACCAACTACACCACAGTCACATGACTTCACCGTCACCACCACTAACCTACAGCTTGTAGTTTGATTTAGGACTGAGCTCTTCTACAAAAGCCTTTCCTCTGACAAAGTTAGTAAAAGTTTGTAAGAGGGAGTGGAAACACAACAAGGCTGTAAAGGTGGACTTGGTGAGGAGATCGGTTTTCATGTTGGACTGATGACGTTTAACGTCCCCGACAACCTCTGTAGTCTCATTTAAACACTTATTAGCAACTGGCCTTTTTTAGCAGACGGAAAAGCTTCAAAAAATCAGGACTGGGGGATTTACTGACGGATTTGATGTCAGAGAATAAAACCTTAAAATGTCTTGAGCTGGTGTTAAACACAGACCTGATTTCAGTCATCAACTAGAAACACATTCAAACAACCAGAGACTCAGGACCAGGGAACAGGAAGTGAGGACATGCTGATTAATGTCCAGGTTTTAGGATTTTAGGACTCATTACTGTTGCACTCTGTCACAGAACTTAAAGAAAATCAAGCTTTGAATTTCTAGAAATAGTACTAAATGTTTGAAGTCAGTTATTAATTACCTTATTTATTCTTCAGAGTGACTTTAATACATCCTGTCTTTATTTCACTCCAGTTTATCAACAGCTACAGTCAGCACATCAGTCAGTAATAATCCCTCACTGAACAGGAAGAACGTTTACAGTGCATCCGGAAAGTATTCACAGTGCTTCACTTTTTGCATATTTTGTTATGTTACAGCCTTATTCCAAAATGGATTAAATTCATTTTTTACCTCAAAATTCTACACACAATACCCCATAATGACAAAGTGAAAAAGTTTGCTTGAAATTTTTGCAAATATATATTAAAAAAAAAAAAAAAAAAAAAAAAAAAAAAAAAAATCACATGTACACAAGTATTCACAACCTTTGCCATGACACTCAAAATTGAGTTCAGGTGCATCCTGTTCCCACTGACCATCCTCTAGCTGTTTCTACAACTTGAGTCCACCTGTGGTAAATTCAGTTGATTGGACAGGCACACACCTGTCTATATAAGGTCCCAAGTTGACGGTGCATGTCAGAGCACAAACCAAGCTATGAAGTACAAGGAATTGTCTTTAGACCTCCGAGACAGGATTGTATCGAGGCACAGATCTGGGGAAGGGTACAGAAAAATTTCTGCAGCATTGAAGGTCCCAATGAGCACAGTGGCCTCCATCATCCATACATGGAAGAAGTTTGGAACCACCAGGACTCTTCCTGGAGCTGGCTGCCCAGCCAATCTGAGCAATCGGGGGGAGAAGGGCCTTAGTCAGGGAGGTGACCAAGAACCTGATGGTCACTCTGACAGTGCTCCAGCGTTGCTCTGTGGAGAGAGGAGAACCTTCCAGAACGACAACCATTTCTGCAGCACTCCACCAGGCCTGTATGGTAGAGTGGCCAGACGACAGCCACTCCTCAATAAAAGGCACATGACAGCCCACCTTTAGTTCGCCAAAAGGCACCTGAAGGACTCTCAGACCATGTGAAACAAAATTCTCTGGTCTGATGAAACAAAGATTGAACTCTTTGGCCTGAGGAAACCAGGCACCGCTCATCATTTGGCCAATACCATCCCTACAGTGAAGCATGGTGGTAGTAGCATTATGCTGTGGGGATGTTTTTCGGGAGCAGGAACTGGGAGACTAGTCGGGGTCGAGGGAAAGATGAATGCAGCAATGTACAGAGACATCCTTGATAACCTGCTCCAGAGCGCTCTGGACCTCGGACTGAGGCGAAGGTTCATCTTCCAACAGGACAACGACCCTAAGCACACAGCCAAGATAACAAAGGAGTGGCTTCGGGACAACTCTGTGAATGTCCTTGAGCGGCTCAGCCAGAGCCCAGACTTGAACCCAATTGAACATCTCTGGAGAGAGCTGAAAATAGCTGTGCACTGACGCTCCCCATCCAACCTGATGGAGCTTGAGAGGTTCTGCAAAGAAGAATGGGAGAAACTGCCCAAAAATAGGTGTGCCAAGCTTGTAGCATCATACTCAAAAAGACTTGAGGCTGTAATTGCTGCCAAAGGTGCTTCACCAAAGTATTGAGCAAAGGCTTTGAATACTTATGTACATGTTATATTTTTTTAATAAATTTGCAAAACTTTCAAGCAAACTTTTTTTTACTTTGTCATTATGGGGTGTTGTGTGTAGACTTTTGAGGTAAAAATTATCAAAAAAAATTATTGTAATTAATTTAATCCATTTTGGAATAAGGCTGTAATATAACAAAATTTGGAAAAAGGGAAGCGCTGTGAATACTTTCCGGATGCACTGTACATGACAGGTTGTCTCTTCTGAAGAAGTTTGTCTCACCTGGAGGTTTGTTTCCAACCTCTCTGATCATTTGATTGCACATATCTTTACCTTTGAACATATTTTAATGATGTCTCTGTGTTCCCAGATCTATTTCCTTAATGACTGTTAACAGTAGCTGAAGTGCAAAAGTAACACCCAAGTGGTAATAAACTAGAATTCTTTAAATCAATTTTGTGCTGAGTGTTGATATTCATTAAGACCCCCCCCCCCCCCCCCCCCCCCCCCAAAAGGTCACACACCTTTGCTCTTGGGCATCTGCCCATTGATCTTGGTGAGGATGCAGGTGTAGCAGAAAGTCATCACCAGCAGAGGGAAGACATACAGCGTCACAAAGTGAAACATGTTGTATGCCGTCTCATGCCAGCGATGCTGGAAACTTCCATGAGTCACACACTGAGTGAAGTCCACTCCATCAGCCTTAATGGCCCGAAAGATGAACAGCTGAGGATGAACAGTGTAAAGACATGAGCAATGAATGAATGTAATCACAGAAAAACACATGTGTAGTTTGTATTTTTTCAACAAACAAATATTTGTTCATAAACAAACTACACAAAGAACCACACAGTGCTGCAGGTTCTTCGACTCCATGTCGTGCATTTAAAATAATTTATAGCACCTCGGATAATGAGTTGTAATTGTCAAAAACATGAAGATAATCACTTGTCATTGACTGTTTGAGGCAGATTTAAAAGGTGATGAAGGTGTTGGTTTTTTTTGAATTAACAACAGTGGTCACACCTGAGCTGGTGAATATACAGTTAGTGAGAGAAGGGACAAAGTTAGAAGGCTGTGAATAAAGGTTCTGTACAGGTGTAATGTGAAGAAGAATGAAACTGACAGGAGACAATATCTCATCAAAAACAACAATATTAATGCTTCTTATTGTCAACATGTGCAGATCCAAACCAACACTGAATTTTCCCTAATGACAAATAATGTGTGTGTCATTGTCTGATATAACTCATTCCTCCAGACTATTAAAAACATCAACGAGTCTGACATATTGGATATTTATTTGTTTGATCCTCTATGTGCTAATTGAATTGGTGGAGTAATGTTCGTATTTATTCAGTGAATAATTCACATGCATTTCCTTTTATCTGAAGATATAGCTTCTTCCCATCTGCTATTAGCCTCATCAACAAGGCTAGAGAGCCCCACTGTTGCTGATCAATTGCACCAATCACCAGAAAAAATTCCTTGTATGTGAAAATATACTTGGCAATAAAACTGATTCTGATTCTGATTCTGATTCTGAAGATGCCACATCACAAAAGATATTTGCTTAGTTTCTTGTTTTTCCAGATCCTTTACACTATAACCAATATTTTCATACTATTGAGGCATATTATATAATATAAGATACCAAATAATTCTGAAACTTTTCACATCATAACAATATCTCACCTTATCTCATCATCATCATCATCATCATCATCATCATCATCATCATCATCATCATCATCATCATCATCATGAAAATTTTACAAAACCTCAGAATCATGTTACAAAAAACTTCTTGTCATAAGATGATGAACTTGTTAAAGAGAAAAAGTTCCATCATTGTCTAATGATCAATCATGAACATGATGATGTAGACAGGTGTATTGTGGCTGTGTGCTGTTCGGGTTTTTTTTTTTTTTTTTAATAATTTTACAGAGACTAAAGTGTCTGATGTCTGGAAGATGGTCCTGGATCAGGGTTAGTATTTTATAGTTCTGTGATTATTTTATTTTCAAAAAAACAAGTCTAATTTTCTACTCATATGACTGTAAATATAATGTCAGGGAATGAGTTGCACTAAATGGAAAATGTCTCTGTGCAGAAAAAAGCTGTCACATGTCAGCGTTCAACACTCTGACTGTTACAGCATCTAGTTAACTAGTTAACTCCAGTTAAGGTCATACACGGTGTACTCTGCTGTACTGTCTGAGAGTCCACACACAATCATTGTCTAATCTAGAATCTATAATGTTAGTGTAGCTACAAACAGTCTAATGTTGACAATGTGTGATGAGACTTAAAGGCCAGAATCTACTGTACCTGTGGAGAGGCCAGCAGCACACTCAGAGTCCAGGCCACGAGCAGCATGCGTCTGTTCCTAAGGCCAGCATCGAGAGAGTCCAGAGGATGAAGGATGGCCTTGTAGCGGTCCAGACTCACCACCACCAGTATGAACGCAGCTGAGTGCATGGCAAAGAGCTTGAAGAAACACAACAGCTTACACATGAGATCCCCTGCATACCACTGCACTGTAATGTTCCAGATGGCATCCAGCGGCATCACCACAAACGTCATCACCAGATCAGCTGATGCCAAGCTGGTAATGAGGGGGCGGAGATGTGCTGCCAGGCGATAACCCCGCCCCCAGCACACACTGATGAGGACTGACAGGTTACTAATGGCAGCAAAGACAAACAGCACCAGGGTGGCTGCTACACGGCAGCGGGCCGCAACAGTGAAGGATGGGGCCTCCCAGGGTGGAGGGGAGGTTGGAGCAGAGGAGTTGAGCAGGAAGAAGACAGAGATGTTGTGTGAAGAACCAGCAGGTGTGGACATCCATAGAGACAGGTTTCCTGTCATCCTGTGACACAGAGAAACAGCTGATTAAAACACCTGTTCAGATGATGGTCTGGCACAGTGCTGTAGACCTTTCCTTATTCTGTTGCTGTTTCAAGTAGGAAAATATGGTTAATCTGGAGGACAAATACAGATGTTTCTTCAGATGTCTTGCCACTCCTGAGCAAATTCGATAGTTTGTTGATTATGATATGAAAATAGATCAAAACAAACCATGCAGCAAATAGACATTAAATGAGCCTTTCTTCAAAGGTTAATGCACTGTCACTTTTTCTTTCATGAACTTTAAAAAAAATATAATATCAATATAATATCAGTAACCAGCTCAGTTCAGTTCTTTTCAGAAGTAGTTCATTGTCTTCATTAGCTTTTATTTTTTCATGTATTTTCATGTATCTGTATCCTTGTTGTTCTTGTGTTTTATACATACAATTTAAAATTCAAGAAAAAAAAGAAGAGAAGAATCCATACTGGTGTTCACTCAATAATTTATATTTACAGATGAAAAGATTCAGTTGTTTCAGAAACAACAAACAACAACAAAAATTTTGAAAACTGATGAAAAATGATGCCAGTTATCCATGTAGTGCATTTTATCACCATTTTTAAATATAATACAACCCCAACTTTTTCCAATTTCATACTGTTAGGAAAGACTCTGTTTTGAAAGGACTGATTACATACAGGTCAGTGGACCTACAATAGAGTCAATTACTTCTTTAATGATTACTATGTCAATGTAATTAGTTGATCTTTTGTTTTTAAATTTTCTTACAGTTTCAATTATATCAGTTTCATTTACCCAACATAGGAACATAGAGCTGATATTGCCCTTAGGTACCACAATCTTTCTGGCCAACACCCACAAAATAATCATTGAAATCATCAACAATGCTTTTCAAATTATCCACTTCAGAGCTATTCAAAAAGTAAAAGATTTATAACATCTGTCTCAAATGATATGATTACTTTGAATGTTATTTTTACTATCCTCTAACAATTTATTGTAATGTTCCTTCTTCTGTGATCTCATAATGGAAATCAATTTGTTCTTATACAATTTTTCTAAAAAAAATCAATTTCACTATTTCTGAGCTGTAAACATTTCTTATAAAGTAACACAATCCCTCTGGCTTAGAATATGTTAAAAACTGTGAAAATGCTCCATGTTTTTAGTGCTTTAAAAATAGAAGAGAAGGAATCTAAAAGATTGCCTTCCATCTGAAACCACAGTGAGTCTTGTCTCTTCAACAATCATTATGCTAAATTTCTTAACTGGGCTGACTAGAAGTAATAGTGGAAGTTGGGAAGACCATGGGCTCTGACTTCATTATGTTAAGCTAATCCTTGCTATTTTATTACACCAGATGTATTTTTGAAATATGTTTGTCCAAAGATTTTACAAAACGCAACAGATAGATAACACGGTAATATTTGTAAAAGAAAATTCAATCTTCATTCTTAAAACAGTTACTCTTCCTAACAAAGATAATGGTATAATGGACCATTTAGATCTTATCTATGAGAGGAGTATAGCTCTCTTCAAATAAATTATCTAACAGTAGTGTAAAATATATTTTTAAGTATTGAAACCCCCCTGGTGTCCCGTAAAAAGGACAAGTGTTGTACATTTCTTCTGTTGGCATTGTATGCAAGGGCCATGCATTGGATTTGTTAAAATGTATCTTATGTCATGAGTATCTGCCGAATTGCTCAATTGTACTGTATAAATGTAATATTGAAATTTCTGGCTCTGTTAAATATAAGATTATGTCATCTGCATATAGAGATATTTTATGTTCATTGTTATTAGTCTTCAATCCTTTAATATTTGTATTGTCTTGTATAGATGATGCCATGGGTTCAATCATCCTTCCTGCCCATTCCTGTTACATGCCACAACAGCTGTGTCATCTGAGTATTTCTGGATGTGGAGACTCAGAGTTGTATTTTAAGTCTGCTGTATACAGGGTGAAAAGGACCAGAGCAAGAACAGTCCCCTGTGGAGCCCCAGTGCTGCTTACCACTGTCCCTGAGACACAGTTACGACCTCAACCTGTGGCCTCAGATGATGAAGAAGCAGCCACTCCAGGGTCTTTGATGATGTGTGACGTGAGGGCCACTAGTCTATCTATCTTGTTTGTTGTTGAAGCAGCGTACAGCTCTTGTTGGTATCACAGTGTCCATACAGAACTTAATGTAATCTGTGGTGCAGTCAACCATTCTATCAAGATCAGTGTCCTTGCTGTTTGCTCCAGGTCATGAATGAGTGGGCGGTTGCAGCCTGCCTCAGTACACAGGGCTTGTAGGAAGGCTGAAGAAAGACCAGATTATGGTCTGATCTGTGGTAGTAGAGCTGAAGAAGTGTGAGCCTCCATGATGTTTGCACACAACAGATCAAATGCCTTATTTTCTCTTGTGGGACAGTCAACATACTGAGCAAAGCCAGACAGGTGAGAGGGGAGGGTAACATGATTAAAATCACTTGATATTGTGATGAATGCATCAGGGTGCTGGGTCTGTACTCTCACAACAGTTTCATGAATGAGACTGTACAATGTGGTGCAGGCATCAAACTCAGAATGAGTGTATATCTTTGCTGAAAGATAATTTAACTGAACTAATGTAGTAAGGCAGTAGGTCTAACCTCATGCTTTGTTTTCCAGTTGGCAGAAAGAGTCATACAAGACTTTATTCAGACATTTCTAGAACCACGCTCTGTTTTGTTGTTGGTGCCAAGCTGTTCCACAGATGCATTGTTAATGACACACTGTTGTGTCATGTGGATTTTTCTTTAAAATTTGACATGTAAAAGACACACATTACAGAAGCTCTGACAGTTTCTTGTCCATGTAGAAACTGTGACAAAAGGATCCTTATGGTGTTTACATTTTCATCCCATGTATGAAGAACTCAAAAAATGTTTTTAATGATATGATATTTCAAGAGGGATATTTATTTTGTTCTACATTGTTTTTCAGAATCTGCACTGATATAATCCTCTGTGGCACAAAAGCAAAGACATGAGAAGGTGCAGACCAAGAAGAGCAGGAACATGGTCAAAGAGAAGACAACATCAGTGAACCTGCATGTTTACACTCATCATGAAGCTCAGTGACTTTAAGTGGGACTTTGTTTGATCTTTTATACACACATGCACACACACACTCACTTAATATTGTACTGCTATTTGAATAAAAAATGTTTTATTTCAATAAATATTTTAAAATGAACTGCATCATGAGTTTTTTTTCCCCTTTTCATTAATTTGTTTATTATAATTGTTATTATCATTAGTATTAGTAGTAGTATAGTGGTAGTAGTAGTAATTGTACCACAGTAACATACTGTAAATTTACGGTAATTTACTGACAAAACTGTAGACAGTATTGTGTTGTAAATTTACAAGAATACAGTAAATAACTGTACATGTATTCCAGTGATTTACTGTAATTCTAAAATACACTAAGAAACTGTAAAAAATACAGTACCTTATGGGCAAAGCTGCTGCTAGTAAATTACTGTAAATTTACACAAAAAATTCTGACAGTGTACATACATAAGAGCACACCACAACACAACACATATATGACACCACATACAAGTGTGGCTTAAAAGATAAAATGTCCCTGAAAATAAGACATAAATGTGTTTAAAGAGTACATAACTAAATAAAATATAAATAATATATATATAATATAAATATATATATATATATATATATATATATATATATATATATATATATAAGACCAGCAGAGGTTAACTCAGGTGTTAATGAGTCTAATAGAGGTGGGCACAAAACTTGTTGTGGCCTGTTTAGTCCTGGGTACACACTGACAGACGCCTTCACCACTTGGGTTTGTAAAGGAACACTTGACACAATTCTTAGTCATTCTGCTATTGGGTTTGCTTCAAATGCCCCTTCAACATACATCACTGTCTTCTGTATTCTCTGGTCAGATGACCTCTGCATTCTTGTCGTAACAGACAGTGGTTTATACTCATAAGTCAGTCCATGATTGCAGCCACCCTTGGAGGCAAGCAATACATGGTCATCTTACATCAGAGTAAAGGCCCTTAAATCCAACACTTCCTGAGGCCTACTGTCATTCAAGGCTGCTGCTGCTGCTAATGATTACTTAATGATACTTGTAAATGTTTTACTCCTATTTGATCTGATTAATTTGAAATTCTGTTTAGTTTTCTTTGACTCCTGATCTTCTGTTTTTGTTTGTTTGTGCTTCTCCTTCTTCCCTACAAGTGTTTTCTGTCATTTACCAGTCCGTTATTGTAAATAAGAAATTGTTCTTAAGTATTAGTCAGTAGTAATTACTACATTATCACCTAATGTACTGTAGTAGTTACTGGAGTAACTATTTGTGAAGGAAGAAATCAGTTGATGATATTTCAGCCAGTGAAACCAGCAGAGGCCACAGCACATACAGAAAGGATGAGTTTTCAGCCAAATGTGCAGTGGAATTTTATTCTGAACAAGAGAAGCTCAATGGGTAAAGGCTCTTTCTTGTTAAATATGTGAATAGTATATAATAGTGTTTCCCATACATAGACCATCCTGTGGCGCACCGCCACAGAATGATTCTGTTTTTTTGTTTTTTTTTTCCGTTGTTGTTTTCCCTCTCGTCTACGCTCTCAACGTAATATCGTTCCGTTCATTCATCTCCGCATAGCGCTCTTTCTCTGTTATTCTCGGACACACACGGACACACACACACACACACACAGACACAGGCACACGCGCACACGCACACACACACGCGCACACACACACACACACAAGCGCGCATATGCCAGCGGTGCGCGGGAAAATCAACCAGCGCATCACTGGTGCATTCCCCCAATGGTGTCAGTGGAGCGCCACAAATTGCTACCTGGTCTGTGGGAAACACTGTATAACAAGCCATAAGAACATTAAAGACGTGATGCAGCACACAGACTAAGAACACTGGTCATGAACGATAGTGCCATTCCTCTTGAAGCCTTGTCAGTGAGATGAAGGATTTTGAGATCAGCCCTTTCTTGTAATGGTAACCAATACAAAGACACCAGGACAGGTGATCAAACTTCCTAGATCTAGTGAGGACTCTGGCAGCTGCATTTTGGACCAAATGTTGTCCTTTTGTTGCTCTCAGGGGTCAGACAAGAGTTAAATAGTTGTAACTGTAGTACATAAGTGCATTAGTGGCAGTAGTAATGTGCATGAACAAGGATTTCAGCATCTGAACTGGTCAAAATTGAGCATGTTTTGATTAAGTTATGTGGATGAAAGAGGGCTTTGTAAGGCTTCGAAAGATTCTGTCAGGGTCAAAAACTAATTCTTGATTGAATGGCTCTGTCAAATTGTTCAGCCATCAATCTGAATCAGGTCTCAATCTAGTTGGACCAACAAACAACATTTCAGTCTTGTGGGAAGGAAGTTATTGCACCTCCAGTTATGGACTTCAGACAAGCATGTCTTTAGTGTTTCAAGCTGGGAGGAATCAGATGTTTGGTCAGACTGAGTGGTCTCCTCAGTGCAGATTCTTCTCTTTCATCAGTCTCATCAGGAGGTGTCAGATTCATTCTTCAACAGAACAAGTCCAAACACACAACCAGAGTCATAAAAGAACTATCCTCAGTGACCAGAAGAACCAGGAGTCCTTCAACAGATAGTCTGACCCCCACAGAGCCCTGATCTCAACATCATGGAGTCAGTCTGGGGCTCACATGAAGAGACAGAGACACTGAGAGAGAGGAAGAGTGGCAGGTTCTCCAAGATGCTAGAACATTCTACCTGCCAAGCACCTGAAGAAATGTGCAGGTGTAGAGAGGAGAACTGGTGCTGGGTTAAAGGCAAGGGGGGTCACAGCAAATACTGATCTGATCTGGTTTGTAATTCGTAATTATCCACCACATGCAGATAGGGCCGGCCTACAGGAGACGCAGGGGTTCCCTCTGCTGACTGGGCACAGCACCTCTCCTGTGTTGTTGCACCAAAGAACTCAGTACAGTGAAACAATCCTTTTGTTTCACTGCATTACTCTGATGCTCGGGGGAGACGCGGGGGGAGACGCGCCCTCTCCCTCCACCCGCAAATACTGATTTAAACCCTCGAAACTCCATCTATTACTAGACTTCAGTGTGTGAGCCACAAAGACGAGCAGCTGACCTTACCTCTGTCTACTGGTGGTCCGATGAAGCCAGAAGATACCCGGTTCCTGAGCGGAGCTGTCCAACGTGCTGAAGCATCACTGAGCCTGGTCTCTGTCCTCCGCCACCTTTCACTACCTGACGAGTTAAAGCTTCAGCCGGATCAATGTGACGGTTTTAATCGCATCCATCAGATCGCGCCATCAGCCTGGCCTGCACGCGCATGTTCGTCACTTATAGTGAACCTATTCCACATGAACAAGGAGCCACTACGATCAATGCCGATTGGATGATTAAAGCGGGTGACGCGCGGGATGTTGCAGCGGTAACCACCTCCTGACAGAGAGACATCCTGGGGAATTTCCAGTGCATCGGTGGCTCTTTGCACAGAGCTGGGGAGAGAGGTATCAAAGAACGGCTCTACCAGAACCAGATCTTCATTCAAATCAGTTTTCACTGCCAAACCTTACCTTCGTGATTCTCTCTACCTGCTCACACCTCACCAGGGGCGGACTGGCCATCTGTGTGATCTGGAGAATCACAGAACGGCCGGTACTCCAGGACGGCCGCCGGCCGACCACCCACCACGCAGTCATCACCTGTTTTTTCCCCCTGCTAATCGACTGTTTCACACTCCAGTACGGTAGGTGGCAGCAGTGCACCTTTAAGTTGGATGCCAGCGGCCCGGCCGTGCCCGCCAATTAAGGAGAAGGAGAAGAAGAAGTGGAGTAGCAGCAGCAAAGACGTTCAAGCATATTGACCATAGAAACAATATGGATAACGCGGGTAAAAAACGGAAAGAAAAGGGTGGGGTTGAGAAGGCGCGGGGAAAAAAATGCGACATTCAGAGAGTGAAGCCACTAAATGTCGCAAATTAACTGAAATGTTCAGCAGCACAGCCAGCAGCAGCACCACTGAAGTTCAGTTTAATATTAGCAGCATCCAACATGATAGGGCCACCTGTGATGATGAGGGACAGAGAGATGAGCTGGTTCCACAGACAGATACAGTGTGATGTTACCTTCATTTCTATGTGAGTATTCAAGTTAAACTAGAATACTATGTTCTTAACACAACGTCTAGTCAACATCAGTGCTGTTGCTATAATTTGGATGGTATAGTATCATGAGCTACAATTAAAGTATTGTGACACTCATGCCAGGCGTTGTTGTTGTTGTTGTTGTTGTTGTTGTTGAGTTTCCGCGCGCCGATTGCTTTGGGCCGGGCCTAGTTAAAGTCCAGGGCCGTTTTTTAGTCCCAGTCCGTCCCTGCACCTCACTGTCACGTATTCTTATCCATATTATATAATAACATAATCCATATGTTCATACTGATTAGTGAACATGATTTCCATAAATGTCAAAACACACCTTGAAGCAGAAAGACCACATCTCCATGTGTTTATCTGTGATGGTTTGTGCAGGATAAATACAGGTTAGTGCAGTGTTCGATGTTTGGACATTTATCTCTAAACTGACTCTGACTGAAATGTTTTAAAGGTTGAGATGTAACAACACTGTGGTTCTGGTTCTGGTTCTGGTTCTGTGGACCTGATATCTGTAGGTCCAGCATCAGTGATGGTCCTGTCTCTGTCACAGCCTTATGTGTGCTTCATATCAACACTGAGGACAGACTGAAACCAAAGATTGATTTTTCATAAAGTTGATTAATACTGGTAAACAGATTATCGATCAATCACTGTTCAGACAATGAGTGTGGGATTCGGGAAAAAAAAATATTTAAAAAATACCCCCTGGAGTTCTCATACAGTTACCTGGAGTAATGCACAAAGACCCCTCAAACTGCTGTCTGTAAAAAAAATTCAAGTCTGTGGCTAATTTTACTGAGTAAGGCCCTGTTCAGACCTGATCGGACCTGATTGGACCTGGTCAGACCTGGTCAGACCTGCTATCCACATGTGTCTTCAGTGATCACACAGGTGTTCAGCTCTGAGTACACCTGTTCGCACCTGATTTAACATGACTGTTAGGGATACCTGTGATTAAATGACTTCCTGCTTCATATACAAATAAATAGGTATGTGATTCTGTGTGTGTGTGTGTGTGAGTGAGTGAGTGAGTGAGTGAGAGCAGTATGGATCATTTTAGCGAATCACTGCTCTGTTCTCAGCTCTACAGTGAAATAAAGTTTTATCCTTTAGAAACAGTAAAATGCTTTCAGTTATAAACTGTGTTGGACGAATCAGACTGTGTCAGAGGATGTTAGTAGAGGAGGCGGTCCTTCAAAGGACATCAGTAAAGGAGGCAGTCCTTCAGAGTAAGTAGACGAGGCGGTCCTTCATTGTGGTCCAGGACACATTCAAATTCATGCTGCTGAAAGAATGTGGCCATATGTAGTCCAGACCACCTCAGAATCTGGTCTGAGTGTTCGGATCTCAAATGCGTCCTGAATGCGTCCTGGGTGCGTTCACACCTGAACTCTGAGCTGGACACCTGAAATTGGATTGGACTCAGGACTGATGTTAATACCAGGTCTGAACAGTTCTTAGTCAGGACAGACTGACAGACCGTTCCACCTGTTCTCTCTACCTGCCTGTGCACCAGGTAACTTCTGTTATAGTAGAGGTATCCTGGTGAAAAACATTTTGGGAAGTTCTGTACAGAGCTGGAGTCAGGACATGGTTAGCCTAGCTTAGCATTAAGACTGGAAGCCGGAGGTAACAGCTAGTCTGGCTGTCCATGATTAACATGTACCTTGTTTATGTTCAGTAGTCCACACACAAACAAAAATGTGAAAAAAAAGAAAGTTTGTGGTTTTAGGATGAATTATGTGCTGGCACTGTTTCAGGATTGGATCCTGTTGGCCCTGTGTCCTTGTGTTCTCTGAGGTGGTCCCTCCGTCTTGTGTTTGTTTGTCCCTAGTTCGTGCTCTGGGTTTGCCTCTCTGTGTTGTGCTACAGCAAACTCCTGTTTTTTGATCGTCTTGCTGCTTTGGATTTTTTATAACCATGACTTTCTTCTGTGCTCCAGGTTCAGTATCTTATTTCTCCAGCTCTGCTCTTTGTCTCCCTGTCCAGTCCCATGCTCATCTATCTGTGGAATCAAGGGATCTCCAGACTTACCTCACCTGTCTATCAGAATTTCAGTCACCTGTGGCTCTCTCATCATCCGTCGAGGAATCATTTCCCCTCTCTGCCTGTAGCCAACCCAATCCCTTTCCCCTGCAACAGCTTTGCCCTTACCCTCTCAGTCATCCTGCCCAAAACCCCAAGCTTTTTCCCACCATCATCATTCCCAGAACAACTTCCTCTTCCTTTGTGTTTGCAATAAAGAACTTTATTTCACCATCACCCCCTGATTTGTGTTCTGCTTTGTGGGTCCTGTATCACAGAGCTCTCACACAGCCAGGTGTCATCACAAGTATCTTGTCATCACAGTGAGGATGCACCACAGCTAGAGTTGCTGCATTTGTGCTGGGATACACTGTTATAGATGCACAGACAAAACAGAACAAAATATAGTAAATAATTAGTAAAAGCAATGTGCAAAATTATGTTAAGAGGCAGGACAATTATAGTCCACAGGATTCGGGTTGCATAATAAACATACAGGATCATAATAGTGCAAAAATAATTTATATTACATTACACCATAAATACACTGCTCACCTATCAGCCCAGTTCATATGCCATACTGTGATGCAGTGTCTGAGGACATTGTGTTTGACATTGTCAAATTATAAATTCATTATTATTATAAGGTTTATCACTGTTAGTAAGCCAACAGCAAAAGATACAAGTCACCTGTAATCATAAATGTTAATAATAAAGTTTCTGTGGAAACAAATGGAAATGTTATTAAGCTGTGAATATTGGTCATGCTCTGCAGCTGTTCTCCAGGTCAGAGGTCAAATTCTACTGGAGTGGTCTACCTGAGAGACGAAGTGTTCTGCCACAGGAACATTAAACTAATGCTTTATTAACACATTCATAAAGTTATTACTTAAACCTGAGGGTCTGCAGGGGAGCCATGGATGTATTATTGCAAGGGTTAAGATTAATACACATCCATGAGGGGAGCAAACTGTGCAGATGCTCAGATATGGACACCAGCGATCAACACACTGTCAGACTGTTACTACTGTTTAATTTGTCTCATTATTTCATGGTTTGTTTTTAATATATTTACCTGAGATTGCAGAGGAGAGATGCAGCACTGTTACTGACTGCATTGTTGTGGTAAAATGAAATGGAAAGTGGTACCAACATGGAGGCAGTGGCAGTGCACCATTCTGCACAAACTAACCTTTTTTTTAAACATCAGAACTTAGAGAACCACACAGAAATAACAACATGTACAGTTATAATACCATATATATACGATCATAAATTCAACAAGAATAGTAACAAGAACAAAAATAGAAATAAACTAGTATAATAAAATAAGATACAAATAAAATAGATAATGAAATTTCTAAATTGCACAATTCTTCATCACACAAATAGATTAACACACGTAAGAGAATCTAATTATTACAATATTGCACTTCCTCAACACACCGTCAACAAAGAGTCAAGACTAAACCTATTCACCTTGATTTGCAGATTTGCTTTGTATTATTTTTAACAATTTCACAAAACCAAGAAAAATAACGTTTGTGAAACTATAGGCCTGTATTCACAATATTATGAATGAAATGTGCTTTATTTGGAAGCAATGATTGACTTTAACCTACTAATTACATTAGTTAGTCACTGGTCAGAGGAGCAGCACTGGTTGAGTAGAATGGGGGGCATAGCCTTCAGCTATCAGGCTCCTCTTCTGTGGAACCAGCTTCCAGTGTGGGTTCGGGAGGCAGACCCCCTCTCTACCTTTAAGATCAGGCTTAAAACTGTCCTGTTTAGTAAAGCTTATAGTTAGGGCTGGCTCAGGTATGTCCTGAACCATCCCTTAGTTATGCTGTTATAGAGCTAGACTGCTGGGGGATTCCCATGATGCACTGGGCTCTCTCTCTCTCGACTACTTTATGCCATTAACCTTGTATTTTTTTCTCTCCTGTAGTTTGTGCTTCTCCTCTCTCTCCCTCTCTCTGTCCTCATTCTGCAGGTATCTGTGCCTCTGGAGCAGCAGGATCCAGATCCACCACTACTCATCATTACTATTAACCACTGTTACCTGTCATTATTATTGATAACACCATTACCTTTACAGCTGTTCCTGGTCTCTCTCTCTCTCTCTATTCTCCTCTATCCTCCCCCCACCCCCCCTTTTCTCCTCCTAAACCCAACCGGTCGAGGCAGACGGCCCCCCACCCTGAGCCCGGTTCTGTTGGAGGTTTCTTCCTGTTAAAAGGGAGTTTTTCCTCCCCCCTGTCACCAAGCGCTTGCTCTTTGTGGGAACTGTTGGGGTTTTCTCTGTAACAAAGTAAGGTCTTGACCTTGAGATAATGTATATTATGATTTGGCGCTATACAAATACAAATAAACAATGACAGTGGCGACTCTGTAGACCTTCACTGTAAGTGAAGTTCAGACGTGGAGCCACTAGAGGGCTCAGTCTCCATGTGATGGATATGAACATCTGACGACTCTACTGTGTTCAGTGATTTCTCTATTATGTTTTCAGTGATGACTATTGTGTTCAGTGATGACTCTACTGTGTTCAGTGACAACTCTATTGTGTGTTATTGTGTGTTCAGTGACAACTCTATTGTGTGTTATTGTGTGTTCAGTGATGAGTCTATAGTGTTAAATGATGGATCTATTGTGTGTTCACTGATGACTCTACTGTGTTCACTGATAACTCTATTGTTTGTTCAGTGATGACTCTACTGTGTTCAGCTACAACTCTATTGTGTTAAGTGATGACTCTACTGTGTTACACTGTGTTCAGTGATGACTACTGTGTTCAGTGATGTGTGCTCAGCTGTAGAACAAATCTAAACCTGACAGATCAGGTTCTTCTTCTCTGTCTTTTAATGCAGCTCGAACAGCTCTCTCTGGTTGTGTCATGCACACACTAGCCTGCACAGAAGTTAAAGCAGGAAAATAACATGTGCCCTAATAACCTGGTCACAGCTGTATACAGCTGCTGAGTTCTCACCTCTGTTCCTGACACTGCAGGATGAAGACCTTTGTCTGAAGCTACAGGGGGGTCCATTACTCTGAGACAACTTCATATAGCATGTGTGGCTCTTTGTCATTTACATGCGTGCATACAGCCCTGTTAGAGACCCGGTACAACAAGGAAGCAGGTTTCTCCGGTATGTAGCACCGAGGTTTGTCTGATCCCTGACCTGTAGGTCCCTGACACCGGTCCAGCATCATTAAATCTACCTCACAGTGATAATGACGCCTCTTACGACCCGAGTGAATCTAACCCACATTGAGTCTTCAGACCCACCTGAGGTAACATGGCTCTCCATCCAGACACAGACAACAACACTACAACCAGCCAATCATGTCTCTCTCTCAGTCTCCGCCGCGGAAACCAACAACCAATCAGCTGTCTGAGAGCCCCCAGTAAAAAGGCCAGAGAGCCAATCAGTTGTCTGTCTGAGTCTGCTGGCGAAACAAACAACCAATCAGCTGCCTGTCTGTGTTACACGGAGTGACTGCCTGACCAATGAGCTCTTTGTCTGGCTGCACCGAGTGGGTGAGCGTCTGTCGAGGCCCAATCAGCAGCTCAGTGCTGCCTGCCGGTGCCGGGGACTGGTGGTGAGGAGCCGCTGCAGCGCGTCAGGACCGGACCGTGAACCCCGGAGACGGTACACACTGAGGCGAAAGGAGACACAGGTGAGTCCGAGGATGTTGGCGAGGCCTGGCCCCGGCCCGAGATGTTTTGAAATGGTAGCGGCGGGATTCCTGTGGTGGTAGGACGGCAAGTTGTTGTGTCGTCGTGCCGCCGGTCGATGTGCTGATGTGCTGACAGACAATAGAGCGGCTTTGCTTCGCTATTTATTGATGCGGGCTGACATGTTGGCGACCAGCAGCCGTCGCCTCGAACGGTTCATTTCCATTTAAAGGTCTGGGGTCGCAGTAGAAACATCTGTGGAGGTCTAAATCCTTCCCGGGGGGTTGTGTTTCGATGATAATAAGCGAGCTGTTAGTTGAGATGTCGGGATTATGTTGTGATGGGGACGTTGTGCGGAATGCCTCCAATCGGTTTCATTGTTTGATCCAGAGTCTCTGGGGGTTAACCCAGACTGGAGACGGAGCCTGGCTCCTCCAAATACGTGTTAATGCTCATTTAAAGAGCGCCGGGATGCGACGACAGGCTCCGACGGTTGTAATGGACCGAAGCTGTGTGAAGGGGCCGATTTAACGGCGCTGGGAGGAGGCCGGAGCCTCTGATGGCTCTCAGCAATTAGGAAGAAAAATTCGAAATGCATCAGCCATTTACGTAGAGACTCAACTGGCTCCATATGCACCTAAATGGCTGCCTGGCGCCCGACAGCATAACCAACATGTTAGTGTGAGGGCCAGGCTTATTCAGGCTGATTGTTTCCTGAGCAGCGAATTAACGGAGGTAGAAGTCTGTATGACGTTAGACACCAAACGGGAATCAATATTTAATGTGTGCTGCCTATTATTCTGCAGCGTACAAGAGCTCGTTCGTGTCTGTGCTGCACTGCTCCTCCAGATTTACATGAGTCACAGGCAGATGGACACACGCATAACTGTGTGGTCCCAGACTGGGTCCAGTGTCCAGACCTGAAGATGGACAGTGTTCATGAGGAGAGGTGTAGTGTTACCTTCCTCCATTACAGGCGGGAACAAGACTTTTCCAGGACTTGGTCATTTGGGTTCCAGGTTGATGTTGTGCAGTGCTGTCAGACACAGCACCTAGAGATGAGAACGACCTGGTTTGATAGAAGTCGACAGACAGCAGATTTGTCTCTGTTCTCGGAGCATCACGATGGACCAGCTGTTTGTCTCCTTAAGGACATGAAGTGAGCAGGGACGTGAAGTGGCCCCACAGCCTCTGGTTTCAGATAAAAGTTGGCAGACCTTGGTATACTCAGCCCTCCACTCACACAGTGATAGTGGGTCTGTATGAATGAAAGGTCCTTGCTGTTGAAGAGTGTGAATGAACTGTAGTATTCTCAATGATGGAGTCCTTCCTCTTCCTATTTCAAGCTCAGAGTCCCCTGGCAGCCCCAGCAGAATACAGATGAGCCTATCATGCTGTTATGACAATGTTTTACCGAACCTATAGAGGACTATAGAGTATATATTCTCTATAGAAGACTATTGAGGACTATAGAGTATATACTCTACAGAAAACTATAGAGGACTATAGCATAGGTTTGTAATGAATACAGTTGATTAAATCAGGGCTCTGTGGTTTTAAGTATTGTTCAGCCAGTCCTGGTTCAAACGTCAGAGACTCTAGGTCACAGTGAGTGTATATCAGGACAAGAATCTGTCAGTTATCATTAGTCTTGACATCCTGTTGTTCTGTTTCCTGTCTGTCAAACAGTTGTAATTAAACTTTATCAAACTTCTGGTTCTTATTTAGCCTGGGTATGAAACCTCAGCACTTTGCTCAGACTGATTATGTATTTTTATAAATATATATCAACTGATATTCAATTTGAAATGTAAACGCTTATTATGTAAGGAATCGTTAAAGAATTGTGACCAAGATATTTTACAGTTTAATTCATTTGTGGTGGGCAGAATATAGCGTAGAGGCATGTTTTCTAAATGACCACAAAAATAATGTAGTGAGATTGATTGTAGTGAGCAGCTGACTGTCACACAGTCATACACATGTACCTGTGATGGGCTAATTTCAGATTATTTTTTACTTCTTTTTCAATGATTTAAAATGTATTTTGGTCAGTTTTTCGTTCCAGTCCTGAAACATGCAGGATGCCCTCAGTGACCGCCATGCAGAGAGGGCCGCAAAGAGACCGACAGCGCTGTAAAGAGACTAACAGGGCCGCAAAGAGACTGATGGGGCCACAAAGACACTAACGGGGCCACAAAGAGATTGACAGGACTGTAATGAGACTGACGGGGCTGCAAAGAGACTGACAGGGCCGCAAAGAGACTGATGGGGCTATAAAGAGACTGACGGGCAGTATAGAGACTCATGGGGCCACAAAGAGACTCATGGGAACACAGAGACACTAACAGGGCCATGAAGAGACTGACGGGGCTGCAAAGAGACGGATGTGGCTGTAAAGAGACTGATAGGGTCACAAAGACTGACAGGACTGTAAAGAGACTGAAGGGGCCGCAAAGAGACTGACAGGGCCACAAAGAGACTGAATGGACTGTAAAGACACTGACAGGACTGCAAAGAGACTGAGGGGACTGTAAAGTGACTGACAGGACCTTAAAGAGACTGACGGGAAGGGTAAGGTAAGGTAAAAATCTTTATGAAGTTTTGAACTGGCCCAACAGGACTTGGTATACCCTTGGTATATACATGCTTTATCTCAAGGCCATACCGACTGTGGCTGATTTGGTTCTAACAGCATTACTGAGGACGGGTTGCTCGCCAGCTGGGGGATCGACAAAGCGTTTTAACCTACAGATGTCGCTGGTGAGCTTTCCAACCATCATATCTAGGTTTCCAACAGAGCTGCCCCAAATCCCTAGATGGTCAGGGGGGTTTAGGGTGAGGGGTCGACTTAGGTCTGGCAGGAGGCCATCTTAGGCCTGGTGTGCTGCTGGGTTTGACATACACTGGAGGAAACCCTGTGTTAGTCCATCTCTCAACACCTTTACCTCAACACCAAACCACAAATTCATAGTTTGATTTTATAAAAGGCTCAAACACTACTCAAGCAGGAGGTAATGGTGCATTTGTTCAGGACTATTTTCATCAGTGGATTAATACAAATTTGGTGCTGTAATGAGTATTTTGGGCAGCAGGAAGGTGTGTGTGACTGAGTCACATTAAACTACAGAGTGTGATCATGGTGATGAAGGATCATGTGACTCACTGATGTGTTTTAGTAGTTTCTGGAAACAGTGTAGCTGAAGGTACATCAGGCTGTGATACACACAGATAGTGCAGTACATTCATTGTTGGTTTGTTGACATGAAGAAATGCATAGAATATGACCATTAAGTAAAGATGAAACACTGATGCAGTAGAGAGGAGACATTTACATACCCGTAAATGTCTCCTCTCTACTGCATCAGTACTGGGCACCATCATACTGTTACAGACATTTACCTTTATGACCCAAGAGTTTCCATCCCAGCCAATCAGAGCAGGCAGCAGGCAGCATCACCTGTCAGGTTGTTGGTAATTACACAGTTGTTGTTGTTATAAGGTTATCGTTCACTGAGAGGTGCTGAGAGTTTTGAAGCTGATGGAAATGAGTTTTAAATCCAAAGGCAGTTTGTGTGTCACAGTTGTTCACATCTGAAACAGCTGTGGGTCAGCTGAAATGAAGTCAGTACACCTGGTGGACCAGGGATAAAGTACATATACTGTTTAGAGGTGTGTACCAGGCTGGACACTAATGGTTGAATCACAATTCAGAAGTGAACATGATGGAGGGAGCAAACATGCATCTGTTTGATATGTTATAATTCCTTTAGGACTGGTTTCCTCTGGGCCTCATGTTAAAGCCTTCGTCTGCTCAAAACCAATCAGATCATCAGACCTGCAACCTCTCCTAGGTCAGAATCACAAGACAGTCTGAGTCAGGTGCACTGATTGGCTAGATGTGTGGTCAGCTTCCATAACAAGATGCCACACACCATTTGTACAGTTCAAAACACACACAAGTGACACCGACTGTGTTCGAAACCGCTCACCGCTCCCTCTGCAGTCCACTATAAAGTGAGTTCACCATGCTGTAGTTCTGTCTGGTTGTGTAGTCAGAACTATTATACCCTGGATAGTGGACTCATAGTATCCCACAATGCATCATGAAAAGTGAACAGGGAGGGGGGAGGGACAGCTGGGAGAAGGCTATGATGGCATTGTGTTCATTCAGAAGTTCATTTAGAAAACAAAACATTTTAGACGTGAAGGTCACATGACACATTGAGGAATCTAGTTCATTTCAAGCACCTGAAGCTCTTTAAGCTGTCTGATGTTGACCATAACAGAAGAAGAGTGGAGTCACAGAGCCACTGGATCATTTGCTGCATTGTTGTCCAATGTTGGTGGATGAAAATGCAAAGCACTGAAAGAGGTCTTTACAATTGAAATACCATGAATATCAGATTTGTTTCAATCACAAATTACCATCTGTATCCACAGAAAATAGCATCAGAATCACTGTAGCTGCAGTTTTCAAGTAATGATCCAGTGGTGATGGTTCAGTTTGTTCATGTGACTGGGTTCTGAGGTTGGATACTGGGACAGAACCTGTATCTCCTGAAACATCCTGTAATTGCTGCAACAAGCTGCTTTAATCCTTTAACACCGGAGCCTCAGAATGTCCGCCTGGTGAAATTACCGTAATGACACCTATATGCCTAAAGCGCAAGGTCTTAGCTTTCAGAAACCGTTGGAATTTTCCGATTGCTCAAACTGTGACAGAGTTACGGTAATCCAAAGTGTGCCTGCGCAAATGTGTCGGCGACGACACACTTGTTTTTAAAGGGTTAAATGATCTACAGTCTTAAGCCTGAGGAACAAACTCTGATCTGTGTTGTTGCTGTTCATCCTTTATACAGCATCAGTCACCTGCACTGATTGTGCAGATCACAGGTCAGTTACACTAAGAGAGGGTTCTTCATGAAGGTCAACAACTTGACCGGAGGCTATCAGGAACCTGAGGGTAGTGATCTGTCACGTTGGTCCAGTTTTTCAACACTGGCCGTCTGGGTTCTCCGAGTTTCTGCCCGGTCTCCCCAGGTGTTTCTTATGCTGTCCAGTCACTCCAGGTGTTTCTGATGCTCTCCGGTCACTCCAGGTGTTCCCGGTGCTCTCCCAGTTTCTGGCTGGTCTCCCCAAGTCGTCTGAAGTTCTCTCACATGTTCAGGTTAAGTCAATGAGAAACTTCTTTCAGTAGGTATAGTTGTTGTCTGTGTTAGCCCCGTTTCAACCAACTAGTTCCAGATACTAAGAAGCCACAGAAACTAAAGGTAAATATTAATAACCCGTTACCAACTAATCAGGTAACGTGTTTTAGACACAGTGGGAGCAACTGACAGGGAAGGGCCAGCCTGGGGTCAGGAGTCAGGTCCAGGGAATGGCAGAAACAACCAACCTGGGTCAGATTCAGGTAGCGGTCGACCTGGGTCAGATCCAGGTAACAGTCGACCTGGGTCAGGTCCTGTTTGCTGGAAGAGCCAGTCTGAAGACCTGCTGTGTTGCAGTAAAGGTGCAGTCTGTGTGCGTCCCTTTTAAAATCAACTCTTAATTACAAAAAAATCATTTTGGAGTGGTTGTGGCAATTACCTATAACTTGGCACTAATTGATGTCTGTATATGAACAAATGTGCAGAGCAGTGAAGCAGGGAGTTGTTGTAGACCGACTGGATGGCCCACAGTCGGTGGCAGTGCAGCTGTGACTAATCCAGCCAGTGAATAAGCAGTGTGCACATTAGTGCTGCATTGCTGTGCTGCATTTAGCCAGGTGCTGCACAAGGTCACCTGATCAACAGTCTGAGTGTAATCCTCTTGATGCTCAGTGCACTGAAGGGCACATCTAGAATCTAGGTGTTTTTGACTTTTAAATTTGACTGTGAACAAACATGATGATGATGTTCTGGAAGGTGAACGGTGCTGTAAGACTGATTCACTGATATCACATGACTCAGCCAGGCATGATTGGCTGTTTCATCATGTATGACCTATTAAATACACATGTGTTGACCTGAGGACGACCATCTGTGCTCCAAACACTGAATCAGTCAAAGTCAAAGTGGTGTAGTTTTTCCGTCTGTTACTTGTAAGGAGTGTGTATTTAGTGTTGAACACAACAGACATACTACCTGCGCTCTATCAGGTCAGTGTCAGCATAGTTCTCATATGCTGACCTTGGACCAACGCTGATCATACAGGTCAATACTTCTCGATTATTAGTAACCAGATAACCAACACAAAACTACTACTACATAGAGTCAGAGGACTCCCACTGTGGAGTTCAGGTGTTCATATTATTCTGTCCACACAATTTATATCAGTTAAGGGAGGCTTAGTAACACAAACACCTCTGTTTAATGTAGCACAACTCAACAGCACCACACATTACATCACCACAATGATCACACACAATTATCACATTATAATCTTCATGGAGGAGGATTTACAGTTAGAATGCATCAGTTTTAGTAATGTGTTCCTAATAAACTGACAACTCAGTGTTTATTAGTCTTTATCAGGTATATTCACAGGCTGCAAGGAGCTGCTGGTGCAGTTCTCAGTGAAATACTAAAGGCAGCCGAAAGATGTTCTTTCATAGCTTTAGTGTATGTAATAATAATGATTATAATTATTATTACTATCACCATATAACATATTTTACTCCTGACTTCCTCCTTTTAAAATGTAACGCAGTAACGTGAACGTTTACACTGTATGTAAAATAAAATAATAATGAGATAAAATAATGCAGCTGTTAACATGCTGTGGTAAACGAACCTGTGTCACTGACAGTGATTACTGCTGCTTTGTCTTCACTTAGTTCATCACAGGGACAACACAACTACCCGCTGTACATTTAAATTTACTCTAGTTCTGACCTCAGCTCTCGGCTTCTTTTAGTGACTTTCTCACCAACAGGTATTCACAGGTTCAGATCTGCTACTTACTTCAGCTCACACATGACGTCATGCTCAAGTGAGGTCAGTGGTCATGCTCAGGTGAGGTCAGTGGTCATGTTCAGGTGAGGTCAGCCGTCATGCTCAAGTCTGAAGTTGGTTCTGAAGGTTTTGTGGTTGCTTCGCCTTCTTTACTTTGACCTCACAGGTTTTGCAAACTGCAGGTTCCTGTCTTCTTTGCTCTTCTACATTGTGTGTGTGTTGCCTTTGCTGTTGTGTGTGTGTGTAGCTGTGTCTGTGCTGTTGTGTGTGTGTGTGTAGTCTTTGCTGTTGTGTGTGTGTGTATAGCTGTGTCTGTACTGTTGTGTGACCGACATGACCCATCATGAGTGTAAATCCGAGCAGCACAGAATCTGAGCTGATCGATCAGGAAGTCATTTCCATTTCTGCCCGTTGTTGTTGTTCTTCCAGTTCTCTGTTCAGTTTTCATTTTTCAGCCACTCACTTGCAGCATTGTGGACCTAAGAAAAACATCCGTCACATCTGCTCCAAATGTAAACAAATACCAGCCTCCATGATGCATTAGCCCCTGAAATACCCAGAATGTAGTGTGATGTGAGGGTAAACATGAGTCCTGTTATTTTATCTGATATCACTGTGCTGCTGAGTGTAAGGTGTGTGGTTGTACTTGATTGTAGTTGTGTGTCTGTTGTGTGTTGATTCCCCTCCTGGCTGTCACATTTTAAAATGTCGTGCTCTGACTAAACGTCTCATGTTCCTCTTCTTTCTCTCTGGCTGGTGGAGCAGTAAAAGCCCCACCCTGTGGTCTGAAGTTCTGCTCTCAGTCTTTTCTTGTCATTGTTCCAGCTCCTGAAGGAGGAGATTTTCCTCCTTCTGCTCCTCCTCCTCCTGCCACCCTGGCTCTCTCTCTCTGACTGTTTGACTGTGTGACGTCTTGACCACTAACGGCTACATATTAAGAGATAATTCCATACCCTGAGGTTACAAACCGGCTCAGACTGGCTCACTGCATTCTGACTCTGCTCTGTTCCTTGGGCAAAAATAAATACATCTCAAAAAAATGGAGAGAGAAGAAAATTACGTCTGTGCCTTTTTAAAGGAACATGAGACTAATCTGCAGCAGGAGTGAAACAGCGACAAGAAGCACACACCTCTTATGTCTGAGAATAAGGAAGGATTTTCAATGTTTTTCAGTTTCTCTCATTTTACCTCAGGGAATAAAAGAACACCTTTTAGTTTTTTTTGTTTCATAAAAGGAAAACTTCACTCTAACACAAAGGACACAAACCTGACTATTTATGATTTGATTCTGTTAAACCACAAACATCCATTTTTGCCATAGGTTATCAGACTCTTAGTCTACATGGTTTGGCCTCATTATTGTAAATGTGATTATCACACGTTTTTTCAAGTTGCACAGAGGTAAAGTGAAGACTGTCAAACTGCAGCGGCTGAGAGATTTAAAACAAAGATCTGATTGTGATTTTTCAAACTGATGTTGTGACTGCAGTTTATATTTTGGCCATTTCTGATGAAATAATTACTGCAGTACATGAGTACTCTGTAGAGTACTCAGACATCATTACTGCAGTATGACATCAGTACTCATTAATCATTACTACATTATTACATCAGTACTGAGTAATCATTACTACATTATTACATGAGTGTGGCACAGGGATGGTTCAGCTCAAGCCATTATTATTTTCATAACAGTATTTGGACTGTGATGTCTGGATATCCGTTGCCCCCTCAAGTTCTGTGACAATAATTAACCCTTTCCTGACTCCTTTTACCTTTTGTCTTGGCTCGTTACTGGGGCTGCAGAAGCCATAGAAGCTAAAATAAAAACAATTACCCATTAAATAAATCATACGTTTTCCTGCATGTATCATGCTTTTAACATTGGCCCAAGGTGAAATTGTTGCTGCAGTGTTATAGGTCACAAAGTCCATAAAAGGGTAACGCCAGTGGTAGGCTGAGGCCATACACTTGTCCCTCTGAGGTTATCAAAAATAACACAAGTTCTTACATTAACGTGAGGGATAAATATTTAAATAAAGGAATGACAGATTAGAATTTGTTGGCTGTGTATCTAAGCGAATCAAGTTATTGTAATTTTGAAATGCATCCAAATTGGAACCAATATGAGAACTCTGACTTTTCTTTTGCACCATCCTCAGGTCAAGCTGTTCAATTTGTGGGTATCTATACAATTTATTGTAAATATTTATGATCCCTAGGGGAGAAATCCTTTGGGCAGATTGCCAAGAGGTTTACTGAGCACTCATGTTTGGTATGACAGTAGACCTGTAGACCTCTATGATACAGTTGTGGTGAGGTATAGATCACAGAAAGAATATAAAGGTGTTTCAAAAACTCTGAGTGTTCCCAAGAGAACAGTGGCCTCAATAAGTGTGAAATGGAAGAGGTCTGGAGCCAGGACTCTTCCTGAAGTTGGTTCTCTGGCAAACTGAGTAACCGGGCAAGAAGGGTCTTGGTCAGGGAGGAGACAGAATGCCCAATGGTCACTCTAACAGAGCTTCAGTCGTCCTTTACAGAGATGTGACATCATCAGCACAAACATGACCTTAAGCAAACAGCCAAGATAACACTGGGGAGTCTTCAGGACAAGTCTCTGACCGCCCATGATTGGCCCAGCTGAAGTACAAACTTTAACCCCATAGAGCATCTGTGGAGGGACCTGACAATGACAGTTCAGATGATTCCCATCGAATCTGACGGAGCCTGAGAGAATGATCAGGAAGACTGAGATAAACTATCAAAGTCCTGGTGTTTAGAGCTTGTACACTCTCACTCAAGAAGACTGGAGCTGGAACTGCTGCTGAAGGACCTTCTACAAAAAACTGAAATAAAGTTCTGAAGACAAAGTGAACAGATGAATACTTTCTGAAGCCATTGCAGATTGGTGGACCTCTTCAGGTTAACACAGCAGCTGGATGTCTCTGCTGGTTGGTGGACTGATACCTTTGCAATGGTGCTTTACTGGTTAAATGTGCATCCTGTACACTGTTAACCAGCCAAGTTGATTTAATTGAAATATTTTCAATCACTTCAATAAAACATGAATCTGTTGATTAGAGTTCTTTCTGACAAAATGAAATAACACTAAGTTCAGAAAAACACAGTAGAGTACAGGAAAAAAAAAAAGCGCAGTAGAGTACAGTAAAGAAATGCAGTAGAGTACAGTAAAGAAATGCAGTAGAGTACAGTAAAGAAACCCAGTGTATGGTCGCAGTGATGGGGCAGTGATGTACACTGTTAACCAGCCAAGTTGATTTAACTGAAATATTTTCAATCACTTCACTGAAACAGGAATCTGTTTATTAGAGTTGTTTCTGACACAATGAAATAACACTAAGTTCAGAAAAAACACAGTACAGTAAAGAAACACAGTAGAGTACAGTTATAAAAAAGCACAGTAGAGTACAGTAAAGAAACGCATCACAGTACAGTAAAGAAACGCAGTGTATGGTTGCAGTAATGGTTGCGGTGATGGGGAAGTGATGGTCGTGGTGAAGGGGGAGTGATCGTCATGGTAATGGGGCAGTGATGGAACTGTCATGGTGATGGAGCAGTGATGGTCTTGGTGATGGAACAGTGATGGTTGTCGTGATGGAGCAGTGATGGTCGTGGTGATGGGGTAGTGATGGTTGTGATGGAGCAGTGATCATAGCGGTGATGGGGCAGGATGGTCGTAAAGAAACAGAGTAGAGTACAGTAAAGAAACACTGTATGGTCACAGTGATGGGGCATTGATCGTTGCGGTGATGGGGCAGTGATGGTCGTGGTGGTCGGCTGCTGTGAGCAGTGAAGGATGTGAGACACAGTGACATGGATGGAGACCTCTGTGTTGGTATGAGATGAATCCTCCACACTGTTTCTTTCTCTCACTTCCTCTGCTCTTTGTCTCCAACTGCACACTCACCCCTCCTCCTCCTTCCCTTTGCCCTCTACCACTGCCCCCCTCCCATCAGTACCCTCCACCCTCATGCACATGCACACCCCCACCCCTCAGGCGACAGCAGAACAGGAATTGATTAGTGGCACGGCATAAAAATAGACGACTGGTTGTCATAGCAACTCCCACAATGAGCTGTTGTCTAGTTTAATGAAGAGCAGCGTTGTGTCTGAGCACAAGGTGGAAGGTGTTTTGCCTTAGTGTTGTGTATCCAGACAGAAGGTGGAGGTGTGTATTTATCACACTGCAGTCCTGCTGAATGGGACTTCTGTACAGAGTCAACACAACAATCACTTCATCCAAAAACAAAGACCCACCAGCATCCCTTTCTCAGCTCTGATTGGCTCTGAATCTGCATCCCACAACTATCAACTCTTGAGGCACTGCACATAACCAATTACAACTCTGTTGCTATGGGCTCCACTCTGATTGGTCTCATTAGTGTCAAAAACTGGCCATATGTAATTTTTGGTCATATTCCCAACAGCCCTATCACCAACATCCTTTACATTCAGGCCACTGTCTGTGCATGCGTGCGTGCGTGCGTGCGTGTGTGTGTGTTTCCCTGTTGTTGGCATAGGGAGGGGTTTGTTGTTCCCGGACATCTCTCCATCTTCTCTAGCCCTGGCTAAAGCAGCCAGATGGTAGCTGCCTGTGGTGGTTTCCTGACGGAGTTTCCACCACACACACAGACAGCACATCACTGCTGTGACCAGGAAATGAGCCACTCAGGACTTTATTCTGCTGCCCTGAGTCACACAAGTGTTGCAGCATTAGTGAAACAGAAATACAGCTAGACGTGTCCATGTGCTCCCTAACTGAAAGTTAAATGACAACAGTGTGTGACTGCACAATACTTAATTCCTTTTTGTCCCTTTTCTGGCATATATCACATATCTCATCTTCTAAAATAAAAAATAAAAAAATCAAGGTAAAATAAAACAACTTCTCAAAATGAATTAGGTTAAACATATAACTTATGTAAAATAAGAACCTAAGATAAGAAACCAATAAACTCTACTTTCACATATAGCAGGTCAATACAACAGCTGGGTTAAACTAAAACTGTCAGTGTTCATTCCACTCAGTGATCACTTTATTAGGAACACCTCACTAACTCTGTGTAACTCCTCAGTTCTTCAGGTCCTGGATCCAGATGTTAAACTTTCCTCTGAGACTCTGCTCCAGGTTGACATGACTGCATCACATTCACGCTGCAGGTCTCCCGTTCTACCACATCCCAAATGGTTTCTACTGGATCCAAGTCTGGAGACTGAACTGGACTCACTGTCATGTTGATGAAACCAGTTTGTGACATGAAGCATTATCCTGCAGGAAGCAGCCATGAGAAGATGGTGAACTGTGGCCATGAAGGATGAACATGGTCAGCAACAATACTCAGACAGACTGAGACATTCAGACCAGGACTGATTGGTGTTAAGATCTATAGTGAGTCTAGAAAACATCCCCACGCTTGCAAATTTTTGTGTCCTTGAGTCACAGACTGTTAAATGTGACTTTTCATGATATTCCAATCATTACCCACAGCACTTATACTGGTGGGGGGGATGACGCCAATCCCAGCTGACACTGGGTGAGGACAGGACACCAGTCTATCACAGAGTGGATATATACATGCAAAAACACCCTGTCTCACTCACACTGGGAGGAAGCCAGAGTGCCCAGAGGGAACCTATGCAGACACAGGGTTCGAACCCAGAGTCACCCCACCTTTGTGAGGCAACAGTGCTAACCACTGGACCACTGTGCCGCCCATAATTAATTGTGTCATTATGAACAGAGCAGGTCTTGGCTCCACATGTCCAGACTTCCCAACATGCTTTGAGTCAGTCTGATATGATAGCAGTCATCAAGGATCAGCAGATGAATATTGAATGTGTTCAGAGCAGTGTGACTGAGTTAAATGTATGTTTATCCCCAGGATGAAAATACCATGAAGTGTTCGTGCTGATGTTCTGAGGACAGATGTGTTAATCCAGGTGTGGTGGGAGCGTCTCAGCTGTGTCTGATGACTGTACCATCTCAGGAGAGCAGTGCTCTGTGGTTCCAGCAGCTGTTCCACACAAAAACAACAGCACCGTTCTTATCTCCTCCGTTGTGTGTGCAGCGTCTAATAACAAACATGTTTCATCCACACACTGAGATGAAGGTGTGTTACAGTACATGTAGAACAATGTTGAGAGAAGCACAAATAATGTGAACAACCTGAACACTTGTAGTCGTCATGTAGGACATGTCTGTGTGAAGGGTGTGCTTTGTAGAAATCAAGCACAAAGGTTGTTCATGTGGATGACACCTGCTGTGTGAGTTGGGATGTCCTGTAAACACTGAGGTGGACTGTGAGAGTCCGTGTGGACCTAATGAGGTGACTCAGGGTGGTTCCTGACTGAATCAAGACCCTGCAGACTGATCTGAGCTCAGTTCTTGTATGATGAAGAGATTTGATCTCAGAGTGAACAGTGTGTGGATTCTGCTGGATTCATTCTGAACAGCTGCCTGTATCTGTCTGCAGATGTGAGGTTGATGTCCTGTCTGTCACACTGACCATCACAGTGGACGTCTGTAGTTTGAATATCATAACCTGGAGGTGTTGACCTCATTCTACAACAGTGAGGTTCACTTGTTAAATGTACAAGAAATCAGAGCCAAATTCAGGAGATGATACTCTGACCTTCACCAGTGCTCTTCAGGTAGTTCTGGATAGAACTAATTGTATTTGTCTGGTTTTTGGACTGAAACCAGCTGAGACTAGACTGAAACCAGCTGAGACTTGACTGAAACCAGCTGATACTAGACTGAAACCAGTTGACACTAGACTGAAACCAATTGACACTAGACTGAAACCAGCTGATACTTGACTGAAACCAGCTGAGACTAGGCTGAAACCAGCTGGTACTTGACTAAAACCAACTGAGATTAGGCTGAATGAACACCAGTCACTGACCACTTGTGGTCCAGACAGATACTGGGTTTGATCTGGTCTAGTTTTCTCTCCTGTTGGGGGAGCTTTAATGATCAGAACATTGGCAGACCAATGATAATCCAGGTTAAAGGCGCCAGCAGCTGCGCAGTGAGCAACAGAAGGTGAGAAGGAATAAAATGTTATCATATTCAATACAGTCAAGAAGTGCGTTAATTGATCTGCTATATTTATGCTGTTGAATATGAATGTTGGTGAAGTGTGTGCTGAAGGACAGACCCTCGTTCTAAAAGGTTTCCAGTGGACTTTGAATCAGTGATTGAGCCGTGACTGAGCCAGATGCTGTGTAGGTTGGAGGTGATGAGACATGAGCTCCCTGCAGTTTACCCTGTGTGACCTCAGCACAAAGCCTGACTGTTCACAGCCAAAAGCTTAGCACTGCCACAGTTAACATGACCTACATGCTGATGGCTGCTCTCATCCTGCTCTATATGACTCAGATGGTTCATCATCATGCGTTCTACTGGATCTTGCTAGGATTGTGCCACAACAGCCATTTTGTTCTTCCATTCAAACTACAACAGTCACAGTGATGGTACAAGTGAAGCAGAGAGGAGGCAGAGCGGCGTCCAGCCCTCCTCTACCTTCATAGATGAGTTGAGATTTCCTGTTGTCCTCGGTATTGGTGGGCTAATCATGAAATTCAGGCAGGGAACAGGACTAAGTGAACATGCTGCATGTCAATTAACCCCAGGCTGGATTATCAACAAGGCAAAGTGGGTACTGTCCCAGGGTCCAGATTCCCAGGGGCCTCCAAAGCCCACATCAGCACTGTAGAGTGAATATATATCAACATGACTCTAAGACACAGTGTTAATGAGAGTCCTGCCCCTGTGTTGGTCTAGATTAAGTTTCTGATATTTAATAATCAAATAGAACACATCAAATACACTCCTGCTAGCCGACTTTGTGACGTGAACTAACTCCTCCAGATGGTCATGACGATAAACGGTGAGCTATAACATCCTGTCTGAGTGTTATAAACTGTTGCTTAGCCTTTAACACTTCAGTGTTACTCCACTTCCTGGATGTGTCACTGCCTCACTAGTTCATTAAACAACTCGGCCTCCTGCTGCTTTAACACAAGGTTGTCAGTCTGAATCATAATGTTAATTAAATCCTCCAGACCTGAAATCATTTACCAGTGTTTTACTACCTGTGTCATGACAAAAGTAATTTTCTTAACGTAATTACAAAGGTTTTTTTCCAAGGAAAAGAAAAGAAGAAAATACAGAGTAATGTTGGGAAAACTATGATTTAAGTCAGAATAAGTAAACACATGATGGTGTGGAGGATTCATGTCCAGTCGAGTTGGGATGTGAAGTCCAACATGAGACTGATCCTGGTTCAGGGTCCACTAGCACCATCTGATGTAAGGATTAATAACACTAATGGATGCTCGGTGTCTCCTTTGTCTTTGGGTGGAGACGGAGTGTCAGGCCTGACATGTCTGGCTCCTGCTCCACAGCGATAAGCCCGACATCCAGCAAAGAGCCAAATGGTTGAAAAATGAAATGGAGAGCAGCTCCCTGGTCTTGTGTGAGAATCCAAGTCCAGGAGAAGGAGAAGGTGGAGGTGGTGGAGAGACGGGGGGCAGGCTGGGAGGAGGGGAGTTGCATCAGCCAAATGAATTGTCATGATGCAGACCATGCGTGAAATGAGCAGCAGATTCCACAGAGCAGACGAAAATGGTCCCATTACTATAACAGTCAGCTGGCAACGGGCCCAGACCAGGAGAGACCGGGACAGACCCAGACAGACCAAGAGAGACTTGGAGAGACCAGGACAGACAGGGACAGACCAAGAGAGACAGGGACAGACCAGGACCCTCTGTAGAGGAGGGATGCCGGTTTCAGGCAGAAGACATTTTAGCAGCAGCTTTCTGATCGATTGCTGCATAAAGAACGTGTGTGTGTATGTTGGGGGATGGGAGGAGGGAATTAAGAGTTGGCATTATGTCAGAAGAGAGCTGCCCCTGTACGTACACACACACACACACACACAAAGACTAAAGCGAGAATAACACAAGATCAAGAAAAATACCCTTCGGCTCTCAGTGTGTCTTGGCTGTGTCACTCCTTTATTACCCCCCATACACAGACACACACACACGCTTATACAGACTCCATATCCACTTGTAATTGGCTGGTGTAATATGAACAAATGAAGCTCTGGCTACATTTAAGGGGCCCCTGAAAGTAAGCATGTGTTTATTTTTACAGTGGGAGAGGGGGGAGGAAAAGATGGAGGATTTGAGGAACTGGGGGAGGGTAGAGGAGCAGGGAGGGTTTTCTTTGTGGTACTGTACAGCTGGAGCAGGAGGGGGATTACAGGATCCTGCCTTCTGTAGGAATGCAGTGCTGTACGTGGATGTCTGGACTTGATCGACGGATGGCTGCTGCTCCAGGTCTTTGTTGCCGGTGGACGAGTCCTCTGTCAGGTGTTTGATAAACATGTCCATCTGTCCAACTCTGTCTTGATGCTGAGTTTGTGAAAAGAGTGATTTTGTCTTTAGGCGGATGGTCTATCACCCTCCACCTAGTCTCTTTCTACCTCTGACCATGTCTCTTTTTCTTCTCTTCTCCTTTATTGCATCGACCTGGCAGAGTGCCCAAAGCTGGAGGGGTGGGGAGGGGTGGGTGGGAGGTGGTAGGAGGGATTATGGGGGGGGGGGGTTGAAGAGAGAGTGTGTGGCTTGTTTAGCAGCTGACTGAAACAGTCATTATATTATGTAAAGGCAGTCGGCGGCGGCAGTGGCCAAGGAGGGGGGTTGGGGGGTGCCAGTTACTGACGCGCAGCACAAGGCCGACCCTGATTGGCTCATCAGCACCGTCCTCAGCAGCTCTCTGAGTCTCATTAAAGGTGGAGTCTCAGCAGAGAGGTTGCAGAGCTCCTCATGTTTTTCTCAGCAAATGGAGGCGATGACTGGCCCCACCGCTGCGCCACAAATTAATTAGAGAAGAAGAAGTAGTGGCGGGGAGGGCTGTATTGTGTGATCATTAAGACTCCACCCAGTGTTAAAGAGGCTTCTGTAGATGAGAGGAGGATAACAGAGACATTAGAGGAGGACAGAATGAACAGATTAGAGATACAGGAGATGAGGGGAAATGATAGAACAACACCAGCAGGAATAATCTGCTAACAGGAAGTAGATGAAGAGATAATGAGCCAATTAAATTTCTGTCTGAGTTACAGTCACTGATGCTCCGCTGTACGGGATTTCTTCTGATAAACTCAGTGTCGGCCCAGGTGTTGTTGATGCTGTGGTGCAGTGTAAGAAATGAAAGCATCCATTTGCATGTTGTCTGGCCACACACGACGTACTCTGTGACAGTGGAGGAGGAGCCTGCAGGTTCACACCTCTGGTTTCAGTCACCGAGGATCCAGTGGAGTTTTCAGGAATTTGATCTTTCACAGTACAAACAGTGTCAGTCATAGACAACCACTGACTTCTTCTCCTTAGATGATGTTTGAAAAGTCTCATCAGTTGGCCGTAACAGAGACTTTTCATGATCTGCAGAACTTGGGCTGAAACGTTTGTGGGACAAGTTGTAGCCTGCGGTCAATCCTTCACTGTAGAAATATTGATCTGTCAATAGATGATAATTCCTTTATTTTCATCGCACATTTCTAGTACAGCCAAATTTGACAATTTAAAAGAGAACCCCCCCTTTGGGGTTAGGGTTCCTCCATGCCCCGCCTCTGTTTGGGTTAGTGTTGGAATACTTCATGATGCTAGGAGTGAGAGCCACCAGTGTGAACACAGGAGAATCGTGACTCAGTTTTACAGTGGTTTGTGTTGAAGTAACATCCTGAGCTCTTCTGTTGGTTCGTTGTCTTTGAGTGGAGACAGGACTCACCACTGGTCCAGTCTGTCTCCCTTCTTCACAGCTGTAGTTAGTGAATAGTTTTCACCAGGTAGTGTAGCAAGTGGAGGAGGAACAAGACTCTCTGTTCTGATAAGACTGAACCCTCTGGGCTACGGTTGTCACAAGAACCGATACTTCCGGTACCAATTCGATACCAACATGTAAAAAATACATCGATACCTGCTTTTTTCTGGAACCGTCAGAACCGAATATTCAACTTTTCCCGCGGCGAGCCGTGTCGATTCTTGGCGGAAGTGACGGGGGCAGTGTCCGCGTGTGAGCAGCACAGAGCAGTCAGCGGCGCTGAGATAACAATAACAATGGCTTCAGCAGGTGGGAGTGGAAACAACACGTCGGCTCCGTGACGAAACAGGTACGAAGAGTCGCGAGTGGAAATATTTTGCATTGGAGGCGGAAGAATACGGAGCAATTCTAGACACAAACAAGCCGACATGCAAACAGTGGCTGGTGTTAGAGGTTTTAGTGATGTGAGATCAGGCTCCACACCACTGTTGTTTAGTTATTTATCTGCATATTTATAAGAAGAAGAATATTGTTTGTTTTATATACTTGAAGGCTCCATGCCACTGCTGTTCTTTTTTGAATGTAAATAGTTGAATATTGTTGTTATTTATTACCATAAAGCACAGTATTGCTTGTTTTTATAGTGGTGTTAAATACCTGACAGTTTAAAGCAGTTTTCAATAAATTAGTGAATTTAAAAGTACATGGGTTCTGTTTTGTTTTTTTTTTTAATCGTGGTATCGAATTAGTATCGAGAATCGTGTAAAATCACAGGTATTGGTATCGACTACTGAAATTCTGGTATTGTGACAACCCTACTCTGGACAGAACTCCAAACACCAGGTGTGGTGAACACCAGGTACTTCTCATCACCTGGATACTACCATTCCTCCATCCCTACAGTGAAGCATGGTGGTAACATCAGGAAGAATAATCCAGGTTCTGTGGTGGAAAATTTGGTGGAAAGCTGATATACACCATAACAGACTAATGTATGTTAGTGTGTATAGGTTATGTAAGGGACCTGGGTTGTGATGACCTGGGTTGTGTTGTTCTGACCATTGTGAAATTCTGATGAAGAGCATGCCGTGACTGGAAAACTTCTAAGATTCCCAGAAGAGTAAAATAATGCTACCAGGAGAAGGGTTGAACTGAGATACCATGTCGCTCCCACGTTGCAATGGTGGAAAACAGAATATGGGGATACTGCCAAAGGACTAGTCTTATCCTGTTTTGGTCAGGTTATAAAAGCATGGACCTCTGACTGTAAGATGGTTTTTCATGTTTAGCTGTCAAAGAAGTGTGTCAAGTTGGCAATAAAACCCGGCTGCTGCTGAATGCTGTCTCTCTACTGTTGTGTTTTGGAGTCTGAGTCTATTCTTCAAATTATACGTTTTCAACAGTTCAGAGGAGTGTGGAGACTCACCCAAAAAAACTGAAGCTCTAACTGCAACCAAAGAGGGTTCTACAAAGTCCGGGATTAAGGGTCTGAAGACTTTTGGAAATGGCAGAATTCAGTTTTTAATTTTTAATAAGTTTGCAGAAATCTAGTCTAGAAAAGTCTAGACCCACATTTTGGCTTTGTGATTGTGGTTCACTGAGTGTAGACTGTAGATCCACTGCTGAGGAGACTGGGCACAGTGAAGACAACAACACTGATCATACCCAGACAAGCTGAGTGAATCAGCAAATCAGAAGCTGGCAACATGCTGATGAGGGAGTGTGGTCCCCTAAAAACTGATGTCTGTTCAAAGATGCTGGAGAAAAGAATGACTTCTTTATAACACTATAGTCCCCTGAGACTGAAAAGAAGTAAATCTCAGAATTTTAATTATATTTACTTAAGTCGTCCAATTAGAAAGAAACTCCATCCATCCATTTTGTATACCGCTTATCCGAAACCAGGTTGCCCGGGGGGGGGGGGGGGGGTCCACAAACACACTCACTCACCAAAACATGTCCTAACGTGCAGGTCTTTGGACTGTGGGAGGAAACCAGAGTACCCGGAGGGCCCCATGTAGACATGGCAAGGGCATGCAAACTACCCCTGGTTTGAACCCAGAACCTTCTTCCTGTGAGGTGACAATGCTAACCACTGCACCATCGTGCCGCCCTAGAAAGAAAGTCTAACAGTCACTCATAACCATATAGCATAACCATATAGAATAGTATTTATGCAAAATACACAGCGGAAAAAGGGCTTTAATACAACATGAGAATAATTTCTGTGCAACTTATATTAAGGGAGATATAGCCAGTCAAAGTCATAGTTCCCCCCAATAACTTCAAACTTGTTAGCTTAAATTTCCCTTAATATTGATCCAAGACCCATGCAATTTCAGTTCCATGGGTTTCTCATATGACCAAATCAGCATGCCGAGTTTTGTTAAAACCTGTGACAGTGAGGTCCAAAAGTGTGATGATTTGACACGGAATTACCCAATAGTGTGACATGCGCTAGTCATGACCATTGTTAGAAGGACTGCCTGTGCACATGTCTGACATTTAGTTATTTAGTCTCAGAAATGCTTGATCCACATCCTTCACACTGTCACTTGTTTGCTCTCATACAGAGCTTCAGAATGCGATTGAAATGGTAACAATTTTTTGAGAGTTTGCAAGTTAAAATACGTGGTCACATTCATGCGAGTGCATGATAATTCATGATCAGTCATTAGGCTGTCTCAATGTCCCACATGTACTGCATTGTCGTTGAAAGTAGTTCTTCTCAGTCAGTCTAGATGGTGTCACCAACATTTCCACCAAAGAATGTTAGATTGTCTATGCCCATGCCATTGATAATGGAAGTCTCTCAAATATCCTAATTGGCATTTTGCCATAAGGATATTAGGATATTTCCATAGGATATTTTTTGCTATGCAATAGCAAAAAAAAAGGCACAACCAACTGAGAAGGTTGGTAGCACCAGTGCAATCAGTGATATAGTGAGTCTGGAGCCCTGTCCTATAATTCAGAGCCACTTTCTAAAGTCTTGATGTGACGTCTGACCTGTCACTGTTAGTGTCTTAGGCTATATCCACATTACTGCGTTTTCGTTTCAAAACAAATTCATCAATCCATCCAGACAGCTGTTTTAGCTCCATATTAGAAACCATAAACGAGAAGTAGATTTTCTACTCTGTTGTACTCAGCTGATTAGTCACAGAAAATACTACAAACAAGGAACAGTGTAGTGACAGTTGCAGCATTAACATATAGAACTGAACTGAACAACAGCTGCTGCAAAGACAACAAGGTCAGTAACACTTGTAATTCCTGTTTTCACCGCTGGTTCTCAAGGCTGATAAGAGCCAATCAGGAGCCACCGTGGGTGTCTACCTCATCGAGCAGTGTTTCTGAAAGTCACTGTTTTCGGGGCTTGAACACTCTTGTGTGCTGCGTTCACACGTCAGCAGTGGAAAAGGTTCCTGTGGTCACGACTCCTCCAACAAACACTGAAAACTGGTGAAGTTAATTACAGGGTTGTTCAGTTGGACTGTACAGACTTCGGTTATTCCGATGTCCCCATCCCTGAAAACTATTCACGGAGGTTATATGCTGAACAGAGTGGTGCTGCTAACTGAGCAATAATCAGGAAGCAGTGAGTCCAGAGCAGAGTCCAGATCAGAGTCCAGACCAAAGTCCAGATTAGGGTCCAGATGCAGGCCCAAATGACAGTCCAGATGACAGTCCAGTTGAGGGTCTAAAGCAGGGGTGTCAAACTCAATCACACAAGGGGCTGAAATTTAAAACACAGTCTAAGTTGCAGGCCAAACAGGATTAACATTTAATGAACAGTCTAGTAATGACAATGTTTTGACCAGAAATATTGAATTTGAACAGACTGCAACAACTTTTTCCTCAATAAAATAAATAAAAAAAATCAAGTTCAGAATATTAACATCAAGCAAAATAAGAATGTTGCTATACATTCAAAGTAGGATATGCCATTAACTCAAAATAACAAAAAGGAGTTTCACAGTTCAAAACTATATTGGTCAAGTTTTGGGTGAGGTGGTAAGGCAATGCTGCTTGTCCCTGAACACACCAAGTAGGTCCCTCCTCACCCTGAGACACCAAATCACCCACCATCCTCATCCATTCATCATGTTCTGAAAATAACAACAAACACAAAACAAAATGCAAGCACAACCATTCATTTTCACAATTATTAAACTGTTCTTTTTATGTTGAAACACATTTTATTATAATTTTAATTTAGGTTTTAAAAATGCTCACCCATTTGTTTTCTGGCTGGATGTCTGACACTGTTTTCCCATGGTCAATGTGTCATTGTCTGGTTTTAGGTCTTGTGCTGTAGCCATCCGCAAAACAGCATGGAAGTTGTCATCAGTGATCCGTGATCTGTGCTTGGTTTTGTTTAGGTTTATTATTGAGAACATCTGTTCGCACAGATAGGTGTTCCCAAACATGGACAGAACACGGGCAGCATGAAGTCAAAGGGCAGTAGATGGTAAAAGTCTTTGATTGCAGCATCCTGGAACTTTGCTCTCGGGCCACTGTCACTTTGGATTTCTATTAACTCCATCTGAAGGTGATGGGGTGCGCTGTTGATGTCGGCTGTGAAAGGACTGGCAAAGATGGCAAAGCCTAAGTGCTCTGCTCTGATGTCAGAGAAGCGACGATCAAACTCATTAATTAACCGGCTCACTTTGGTAGCCAACCAAGAGAATGGAAAACCACAGGAAACTGAGGCTGAGATGCTCTGACAAACAGGAAAGTGGGCAAGACTAGCTTGTTCCAGTTGGGACTTCCATAGGTGAAGTTTTCGCTGGAAAGCTGTGATCATGTCGTACATTTGCGTGATGACTTGTTTGCGTCCCTGCAGCCTCTGATTCAGTTGGGCGAGATGTTCGGTTATGTCACGTTACATGGCAAAATCACAAAGCCAGGTTTGATCTGACAGTTCAGACAAGGGTTTTCCTTTACTTTCCATGAAAAGAGTGATTTGTTTCCTGAGCTCAAAAAATCGGTTGAGGACTGCACTCCTGCTCAGCTACCTTACTTCTGTATGATACGGCAGATCTCCATGCTCCACGCCCACCTACTGGTGGCAGTGATTCAGGCCACGCGCCCAAATGAAGTTCACTGTTTTCATGACTGTTTCATCCATTTCCAGAACCTTTCCACACAGAGCTTCTTGATGGATAATGCAATGATACGTTATCAGAGGTGTGAGGCAGTTCATTTTTGGCATTTTGTCTTTCATTAGTCCAACCAAGCCTGTTTTTGCTCCACACATTGCAGGTGCACCATCGGTAGTTAACCCCACCAACTTTTTCCCAGGGTAATTTAGTTTTATTTGCAAACTTCTCCACCACCTTGAAAATGTCCCTCCCCGTTGTCATCCCATGCATGGCAGCTATATCCAAGCGCTCCTCAGTGACAGAGAGGTCCGCCTTCACGCCTTGTATAAAAATAGACAACTGCGCTATATCGATCAACAGCGAATGAAAAAGCCAGATTACTGCGTGTCTCTTCCGCCAGCTGTGTTGTCAGATTTCCTGCCAGTTCCTTAACTCGGTCTGCAATGGTGTTTCTTGATAAACTGACATTTTTAAAAGCCTGTATCTGGTCAGGGCACACCTGCTCACACACCTTTAGCATGCATTGCTTCAGAAATGCACCCTCTGAAAAACACCTCGAATCTCAGGCGATTTCTTCAGCCACAATAAAGCTAGCTTTACCTGCTGCATCATTTTTGGCTGTAGCTTTGGTGAATATTCCCTGCTGCGATTGCACTCTGCCTTTTAATTCTTGGACAATTTGTTGTTTTTCTTGGAGGCTAAATGCAGCATACTTAGCTCCGTGTTTGGTGTCAAAATGCTGACGTAGATTGTACTCCTTCACCACAGACACTGCCTCATAACACAAAAGTAAAACACACCGGCTTTTCCCCTTGAAGCACAAACATATATTCGCGTTCCTATCTTTCGTTAAATTGCCTTCCTTCTGCATCAGTTTTTCTCTTCTTAGGCCTTTTGGGATTAATTGTTGATATTTCTAATCTTCATTTGTTGGAAAACCGCCTTTCAAATGGAAACACTGCAATCTAGTGGCGGAATGCCGTCACTTCACAGATAACCCTATGCATTTTAAGCTCTCGTGGGCCACATAAAATGACGTGGTGGACCGGATTTGGCCCGCGGGCCTTGAGTTTGACACGTGGTCTAAATGAAAGTCCAGATGAGGCTGCTGCCAGAGTCCACGTGAGGGCCCACGTCCATCTAAGGATCCTGCCAAGGAGGAGCTCAGATCAGGGTCCAGATGAGAGTCCAGTTTAGGGTCTAGATGAGAGTCCAGGTGATAAGGGTCCTGCGAGACTCAAGTTGAGAATCCAGTTGATGGTAGATGGTAGATGAGTCCAGATGAGATCCACGATGAGAGTCCTGCCAGAGTCCACTTGAGGGTCCAGATGAGAGTCCTGCAAGAATCTAGATGAGGGTCCAGATCAGAGTCCAAATGACGGTCCAGTTGAGGCTCTAGATAAGAGTTCTGCCAGACTCGAGCTGAGAATCCAGTTGATGGTCTAGATGAGAGTCCAGATAAGAGTCCTGCCAGAGTGCACACATAGGGTCCAGATGATGGTCCAGATGATAGACTTCAAGATAAAATAAGATAAGATCTCCTTTATTAGTCCCACAGTGGAGAAATTCACAGTGTTACAGCAGCAAATTGGTAGTGCAGAGAACAGGAAAGCTGCAGAAACTGCAATTATAAATATTTAGAATGATAAATAATAACAATATAATAATGTACTAAATATATAGATACAAAAAATTACATATTTACAACAACAGTAGCTAATGCATAAGGTTGTTACGGTGGTGAGTTGTCTGTTTCTGGTGTGTGTGTGTGTGTGTGTGTGTGTGTGTGGTGTTTGTTGTAAAGTCTGACAGCAGCTGGAAGGAAAGACTTGCGGTATCTCTCCTTCACTCACCGTGGGTGCAGCAGCCTGTCACTGAAGGAGCTGCTCAGTGCTGTCAGAGTGTCCTGCATGGGCTGGGAGGTGTTCTCCAACAGGGATGATAGCTTCGCCACCATTCTCCAGGTTGCCCACTACCTCCACTGAGTCCAAGGGGCATCCCAGGACAGAGCTGGCCTTCCTGATCAGCCTGTTCAGTCTCCTCCTTTCAGCAGTGGAGATGCTGCTTCCCCAGCAGACCACACCGTAAAAGATGGCTGATGCCACCACAGAGTCGTAAAAGGTCTTCAGGAGTGCCCCCTGCACCCCAAAAGACCTCAGGCTCCGTAGCAGACTAGCCGTTGCGGATTAGCCGCCGTTAGCTCGTCCATCTTATTGGGGAGAGATCTTACGTTCCCCAGGATGATGGAGGGGAGAACTGGTTTGTACCGTCTCCTCCTGGCACGTCGCTCCCTCCCGGCACGACTTCCCCGTCTCTTCCTCCTCCTCAGGTTGCGGGCAATGTCGGGTCTCTCCTCGGGTAACACCGCTGTGTTACGGAGCGCCATCAGCTGTTCCCTGGTGTAAACAATGGACCCATGGCTGCGGACACGGACGTAAACAGAGAAAAAGAAAACAGTAGAGCGGCCAGTACGAACACCGCAAGATTATGCATGTCCATAGTGCGCGAATAAGAGCAGCTGACCGTTGATAAAAAATACAATTAAAAATAGAAGAATAGGGAAAAAGCTCAACAATGAGCAGGAGCTGCCACTCGTGCGGCGCCATGGAAACAGAGGAGGGACAGAGTTTGACGGAAGGACATCAGTGAGGTTGTTGACCTACAGAGGTAATTGAGGTCGTTGACCTGCTGACAGAAGTCAGTGAGGTCGTTGACGTGCAGTGGTCATTGAGGTCATTGAGCTGCTGGCAGAGGTCAGTGAGGTCAATAATGACCTGCTGACAGAGGTCATTGAGGTCGTTGACCTGCTGACAGAAGTCAGTGGGGTCGTTTACCTGCTGACAGAGGTCAATAAGGTCGTTGACTTGCTGACAGAGGTCATTGTGGTTGATGACCTGCTGACAGAGGTTAGTCTCTTCTCTCCAGTCTCTGTAGTGTTCACTGCTGCTCTGTCTGAACACAGTTAACTCTGCTGTTCTCTTCACCAATCACTGACTGCATGTTGTACATTTAAACTGACTCTAGATCTGCTGCAGCTCTCACAGTCTCTTCTGCTTTAGAGACTGTCACTGATCCAGTTGCTGTTTACATCATATTCAGATCAGCTGGTTAGCTTAGCTTAGCAGTTAGCGATGGCTCCTCTTTTTCCTCTCTCTCTCTCTATGCTGTCTCACCTTCGACTCTAACCAGAGCTGCTCTAGTCTGTGTTGTCTGTGTTCACCGTAACCTGTAGTGTTGATAGCCTATTATTCGTGATGTGTAACAAATCAGATGGTGCTCTGGGCAGGACATCTGTCCAGACAAAGACAGGTGGCTGCATTAGAACCAAAGTAGCGCATTTTAAAATTGATTTATTTTACTGGTTAAAAAATTATTACGATAATCGGAAAAATGCAGAAAAATAACTATTGCATCCAATAATCAGTCGATCCCTAATATTGATTATATCTTCATTTCACCTAGGTGGTGTTGGATTTAGAGCAGTCCCTGCTCTACCTCTTTGCAGACTGTCGGTTAGTTTGTCCATCCAGTAGAACGTGGAAGACGAGTGCCAGATTCTGGTCTTCCCCTGAAAGTGTAGCTCCAGGGTCAAACAACTTCTCTAAATGTTTTCTCTTCAATATACCTCAACTACAAACATGGAAATATGTTTTAAAAATAAAATATGGTGTAATGGAACTTCAGAAGCAAGAAATGTTTTCTTTCCACATACACGTTTTGTCCATGGTTTGATTTTCCTGTCGTCAGAGCTCTAGTGCTATTTGTAGAAGTACAATAACACACCTGTGATATGACATGACGACATCATGACGACATGTCATCAAGACAACACCATGATGTAAGAGGTTGTAATCAGCTCAGTGATGTCAGTCGACACCATGATGTAGTAGGTTGTAATCAGCAGCAGGTGATTGAACACAAGCAGTTTGTGTTTGAGTGGATCATTTACTCACTTGTGTCAAGCAAATGAAGCCACACTGGAAACATTCATTCAGAAGAGAAGCTGCAGGGCAGCAGAGGTCAAGCTAAGCTAACAGGCTAGGCTATGAAAACGTAGCTAAACTAACAGGCTAGGCTAACAGGCTAGGCTAGCTCTGTCATGTTTGTGTGTGAGTCATCACAGATAAAGAAACGTCACAAGAGTGAAGGATGAATGAAAGGATCTTTCTGTCTTTTCATTATACTAATTAACCATTTCATCACTGAGCAGCTGGCTACCAGCTCAGCTCTCAGCTCTCCTAATAACAGATGCTTTAGTGAGGACTGGATCTTCCCATGCTTAAAAATTTGTATAAATTTTAACTGATTTATGTGAACTGAGGAGATTTTATTCACCTGGAGAAAAAAAGGGGCGGAGCGTCGTTCTCTTGGGCTCTGGCAGCTCTACACCTACATCTGTCATTGTATTTGTGTCCTTCTCTCTGTGTCACAGTTTGGTCATTTTGAGATTAGATGAGTTTGTAAAGTTTTGCAGCCTGTCACGTTGTTCTCTGTTACTCTGTGTACCATGACACATCTAAAAACGTCCCTCACCTCAGGTCAGTGTTTCTCCTATGATGAAGAGTTTCTGAGGGTAAAGTGTCTATATTGTTGATCTGTTTTCTATTATTATTCTATTGTTATTGGTCACAGAAGCCTCTAACAGCCCCTCCCACATTAACAGGTTTTCAGGCATATTTCAACTAAAAACATTAGAAACACATCGCGTACTATAGTTTTCAGAAACACTGATGACCAAGTTATAATAGAACAGAAGTAGTTAGTATGATGTGTTGTGTAGTGAAAACAGCTGGTGGTCACAGAGGGGGAGAAGTGATGTGTAGGGGTTTTAAACCATCCGACCATTGGACAAATGGGTGTGAAGAAGTTTCCCATGGGAAAAGTGGGTGTTGGAGATCTTGGTGACCGTCGTTTGTGGCTCTGTTAACCTCTATGTCCTCTCCTCCAGGATGGAGCGGATGTCTGAGGAGGCGCTGAGGCTTAACCTGCTGAAGCGTGGCCTGGAGTCACCCAGTGAACGAGAGGAGGCGCTAGCCAAGCGCCTCAAAATGGAGGGCCACGAGGCCATGGAACGCCTCAAAATGCTGGCACTACTCAAACGCAAGGACCTAGCTGATCTAGCAGCCCTGGAGGTCGCAGGGCCCCTAGGAGATGGGAAGGGCCCCGGAGGCAGCTCCCTCCACCACCAGAGCCTAATGGGTGCTGCTTATGAGGAGAAGCTGAATGGGAGTCTGCGGCTGGGGGGTCACAGCGGCCACATTGGACCTAGTAAGAACGGGAAGGAGAACATCCTGGATGAGCCGGTGGACATGAGTGCTGGGAGGAGATGGTGAGTGAAGAACCAGAGAGAGTAAAGTTACTGTTACATCAAGACTGTGTTTCTGTAAGACACAACGGTCACACACAGGCAGCAGGTTTTAGGCCTTAGTAGGAAAACAACAGGTGAACTACAGCTCCCGGTAAACCACAGTGTGACAGCAAGAACAACACCAGGAAACCTAGAGCTAGATTCAACCATCTTTACTTGTGTTATGTTCACCTGTTCTTACTGTCTACCTCTACTTGAAGGAGCAGTAATGATAAAGTTTACTTATACAGCACTGATCAGAATCAGGAGGAAGGACCTCTGACCACAGACTGAACCTGGCAGCACAGTAAGCTGACACCTGTCTGCCTGGTGTCTCTCTTCCCTGCTCAGAACAGGTATGATGTGATCCATCTGCATCCTGCAATTTGGAGTCCTGTCATCATCCTCTGTTTGTATCTTGATCATATCTGAAAACACCACGTCACAACCAAACCCACGAGCACACAGATCAGTCAGTGGTTTCCTCCTCTATTCAGCAATGAGTCTGTTTTTACTGTATTTTACTGTGAACTTTTCTGACAACTGAGTTACACTGACGTCTCTGACCCACTGTCTCTCCGTAGAGTTGAGTCTTTTTGAAGCAGACAGTCAACATTAGCTGTAGCCGTTGGAGCTAACATTAGCTTCACAGAGTTACCTCACAGACCTAAACCATGTTCATCCACCTACCAACAAACTCACTGTCTGTCAGAGGTCGATGAGGTCAAATCAAAGACAGACTCACCAAACTGTCATCTCACAGTCCACTTCCTGTCTTCATCATAAAATCACAGTGGGTCTCTGAACAAACACGTTCAGCTGAGTGGCAACAGTGGAGACTCAGACATGTAGATTTTATTCTGTAGTTTGGCTACAGACCATAAACCTTCACCTGCTCAACTAGGTGAGACCACAGGTCATAATCATAACCCTGTGGTTGATAATTACGCTGAAGGGTCCATCCCTCACTTTGTCCTTTGTTACTTTGAGAACCTGGTGTGAGAGGAGCTGTGAGGCACAGAGGACTTCATATGATCAAACTCAACGAGCCCAAATAAAGGTCACCTTTAAAGCTGAGTAGAAAACATGGAGGCAGGTAAGTTTACCTGTAGAGTACCACAACAACTCACCTGATGAATTCAGTGTGATGTTCATTAATTCATCTGCACCACCACTGAGCTGCCAGCGCATGACTGGTGAAGTCATCTCTCAGTGACTCCACCTGTTTCTTCTTTGTCGTCCTCCTGATCCATGATAAGCTCTGCACTTCCTGATGTTTTTCATATTAAAAGCCCAACTTATGAAAGAAGGCTTCAAAATTTTTAATGTGGAAAGTCTGGAGGAAGTGATGAGCTTAATTCATGGCAACATAGTTAAACTGTTAATGATGATGATGATGGTTCTACTGAACAATAATAATAATAATAATAATAATAATAACAAAGGGAAACAAGCACACTAGTAAATACTACAGTGGTAAATGAGAGGTGTTAATGGAATCATTGTCTTTTATTACTATAAATCCAAACACGTGAGACAGGTGGCGTTTAAACACCTGAGTGTTTAAACGAGAGAAGCGAGAGTGAGAAGCTGCCGTATGTGACAATAAACCTCACATTACAAAAGTAGACAGTGTGTATGTGGTCAGAGCTCTGAGTGCAGATATTCACCATCCACCATGTGTTTTCTCATGAAGTGATTCAGAGCACGAAAGACGAACTCCATCTCCCGACGTCATCATCCTGTCCGACAATGAGGCGTCCAGTCCCAGAACAACACCACGCCCTGAGGAGCGCCTGCACCAGGCCAACCTGGACATGTTCAAGGTAGGACCATCAGCAGCATCACTGCCCCCACACACATGCACACTCTGAACAACGTCACTGCAGGAGAAGCGGCGAAAACTAGTGTGTTCACCCAGGTGCTGTGTTCACCCAGGTGTTGTGTGTACATCACTGCTGATTGGAGCCAATAAAAACCCAGGTCTGCTGCAGAGTCATGTGACCTGGGTGTGAACACTGATTTTAGCCTTTTCCCCTGGAGACAAAAGCCTGATGTTCGTCGGGCCAACAATGGCACAACACACACGCTTTTATTTCAAGGGGCATTTAGACTGTGTGTGTGTGTGTGTGTGTGTGTGTGTGTGTGTGTGTGTGTGTGTGTGTGTGTGTGTGTGTGTGTGTGTGTGTGTGTGTGTGTGTGTGTGTGTTTGTGTCTGTGTCTGTGTCTGTGTCTGTTCCAGGGGAAGACAGGAGAGGAGAGGCAGCAGATGATCAAATCTCTGAGGGAGGAGCTTCGTCTGGAGGAGGCTCGTCTGGTTCTGCTGAAGAAGCTGAGACAGAGTCAGATGCAGAAGGAGAATGTGGTGCAGAAGGTCAGTGACACACAGAGACACGACACAGACACACAACAGCCTGGTTTCCTCCAGACCTGACTCTGAGAACTGAGACCAAACAGTTCAGTCCTGGTCTCAACAGACCAGAGAATCTGGTTCCTCTTAGTCTCAGAGTCCTTTAGCCTCATCTGGACTCTCTGACATAAAGACCAGATCAGTGGAGAGCTGCAGTAGTGGTGGTCCTTCTGGAAGTTTCTGTGGAGCTCAGAGACCATCAGGGTCCTGGTCTCCTGTTTATTCCAGACTTCTCTGAGCTCTGCAGCAGTTCTTCCTCCTCATAGTTTCTGCTCTGATCTGCATTGTCAGCTGTGAGACATTGATATAGACAGATGTGTTTCCAATCAGCTGATTTACCACAGGGACTCCAGTCCAGTTATAGAAACATCTGGAGATGACCCAGAGAAGGAAGAACCTGAACTAAATGTCTCAAAACTTGTGATGTTCAGTTTTGTCTTCTTTATTCATTTGTAAAAACAAATACATGGGATGAATTATGGGATATTGAGTGTAGACTGATCATCAGACTCCAACATGACAACATGTGAAGGTCTGAGGACTCTGACTGTACCTGGTTTACACAGGATCCTGTGTAGACTGAGAACTCAAGCTAGAATCAAGTCGCTGCTCGTGGATGTTGATGCTGGGGACAAACAACTGACTGGAAGGAAGAACGTGGTCTAACATGTAGAGAATGACTGACCTGTACACTCACAGGTGTTTCTGTGATTTGGTCCAGCCAATTTCTGACTGAGGGCAGGTTGAACAACAGGACTACTACAGCTTACTACAGCCTCCAGAAGAGTCACACAGAGGTGACTCAGCAACGCTGAACAACTTGTGTTAGTGTCCACATGGTTGTGCTGTTACATTCATCTGTTCATGTTGTGTTGATGACTGTGTCCAGGTCCCGGTGGTCCAGAACGCGGCGTCCTCTGTTCAGCCTCCTCCCATCCACAGCTCTCCTGGCCTGGGGAAGCTGCCTGTGAGGCCAGGCCTGCACAACCCTGAGCCCCAGAACCTCCGCACTGCACAGGTCTGTGTGTGTGTTTGTGTGTACTTCTTGGTGCATGTGAGGAACAGTTACTGCTCCTCCACAGAGAGGCTGTGACAACATTTTCAAAGGAGATGAAGTTGGTTAGAAATCATGACTCTGTCTCAGTCTGAGGATTGTTGTGTGGTCAGCAGACCTAACACCAGCTCACCTGGATGTACAGTGTAATACCATTACCTTTCATATTAAAGTCTCCAGTGGTTTTGACCCAGGACAGGGACTAAAGTCAGGACACCTGAGCCTCTGACACTCACACTGAGAACCTCTTTAAAAAAACATCTGTCTCATGTGAGTTCAACATCTGGATAGAAATCAATTTCCATTTTATTTTCCTCATTTTATTTCTTAAGTAACTTTGTTCATAAAAGTGCTGTGTAAATTAAGTTTTTTTGATGATGTAAGATGAGGGTCCAGGTTCAGGTTGAATCTGGATCAAGATGTTGGTGCAGACTAACATCAGGACCTGGCTTAGAGAATGACTGAGTCCTGCTGTGATTATGAAACAGCCTTTTGTTCTTCATGTAGTTCTGCTCCTCCATTACATGTTGAGATGGTTAAATATTCAGCTGTGTGTGTGTGTGTGTGGGGGGGGGGGGGGGGGGGGGGGGGGGGGTGGTGATGGTGGGGGTGATGGTGGGGGTGATGGTGATGGTGATGTGCTGCCCCCTGCTGTCAGCTCTGAGTATCTGTCCAAACTGGAGGCAGAACATGGAGGCTCAATGAACCCAGTCTGTGGTAACATGACGATATTAGCACAGTATCATACTCTCAGATGTCCACTGTCCACTGTTGTGTTGTCCACTGTTGTGTTAGCTTTAGATGAACTAAGAAAGAGTCTGTGTTTGATGCAGGACTGAGTTAGTTTTAGCCCAGTGACCCTGATGAACTGGACCCTGAATATACTGAGGTACTTGAAGTAAACACAAAACATGTAACTACACTATCTGCACATGTGAGCGTAAACAGTTTACAACACATGAGAGCCGCCATCTTGGACAGCTGCTTCTGGTTTGTAGTGAAAGTGGAACAGACTCTTCCTGTCATAAAGCCCTGTTTTCCTCTCTATAGGGTCACACAGTCATCAGGTCAGCAGCCAACACCAACCTGCCGCCAATGTTAATGTCCCAGCGAGTGATAGCCCCCAACCCCGCCCAGCTGCAGGGCCAGAGGGTCTCCTCCAAGCCCGGGATGTCTCGCTCCAGCTCCAGCAGCATAGTCAACGCCGTCAGCTACCAGCAGGTATAAACTCATACCAAGCCCACCTGCAGTACACCTGATCGCAGGTCACTACAGCTCACCACAGGTCACTACAGTTCATCACAGTAAAAACAGAACTTCCAGGTTCTGTTCCAGGAGTAAAACCACAATATTAAAAACTGCAGTACAACAACAGTGTTGAGCTCACTGTATTTGTCTAGATTTGTTTCTGTCACATGTTCATGTAACAAACAGGTAAAGTCCACCTGAGGAGAAACAGTCAGGTGAGCAATGAAGATCTGATGACCTGACTCTGAGCTGATCTTTAGTCGGTGAAGTTGTCTTGTTCACAGTGTTTGTTTTCTCCTGCAGCTCTAGTGTTGAGTCTTTATAAAACATAAAACATTTGTGTTTACATCCACTTGTACTGGCCTCTTCTTCTGTGCCTTTACTGGTGCATTGCTGCATATCTGAGCATGTGACCACCACCTGTAGATCAGCTTTGTGATGTCACTGATCACATCACCTATATGTGTGTGTTCATGAGACAGGGACTCAGTCATAGAACCCAGTTCCTAGAGGTCAGTACAGTCAGACCCATTAGAAGGAGAGAAATGCCATCTGGGGCAGCAACATGATGCTGCATCGGGATCAGAGTCTCGATCCTCGATCTCATGTATTAAAAACACATAGCCCTGAGCCTGTGAAAACCTCAGTCCATCACCATGATGACAGAAACGTCTCATCAGAGGCCAGGACAGTACAAGCAGTGTGGTAGGTCAGGAAGACAGAGACTTTATAAATTGAGAGGCAGTGTAACCACAGTGTGTGTCTCCCCACAGGCCAGCCAGCAGGTGGCAGCCTCCCAGCGCTCAGGCTCCAGTGCCATGTACATGAATCTGGCCCACATGCAAGCGGCGGCGGCGGCAGGGGCCAGTGGCGTGGCCGGTGGGCTGGGCGGATCTTCGGCCGTCAGCCCGTCCACCATGTCTGGGTCAGCCAGCGGAGGGGTGAGCTCCATGGCCGACCAGGCCAGCAGCCAAGCAGCAGCCAAGCTGGCCCTGAGGAAGCAGCTGGAGAAAACCTTGCTGGAGATCCCTCCACCCAAACCTCCTGCCCCGCTCCTTCACTTCCTGCCCTCCGCCGCCAACAGCGAGTTCATCTACATGGTGGGCCTGGAGGAGGTGGTGCAGAGTGTGCTCGACAGTCAGGGTAAGCAGCTGACACTCACTGTGTGAACATAAACCTATGAGGTCAAACTGAGGGAGAAGGTGAGCACCAACAGGAAGGTGTTGACTGCCAGCACACCTGAGGGTGAGCTGCAGTGTCTCCACCTGAGAGGGGCGTGGTCTTAGACTGACATGTTTCTGTGTAACTGTCTTTGGAGACAGCTTGGTCCTCCACCTGTACCTGTCCTCAGAGTCACTGTTTCCTCTGCAGGTAAACTCAGAGGGACGCTGGCCCGCATGGAGCCTTTCTTCTGCGCCCAGTGCAGAACCGACTTCACCCCTCACTGGAAGCAGGAGAAGAGTGGGCGGATCCTCTGTGAGCAGTGCATGACGTCCAATCAGAAGAAGGCTCTGAAGGCGGAACACACCAACAGGCTGAAGAACGCCTTCGTGAAGGCCCTGCAGCAGGAGCAGGTCAGTCCCCTGATGTTACCTGACATCATCATCGTTTCAGTAAAGACTCTGTAGGGGCCGACGTAGACAGAGGCTCAACTGTGATCTGGATCTGTGCAGTCTGGACTTCAGGAAGTATCCAGACCCCTTCACTTCATTTGAGTTCAATGGATACATTTTTACCCATCAATCAATAATAATAATCATCACAAAGTGAAATCTCTCATTTACAAAAGTCTTCAGATCCTTAATTTAGGACTTTGTTGGACTCCCTTCAGCAGCAGTTTCAGCTTCATTCTTCTTGAGTCTCTTTAAGCTCTGACCGTGGATCTGGTCAGTTTATCTCAGTCCTCCTGTCAGACCCTCTCGACCGGGTCAGAGGTTCTGAAAGGAGGTGAACTGTGGACCTGATACACAGGTGTCAGTCTTTCTAAACTCTGTCCAGTCACTTCAGTTGGACTCAGGTGGACCCCGGTCAGGTTCTAGACTCATCTGAGTGATAATCAAACAGGAAGCAGCTGATCACAGTTTGGAGCAGAGAGACATTTATAAATGAGAGATTTCAATTTTTGATTTTTGATAAATGTCCAAAAGTTTCTAAAAACCAGTTTTCAGTTTGTCATTAGTGTGAACTGATGGAAACAACACAACCGTGACCACAACCTGAAGGGGTCTGAAAACTTCCCGAAGCCTGTTGCTTCCAAACCACAGATGGATGTGATGTAATAATTCATGTGTCTCATGTCAGGAGATTGAACAGAGGCTGCAGCAGCAGGCCGCCCTCTCTCCCAGCTCGGTCCCTACCGGCCCCAACACCTCCAAGACTGACTCCATGATCCGACATCATGCCCTCCGCCAGGTATGCCATGCATGTCACCTGACGGTCCACCTGTGTGTGTCATAATGTTGGTCTGCAGCGATGGTTAAAACCACGTTGGAGGTTACCAATAACAATGAAATTTACTTTATGTCAGTCATCTGCAGCCTGACCAGGGTTTGAGGCTGTGTGATAACTGTAACCTCTGTGGCACTGAAGTTCATGGGATGTCTTTTCTCCTTCAGGCTCCCCAGCCTCAGGCCTCTCTGCAGCGAGGTCTGTCCAACTCAGCACGAGGCGTCCTGTCAAACTTCGCTCAGGCCTCCCAGCTGTCGGTGGCCAGCAGCCTCATGGGAATGACCAGTGCCAAGCACTGTGGCAGCGGCGGAGGCGGCAGCAGCAGCAGTAGCAACAGACTGCAGCATGACAGCCGTCGCCAGATCTACAACATCCCAGGTACCTACTGGACCATGTGTGGTGTGTTTGTGCGACGGTTCTAATGTTCACTGAGGACATCCCACTGATGACCAGTATCTGTCTGACACTTCATTTCATGTAAATGTTAATTAAATCTGTAACTGACAACAGCCTTTTGTTCAAATACCTGCAGAACTAATGACATCCCATCAGCCTTAGCTGGACTTTGTGTTTAGTGCTAATTAGCAAAACTAAGATGGTGAACATTACACCTGCAAAACATCAGCGAGTCAGCACACCTGATCATTGTGAGCATGTTAGCATGTTAGCATGCTGACATTAGCCTCAGTGCAGCTGACATGGCTGTCGACTCTATGTACTGTCTGTGATAAATGTGAGTAATAAACAGTGAATTGTATTGACCTGACTGCAGTGATGGCAACAACAAGACAACCACTCCCATGATCCCACACTTCTTCATGACATCATCAAACTCGAGTCCTCAGTGGTCTATAAAATGACGTGGTATGTTTAATGAACATTTCACCACAGGAACTCATCAGTTCAGAGTCACATCAAACAGCAGATCAACTCACCACTCTTGTTTAAGTGTTAATTTATTGTACACGGTCGCAGTTAATGAAACCAACATTTCCTGTTTCAAATTAAAGGCCTGGCAGGAAAAGGAGGCCCTTTGAGCTGCTGGAGGGGACTGAATGTAAAACATTAGAGGACAGTGTTGACTCTAAACTAAGTGAAGTAGTGAGTGAGAGGAGGACTGCTGTCTCAGTAAACTGAAGTGTGGAGGTCACCAGGTTAACATGGAGGGAGTATTGAGTGGACCAGAGAAGAATTAAAATAAGAGAAAAACACTCACTAGAAACAAGTGGTATCAGGACTGAGAGCCAGTCTCTGTCAGAAGTCTGGTTCTGGTTCTCGCTGCAGTGGGATGTGAATAAAGATCGTGGTCACAAATTCCAGGACTTGAGGTTGCAGTAACTGTTACAGACTTCGCTCTTGACGTGCCTTTCTTGTTCCCACAGGGTTAAACATTGCCTATCTGAACCCAGCGGCAGTTGGAGCCCATAAGAGCTCCAGCTTAGCAGACCGACAGAGAGAGTACCTGTTGGACATGATCCCACCTCGATCCATATCGCAGTCCATCACTGGACAGAAATGAGTCCCAACCAGCCCTTCTGCCCCTCTGATGCCACCCTCATCCTGCCCTCCTACCCCCCCATACTGAAGCACTCCCAGTTCAACCAACATCCCCACCCCCACCCCATCGCATGCAGTGCCTGTCCGTGTGCCTACCTTAAACCAACCCATGAAAACCCACCAAGTTGGAAAAGACACTAAACTGTCAGTGCATCTCAAATGTTCTTATGATAGTAAAACTCTTCTTCGTCAGCGTTGTTTAACAATTATAATTCCCATTATTATCGCTGTTGGTAGCACTATTATTATACCTTGCTTCAGTTACTCATTATGCTTTTTTCTTTTGTAAGTGTTTGGTCCATTTTTTGTTTTTGTTTCTCTGCTCTCTCTCCTTCCCTGTGGGGTGTGATGGTGAATCATCGTAGGGTTGCCTCCGGCCACGTCATAGAGGATTTTTCTCTACTATAAAGCTTAGATGTGACTATTGCTAGTAACAGAAGATCGACAGGGTGCATTCTGGTTGCTATGCAACATAAAGTTTAACAACTTTAGCTCGTTAACAAAGGGGAAAATTCTGATAGGAACAAAAACAAAGTGAGTCAGTGCTCTGCCTGCTCTTGAAAAGAGGATGAAGAGCCTGTTTAAAAATGGAGATGGGGGGGGTTGCACCCACCCACCCACCCACACTTATCTTGACAAAGGGTCTGTTTGAAAGACACACAACTACAGTCCAACCTGGAGTTCAGGATCAGAGCCATGACCTGGTCATGGTCATGTGTACTGTACAGAAGAGAATCCCATGTGACCACTCCTCATCAAAGGCCTTCATCAGTGTCTTCACTCCAGCTGTTACACATTTGAACAGTCTCCAGATGGATGTATGCAGGACTTCCTGTAATTGTACTGATCAGACACAGCAACATCCATCAGTCTGCAATGAGGTAGGGCTGACCAGCGGCAGGAGGACATCGTCTAAACTTGTGTTCACAGCGGTGACGGCCTTCACCCACACAGAAGCAAATGGATTTTCCCTCCTGGTGCCATCCCATCTCACTACCTGCCCTGACCCCTCCATGCCCCCTCATGTTTATCCAGTATGCACAGACTGAACCCTTTTTACCCAGCAGCCCCTCTTGGCGTCACATGTTGTTTGAGAAAGTGAAACAAACTATAATCTGAAGGTTGAAGCACATTTTCTGCTTCCAAACCACAGATTCTGTACCTAGAAACTACAAATTTTTTCTTCTTCTATTTGGATTTTTAGATTGTTTCTGATTGTTGCCCCACCCCCAATTTCCATTCTTTATTTTGGTTTGTTTATTTGTTTGTTTTTTGGCGGCGTCTCCTAATGAATGGGTGGCATACCTGAGAGGTATCAGCCCCCGGAGACGATAATAATCAGCATAGCTAAAAACAGAAACTATTGAAATATCTGTATGGATTATGTATAGATACCTAGCTTCAGATAAAAGGATGTGGATTATATCTTTTATGGGAGAGACATGGATCAATCATTGTGTGCACACTCTGTGCACAAGTTCCCTCACTCCAGAGGAGCACTTTGCATATTTCCAATTGGAAAACCATTTTTTTTAAAAAGAGGAAAAGAATGTTACCATGGACATTGGCTGAGGTCCGGACGCCAGCTGAGGTCCGGACACCGGCTGCGGGCCGACCAGAGAGTCAGGGAACGTGTCATCAAGGTGTGTTTCAATGGCTGAAGAAAAGGTAGAGCCTTGTGTTGAAAGTGTTGAAATCTACATGTGTCAGTTCCACAGTGTGATTGGGTCAGAGGTCAGGCTGCTGGTCCCTGAACCAGGATCAGAACAGGTCTTGACAAGAGGTCAGAACTGTTAGGGGGTCTACTTGGGTCAGCTGTAGTACTGTCATACTGATATACAGACCCAGCCCAGGTCCTGAGTCAGGCCTCAGACACTAGTCCTTGAGTGGCCCTTGATAATGATAATGATGATGATGACGTGGTTCAAACCTCATGAGGAGACAGGGGCCTCTGTTACACATGATACAGGTACAAGGTAATGCCACCCTGAAGGTGAGGTCACACCTGGCGCTCACTGCAGGTTCAAAGACCCAGACACGACCAGAGTCTGTTTGAGTCTTGGAGCTGAGCTCACAGTGTCAGACTCCAGACCAGCACCACCCTCTCAACAGCTGACAGGTGGAGCCATGTGGATTTGTCTTTTCATTGTTCACTGACAGTTCAGACTGTGGCACAGCCAGACAAGAAGTGGTCCGGTCCTAGTATGCAGGTCTCAGTCATGGCTGTTGGTGCCCCACTCTGGAAGACCAACACCTGTTCGCTGGTTTCCTCTGTGCTGGTCCCATTTTGCAGTTGGTCAGGTGTTTGGAGCAGTGTTCAGTATGACCCATGAACAGGGACCTTCAGCAGAACTCAGAGGTTGTGAGGTCACTCTGGGTCAGAGACAGAAGCGCCAGTTCATGTTTCTCCCGCTGGGTGCTCTAAACTGCCTAATTAACCATAACTAATCCTAACTAACCCTCTATAGTCTGACCTGGAAACAGACTGTCTGAGACTTGTTGTAGGATGAAGTCTTGATTAGAGAACATCCAGACTCATCATCATCATCATCATCGTCACTGGTGTGAGACAACACTGTGGCAGAGGCATACAGGTGGCCTAACACCTTGGGGCAGCCATGTTGGACTCAGGGGGTCAGCTGATGTTGGTCTCTCGGTGACTTGTGTTTGGATGAGATCTGCTCTCTTCTGCTCTCTTCTTTAACAACTGTTCACTAGCAACTCTAAATGTGTTAACATGCTAAAATCAGATGCTAAGCATTATACCTTGTACCTACCTTGTTTACATTGTCAATGTGAGCATGTTAGCCTCCTGCCATTAGCGTTTAGCTCAAAGTGCTGCTATGCCAAGTGGAGCTAGTGTGGCAGCTGACTCTTATTTTGAAACCTCACATTTATAATGACGCTAAGAAGCAAGAGAAGCTAAGGTGGCTAAGTGTTAGCTTCTCACTTAAAATACAATGGAAAAGGAAACTTAAAGCACTTCATATGGAAGAGTGTGTGTGTGTGTGTGTGTGTGTGTGTGTGTGTGTGTGTGTGTGTGTGTGTGTGCACGCACGCGTGCGTGAGTGCGCGCGCGTGCGTGTGCACAGTCATAGGAGCTGGCAGCAGCAGTAGTGTTCAGTTAGTTGTTCTGTTATCCCAGCAGCTAGTTAGCTAAGGAAGCTAACAGGCCCTCTGGTTTTGCTTGTTATGATTTCATTGTCTGAAAAGCTGAAACACGTCAGATCTGAACTCACAACAAGGTTCAGTTGTTTGTGCTAGTTTGAACATTCATAGGTCATCTGGTAGAGGCCACTGAGGCTCCTCCTCCTCTGTGCCCAGGACACGCCCACAGTAAACTGCTCAATTTCATGATTCTGGTTCTGAGCCACGGTCTGGTTCTGTGTCCTGGTCTGATCACCAACAGTCACCAGTTGGTGCAGCTGTGCAGCCTCTGTTTCCGTGTCACTGTTTTACCTGTAAACACCTCTAAGCACCTGTTCAGTGGTTGGTGGGAGGTGACTGTCAGGTGGGTGTGTTCTGGTTCATCTTGTGATGATCCGTGAAGTGTATTTGAGGAATCCAGATCTGCCCGCCCCTGCATGGTAGCGGTCCGATGACAGACAAGACAATGAGATGCCAGGATCAAATTCAGATTGAAGTTTAACATCATTTCTGTTTATGATATAAAATGTGGATCAGTTTTCCACTGGTGGATCAGGTCAAATTGGACGTAGAGATATATTTTCATGACTTTTTAACGTCTGGAGTGAATTTTTACTTTACAATGTTTCGTCATTGTTTATCCAACTGAAGAAAACAGCTCCTGTCTCTCTTCACATCCTCTCACTTTGTATTCGGACTCAGATTCTTTTTAGATTGCAGAAGTCATTCTTTTCTGATCTCAACTCACTTCTGTTTTCTTTCTATTGCAGTTTAAAAAATAAACAAATGTATTGACTATGAGATAAATGACACGATATTTGCTAGGTTTGAAGTAATAATGACTTATTGTACATAAGCATTTTTTCCTCCCTTGTACTGAAAAAAGAAATTAAATGGTTGTATATTGTGTAGAAAAGCAAACAAAAAGCCATGAATATTGTGAAGCTTGTCATTTCGTTTTGTGATCACTGTGTATTATTGTGTAACTAATGTGCAAAATGTTTTGGATTCTTTTTCCTTCCTCTGCTTGAAGAAGCGGTCCCCTGGATTCAATTTGGTTCTGGACTCGTTGGTTGGCAGGACAGTGCTCATTGGTTCAGACAGATGGCATCTGGGAGAAGCACTGTGAAAGTCCAGTTAGATGGACCCTCCAGATCCAGTAGTCTGTTCCGGGATCAGATTTCGGATCAGAACCGGGCTGGCGGTTCTGTGTGACATCACCGCTGTCACACCGGTGTCACATGTCCTCATATTCAGGCAGCCACGAAGACTGGATCACAGTCTGTTCAGACGGTTCTGAGCTGTCATCACCCTTTTTATCCTTCATCATCCTGACAACACGACAGGAAACTAGATAACAGATAATCAATAAGCCGGTCAGTGATGATTTCGTGATGAGAAGGAAAGAGGTCAAGGGTCAGATCAGTCTCTCTCTCTCTCTCTCTCTCTCTCTCTCTCCCAGTAATGTCTGTGTTAACCTGCAGCCACTCGACCCTGAACCAGTGATTACTTCCTGTCGACACCGACTCGTCGGTCCTCCACCGTTTATCTTCTCTTAGTTGTTGCTGATGCAGGGAAACGTTTCAGTGCAGAGCCAGTTCTCTCAGTTTTTGATTTACCTGTAGTTTCTTTTTGATGATGATTATTAAACAAACACCTGGGAAGCAGAAACGATGAAATCGACCAGAGATGAATTGAGTCTTTTTGTTTTGCTCACATCAATCCTGACCTTTTGCACATACTTGATATTTAAAGGTCTTCAAAAAAGTAAAAGAAAATAATGCTGTTTGAATACTGCCAGTTGATTGACAATTATGCATTGATTGAAAAAATAAGCTAATTTTGGAGGAAATAACTTTGTAATATTTATCTCTTGCAAGCTATGTTTAATAAAGGTTGAAACAATTTGCTTCCAAGTGTGACTTCATTCAAGTATTTGAGGATTGTTGTGTGTCTTGTGTGTTGCCATCTCTTTACCTCAGTGTGTCACTTTAGCACTGTGACTTAATTTGTGTGTTTGAGGATTGTTGTGTGTCTCGTGTGTTGTCATCTCTTTACCTCAGTGTGTCACTTTAACACTGCTGGGTTCAGTGACTCTGTCATCAAATAAGAGAAAATACAGCAGGAAAACAAGTTGGATCAGCTCTCAGCAACACACACAGACAGCACAGGTGAGATGGGTGTCAGGTTCATTAAATTCCACAGGTTTGTGTCAGACCTTAAAAACTGAAGCTGTGGGTTTGAATGAATTATACACTGATGAAAGAAGGTTGCATTGTGGGAAATGTAGGCTTCAGTGTTTGTTCATTGTCAGGAGTAAAGGACAGGACGTGTCCATGTCTGCTGCACAGACATCGTCTCTGCCCTCTGTAGAGAAACAGGTGAGAACAGTTCCAACAGTGACCACCAGGTGGCATGGTCACAAAAGAAGAACTGAAGGTGTGGAAAACCACCACAGTACTGAATCCACTGATAACTGATTAATCATTAATGAATTAGATTCAACTGATGACAGGATGAGTCTGATCACAGACCCAGATGTTTTCAACCATTAATGATTCGTTAAGACTCAGTGGATACAGGTGTGACTGCTGCTCTGGCTCATTCAAAATGTTTGTTTACTTTCCTGATGTTAATGTGGTCAGGATCAGGATCAGGATCAAAGTCAGGGTCAGAGTCAGTCAAGATCAGGGTCAGAGAGGACCTGTGAAGACCTGTGAGTATTTATTTGAGTATCTGTGAGTACCTGTGAGGAGTATTTATGAGTATCAGTGAGTATTTATGAGTACCTTATGAGTAGGACATAAAAATCTGGATGACCAGTAATTTCTTACTCTTAAATTCAGACAAAACTGAAGTTATTGTAATTGGCCCAAAACATCTCAGAGATACACTATGTGATAATATACTGACTCTGGATGACATCACCTTGGCCTCCAGTGCTACAGTCAGAAACCTTGGTGTCATTTTTGACCAGGACTTGTCCTTTACTTCACATATAAAGCAAGTCTCTAGGACAGCCTTCTTCCACCTGCGCAATATTGCTAAAATCAGGCCAATCCTGTGTCTAAAGGACCTCGTACCTTAAAGAGCTTATAGTTCCCTATTTTCCCAATAGGACACTTCGCTCTCTAAATGCAGGTCTACTTGTGGTTCCCAGAGTTTCAAAGAGTAGAATGGGGGGCAGAGCCTTCAGCTATCAGGCTCCTCTCCTGTGGAACCAGCTCCCAGTGTGGGTTTGGGAGGTAGACACCCTCTCTACCTTTAAGATCAGGCTTCAAACTGCCCTCTTTGATAAATCCGGCTCAGGTATGTCCTAAACCATCCCTTAGTTATGCTGCTGTAGAGTTAGACTGCTGGGGGATTCCCATGATGCAGGGACTACTCAACTACTACTACTTTATGCCATTAACTTTGTATTTTTTTCTCTCCCGTAGTTTGTGCTTCTCCTCTCTCTCCCTCTCTCTGTCCTCATTCTGCAGGTCTCTCTGCCTCTGGAGCAGCAGGATCCAGATCCACCACTACTCATCATTACTATTAACCACTGTTATCTGTCATTATTATTGATAACACCATTACCTATACAGCTGTTCCTGGTCTCTCTCTCTCTTCTCTCCTCTCTCCTCCCCCCTCCCCCCCTTTTCTCCTCCTAAACCCAACCGGTCGAGGCAGACAGCCGCCCACCCTGAGCCTGGTTCTGTTGGAGGTTTCTTCCTGTTAAAAGGGAGTTTTTCCTCCCCCCTAGTGCCACGCATTTGCTCTTTGTGGGAACTGTTGGGTTTTTCTCTGTAACAAAGTAAGGTCTCAGCCTTACCCTGTAAAGTGCCTTGAGATAATGTATATTATGAATTGGCGCTATACAAATAAAATTAAAATTGAATTGAATTACCTGTGAGTACCTGTGAGTATCTGTGAGGAGTATTTGTGAGTATCTGTGAGTATTTATTAGCACCTGTGAGCACCTGTTAGGGTTATTTGTGAGTACCTGTGAGTATCTGTGAGGAGTATTTGTGAGTATCTGTGAGTATTTATGAGTACCTGTGAGGAGTATCTGTGAGTATTAATATTTGTGAATACTGAGGGTCAATGGAGAAGAACAATCCAGATTCAGGAGAAAACAATGATCCACATCACACCAATGAAATCTAATGAATTTGTCTTGGAGGAAACAGGAAGTAGAAAACCAGATTTATGTCTATGAACAAAAACATTTCTATGAGTTTATTCTCTGGTGAACTGTCTTGTTGTTTTCACCTTCATGTCCTGTGGCAAAAACAATCATCATAAACTACAATAAATAATAAAAACATGTAACAATGAGAAAAGGAAAAAGTCAAAGTGTCAACACAGAAAACCCAAAATCAAACCATTTGTCATGTGACCAGACTGTGACTCCCAGCCCCACTTCCTCTATGGAGACTGAACACACACACAGACACACACTGTTCCTGTTCAAATCATGTCATTATCTTTTAACGCTCAGACACTGTTATAAAGTCACCACACTGTCAGACATGCTCTCAGTTTCAAGGATGTTTCCAGGATTTCCAGGTCTTATCACCTGCTTGCTTTCATGGTTCCTATTTTTCTGCTCAGGTTAACGGTCATGTGAGGTTCCCAGTGAAACGTGTTGCTGGAGTCTCAGACTCACAGAGACACAAACAACTGCACCTCCTCAGCAGGAAAACATGTTACATAACAGAGCAGCGGTCATGTGACCTGTGAAGCGTCTGTAACCAGCGTCTGAGGAACAGTGGGTGGGGCTCTCTGTGGAACAGATCGTGTGGAACGAGTGTTTGACTGTTTACCCACAGCTCTGGCTCAAGGCCGAGTGAGGACTCAGACGCTCAGAGCTGCATGAAAACAGGAGCTCCAGAGTCCACTCCGTTACCTCTGACCCCTCAGCTGCTCAGCTCCAGCCCATAGCATCTTCATAAACAGGGATAGACTCAGGTCTTTGGGACTGCAGAGGGCTCTCCCAAGGACCTGTGGTCTGCTGTGTCTGTCCTGATGACCCCTCATTACACCCCCCCCCAACCTCTCCCAAAGAGACCACAGGTCTGTCCTCCCTGTTGCTGTCACATTGTACACTGCAGTTTTTGGCACTGTCTCTGTAAATGTCCCCACTGAGGGACTAATAAAGGATCATCTTGTCTTATTGTCATCTCCTCCTGGACTCTTTGGCCCCCCACAAATCCAGACCTCCCAAACTTAAACCCAATTAGTGTTTAGAAGAAGGCCTGTGGAGAGAAAACATCTCCTCAGTTTCATCTGAAACTAATTTCAGACTAATTTCAAATTAGTTATGAGAAAGTTAGAGTTACTAATTATTTGTGAGATCATCAGTAAACCTCAGACCTCACGATTATAGATCCCTGTGGCCCCTGATCCTCTGTCGGGGGGCCCAGTACCTTCAGTTGGTCTTGAGTTTTTGACTGCTGCTGTCCCATGTTCTAAACTCAGTTGTTTGTAAAATCATAACCTCCATGTTCAATATCGGCCCATCTCTAAACAACCAGAATACCAACCAGATTCTTGATCCACTTCAGTCAGGGTTCAGGTCCTAAAAGTTCTGGTCCCCTCTTAGATCACAGACCTCCACCAGCTCTGGGCTAATGGTTCTCTTTGGTCTGGACCAAAAGTCCATCTCTATTTTCAAATGTGTTGTGTTTGTCCCTATTGTTTATTGTGGTTTTAATCTCTGTGTGGGTTTGGTTTTTGTGTTGTTCTGTTAGGCTCTGTCCGAACCCTGAAAAACTTCAACTCAGATGTGCAGATGGATTTGAGTCTCATGTCAGTACAGAGCTGGAGTCAGGACGTGGTTAGTCTAGCTCATGAAGCCTGGCTCAGTCCACAGTAACTAAAGCTGAGCTGGATCTGTGTCTGACCCAAACTCTTCTGTCTCAGGTTGCCAGTTACTGTCAGTCAACACAGGTTTGGCTTTTGTCTCTGTACAGACCTGATTCTACCCAATCTGGCAGCCTTGCTGTGACTCCAGGAAGTTACCATGCCCAGCCTGAGGGACATATGTGATTCTTCAAAGACAGATGTGTCATGACACAGATCATGACATACAGAAGAAATCACTCTAAGGGTGAGAAGTGAAACAAGCTGAGGACAGAAAGTCCCTGACAGACTGAACAATGAAAAAACAGACTTCCTCCTCCACAGACCGCTGACACACCCTGCCTGCATGCCCTACGCATGTACAAGGCCTTCAGCCAATCACAGAATGCATGGCAGCAGACGTCAGCCAATCGGTGCTCAGTGTGTTTTTCAGGACACGATATCATGAAAAGGGGAATTTGTGAATGGATGAAGCAGAGAGAGAGAGACAGAGAGATGAAAACAAAGAGACAAATGAGTGATACTGTCATATATTTATATAAAACTGACCTGACAGGTTAATATGATAAATATGATCTGTATCAGCTCCACATCTAACACAACATCCTACTTTTACACAGCTGTGATCCAGATCCAGCTGTGATCCAATGATCCAGATGTGTGAGGTAGACTGAGCAGCTTCTCAGAGTCAGACACCAATGATGTGATGAAGTCAGATCTGGATCTCATAGAGCTGACTCAGTCCTCTGTCTGACCAGGGAAAAATCAGGTCCAATTTAAATCAAATGTAGTTATCCAGGTGTTTCAGCTCTGTGTGTGTGAGGTCACCACTGTCATCACACTGTTAGAGTCTGGAGGTTTGTGGACATTTACCTGCCCAGGTGGGTAGAGACAGTAACTAGTTGCATTATGGGAAGCATAGTGTCTTTCCAGCTTGACTTGGGCAGTCAGGATATGTCAGGCTCTGTTGCTTCAGTGGAGGGAATTCTGTTTGCTTCATTTATAGCGTCTTTATCACGTAGCTTCATTCAATTAGCTCAAGATACAGCATTGCTGGGAGGAATGCATGCTGGGAGCTATGCAAGTGAGTTAATAATGTTTAGCCAAATTAATTTGATGAGATTGGTGATACTAAGAATGAAAACACTGACACAAGTCCAGGTCCAGGTCCAGAATGAGAACTCGAACAAAAGTGTTATTTAAACAATCTGGTGATGTCACTCTTAAGTTTGCAGTTGACAGTGAATAAAAAGTGAAAAACTAGATGATGTTTGTGTCATTGTACTGCTCTCTCTCTGTCACTGCTTCCTCATGCATGTTGGAGCGCACTCAGTATCACGGCTGACTTCACACTGTCTGAGCTTCCTGTGGTGAATCACAGGGAACAAACAGGGAGGACCAACAAATCCAGGCCTGCAGGAAACCAGCTCAGAGGCTCTGTGTTTGCGTGTGTGCGTGAACATGCAGCTCTTGAATGCTAACCCTCGTGAACAACTGCTTCAGCCAATCACAGGCTGTGTCTGAGGACGGGCCAAGGCGTGCTCCATGCGGGTATCATGCCATGATGGTGATGATGCTGTTCCTGAAACACACACACTTTGAACATGGCAGCATGTTGTGTCAGGTTTATTTAAGGAGTCACAATGAGTCATACAGAAGCTACAAAGTGTATCACTGTGTTATAACAACACAAACACCCACTGACCTCTGACCCACATGTGTAAAACTGAACTCAGCCATTACACACTGCAGTCCACACAACTGACTGTCTCCCACTACTGTTGAGATCAGCAGAGAGCCTGACTGAGTAGAGTCCAGACCAAATCCCCATGAAACCCAGTTCTGGAAGGTCCTGGTCCTGTCTGAAAGATTCAGAGGTGATCATAACGACAGAGAGAGAGAGAGAGAGAGAGAGAGACAGAACAAATCACATTCACTCATTCATCTGAAGAGGGTTTGATTATTAAAGGTCCCACAGTTAAAGATTCTCTATAACAAAGATGATCATTACAAGTTGCACCAGCGCTATGAAATGGATTTAATTCATGGTGGAAAGAAAGAGGATAATTGGTTTTATGAGAAAGATAAAAACTTCTGTCATTTACTCATACGTGTGTGTGTGTGTGTGTGTGTGTGTTGGATCAGTTTCCATGTTGGTCTTTCTTGGAAAGCAGGGGAACAGTGGACACATGAAGCTGGTTGTGTTTGTTGACATGTGACCACCTGCTGTTCTGATGCTGAATATGTCTTTAAATGGACACAGACGTGTTTGTGTCCATGTGTAAAACAGTTCAGGGATCTTACACCCTGATCAGTCTCCAGACCAGCAGCTGCTGCCATGAACACAGAGCAGTAGCATCACTGTTCAGAGGTGTCAGTCACCTCGTGTCTGACTGCTGTGTATTGTGGAGGTCCACACTGTTCACACTCACAGGTTACAGAACCTGATCTAGCTTGTATGACGCCCATAACAACATGTACAGTTATAATACTAAAAATATATACAATCATAAATACAACAATAGAAATAAACTAGTATAATAAAATAAAAAACAAATAAGAGAATGAAATTTTTAAATTGCACAATCCTTCATCACACAAATAGAACAATACACTTAAGAGAATCTAATTATCACAATATTGCACTTTCTCAACACACCATCAACCTTGATGTGCACTCATTTATTATTATTTTTAATGATTTCACAAAACCCATAGAAATAACATGTATGTGAGACTATACACACATGTGTATAGTCCCCCCCCCTCCTTCCAGGTGGTGCTAAAGACCACTTGATCCTCAGGCTGTTTCACAGAGGGAGGAGTCACAGAGGAAGGAGCAGACAGGATGCTTTTCAACAGGTCTTTAATAAAAAACTAACCCACAGGGTTTCATACAAAAATACAAACATTTCTCATCAGTCAACAGTGATTCTGTTTGTGCCCTGAAGAAGCTGTGATCCTCAGAGGAGGAGTCACAGTGAAATGTTGTCGGGGACAACTGCAGGTATGAGCATTATCATCCTCACATCAGGGCATTTTTACATCATCATGTTTGGCACAAGAAATACAGCCAACCACCAAGCTGGAAGTAAAGATGAGGTTTTACCTACAGAAAGGTCAACAAAGTTCAAACAACAACACAAACTCGTAGGCAGTAGTGGAGCAACATGCATCAATCAAAAAGTGCAATAACATACATGTTTAAAACACTGGAGATATGTGAACATGATGGATTATTCTACATGCAGCTGGTTCCTCTGGTGAAACCCTCAGAACCAGGTCTGGACTGGAATGACAAAGCATTATGAGGAAAGATAAACACAGCGGCTGAGGGCGGAGTCACGCAACACTTGGCCCCAATAACAAAGTCATAAAGTGGCTGTGATTGGACAGTGAGACCCTGACAGTCTCTGGAAGAGATAGCTTATTCAGAAATGTAGTGCACTGCGGGCCCGTGGCTCTGCCTCCACGTCTATAACCCGAAGAGCACCAGGAGGAAGACTGAGGGTCAGCATAGGTGATGAAGCACAGTGAAGAAGGCTGACAGAACAGGAGAGCGTCCTTCTGTCCACCTCCACAGTCCTGCTTTACTCCTCTGGAGTTTGGACCTTCGGCTCCTTTTGAAGTGCTTTAGCTGAACGGTCCCTGAGAGCCGGACCGCAGTTGAGTCTGGACTTCAGCAGACTGGCAGCATGCGAGCGCTGCCACTGTAGTCCTCTTCAGCCTGGAGAGACAGACTTTTATCAGAACAGGTTCTTTCTCATTGGAGTCAAAGTCACGTGATCAAACAACACAGTGGCGACACCTACCTCAGTGTATACCGGCGGCGGCGGGAACTGGAAGGCTGGTGTGTTCATGAAGATAGGGCTGTCATCTCCATCAAAGTCGTCCAGGAGCGGCGTGAGGGGCTGGTCCAGACGGCAGTCGCGGGTGATGTCAGAGTAGCTGGGAGGCTCAGAGGGCATCCTGAGGGACACCCAGCTCTGGGAGGCGTTACTGACCGAACCCTCCTGGCTGCTCACGCTGTTGCTGCGGCTGCCCAGACCAGCAGTCCCAATGACCAGCGGCAGCTCCAGGATCAGTTTCTCACTGCCAGGGATGTGGACGTAAATCTGGCAGAGGATGATGAACACAAACACTTAACTTTCTGTTCAACACGTAACAGTCACACACCTAAAGGAACCTGCAGGAACTGAACTTACCATCAGAGCGTACTCCACGCGTATGATGTTGCAGCCCAGCATGGACGGTTTGATCTTTGGCACCCTGATGGTCTTTCCCTGCCAGGCGTCGCACATGCCGGAGATGATGTGGTTCCCACGCACGGAGGAGAGCTTCTGGCGGAAGACCTTGGTGCGGCCATTGGCCTGGTAGGTGTGTTTGGCGATGATGGCAGCCTTTGGCACCACAATACGAGAGCAGGTGTTCTCAAACTTGGCATTGATGCAGATGTCTTCACCTTCACAGAAGCCGCGGCGGTCAATTTTAGCGTTCAGTGACACCTGGCCATCAGGGATGAACATGCAGGTGACTTTCTTCTCCTTCACACCGCCTGTGGGAGACTTAGCAGACGCAGGAAGGTGAGACTCCAGGTCGACCTTGTCGTTATATAAACACACAAGCTTAACATGTCTGACCCACAACAGGACTAGCTGTAGAACTGCCCTCTGCTGCTCGGGGTCAGTGAACTCACCAGCAGCTCTGGGGTGTTGACATCCAGGGGCTCCTCCACCTCAAAGGGCTTCTTGCACTCGAGGGGGGGCTGCTGTGGCCTCTCCATCAAGGCCTTCACGAAGTACTCCACATAACCAAACTTCCCCTTGTACGACGACACCAGCTGCCTGTGATGACAAATGTTTACGTTTATTAATCAACTAACACAATAATAAAATAAAATAAATGAGCCCCAGACGATATGACATCATACAGACTGGGAGGAGCTTACCCCTGCTGTGGGAGCTCAAATCCAAACAAGTACTCATATTTGTTTCCAGGCCTCAGGACAACGGATCCATCAGAGTCTGGAAGAGAAAATTACAAGCTTTTAGTCAGTTTACCTGTCTGACAGTATGCAGGTCTACCTGGTCTAACAGGTGAACTCAGCCTTCATTAGTAAAATGATGCACTCAGACACAGAGGAACAGCTCCAGGTTCTCTCAGATGACTCTTGTACCTGTTCACCTGACAAGCTCTGATTCCTATTCACCTACTTGTTTACTTGACTAGCTCATGTAACTTTTACATGAGGAGCTCTGGTACCTGGTTACCTGACTAGCTCTGGTAACTTTTGCCTGACTAGCTTTGGCACCTGTTGACCTACTTGTTTACCTAACTAGCTGTGGCAACTTTTACCTAACTAGTTCTGATACCGGTTCACCTGACTGCAGACAGAGAGGTAACGGAGCCCGTACCTGTGGGCTGCTGGTCCAGCTGCAGGACTTCCTCGTACCGAAGGTACTCGGCCTCTTGTCGGCAGCGCTGCTTGCCTTTAGCGTAGCCCACCTTTGCGCGACCCAGACCCAGGACTTTCACTGCGGACACGCGCGTCACCTCGTTCACTTCCACCTCTATACGGCCGCTCACCTTGTCCCCGCCGCAGTAAAAAGTCTTGCAAGGATCGGTAAAGGTGACCTGGAAGGTCTTCACTCTCTTCGTCATGGCCACCATGGCTGCTTGTGACGGTGTGGAGGGCAGAGCAGAAGAGGGGCCTCGGGTCTGAGGACGGAACTGATCTGAAAGCTGCTGCTTCCTATGGACTTTTGCTGTAAACAAAGAGCAGCCGTAGCTTTTATATGACGAGCCTCAGCGAGCACGAGCAGCCAGAGTGAACAGCGTGGCTCAGCGCGTGCACAGCGCTCCCATTGGTGGAAAAGCTTTGTTTGTGTCAGCTTGAGCCAATCAGCGTCCAAAGCCGACGCGTGGACACCGCGTGGCTGAGGGAATGTAGGGCGTGCTGAGCAGATGAGACACAGGAAGTGGAGGCGGACTGAGATCGGTACAGTGGTAGTAAACAGTGAGACTAGGACCACCATCATCACTGGTCCCGGCCCCCCAGACCCGTTTCTGACAATCACAACATACTGGTTTAAAAACTACGTCCCACTAAACACTGTATGTATTAATATGAGGAAATGAAATTGTCAGTTTCACGTCTTCACCCAGCTTGGACAGGATGGGGTAGGGGAGTGGGGTATTATGGTTTATTGTCAAAACCTGAACCTGTTGACCACAAGTCAAAGTTCACCAGTGATGGTGCTGACCCTGGAGACACTGTATCAGACTCTGTGACCTGGTCTGATTATTGACCATGAGCATGTTATTCACTGACTACACAACTGTGACACTGGATACACACACACACACACACACACCTCCATCTGGCCTGTGAATCTGTAGATTGACCTGTGATACAGTTTTTCAGTGTGTGACACCCAGGACGTTTACTTCCTGGTTTTGTGTTACGGGGTGTCATGTGACAGCCCACTGTTGTTGCTGGGGTCTTGATGAGACCACGTTGTCCCCCTCTGTCCCACAATAGCTGAAGTTATACTTTCCACCATGAAACCAGACACTTTTTTTTCACTCCACTCACTTTATTGTTCATATACAAAGGTACAAACACACAGATACATAAAAGACAATTACAAAAAGAAAAATCACATTTTACAAGTTACAGACCCAGAGTTTAAGTTACATGCAGCAGATTATATTCATTCAATAGTTTTAAGATCTTTATAGCTTTTTGTTTTTAACATCAGATAAAATGGTGCTGTAATGTTTAAATTTATTAATAAAGTGCTGGCTCCTCAACATTTTTTCTTATGAATATGGAATTTTCCAAAAATAATATTATGTTGCTTTCATTATTCTGATGATATTATATTCCTAATATTTTTGTTAGAGTGTTCCTCTGTCAGGATAATATAATGACTTCCATCCAGTCCTCAACATTAAAGGCAGGTTAACAGCCCAGAGTTTTATAACAGTTTAACGACACTTTCTGGTATAACATTGAAAACAACGACTCACTCCTTTGGTTTTATAAGTATTTTGAATTAATCTGGAAAATCTTCATGAGATAATTAACAACTATTTTTATTAAGTAAATAGCCAATTGTCAATAATCCTTTATTAAACCATGTGATAGTTTTATTTTGACATCTGATGTCTTCATTGGTCCATATGAAGATCTATGGGGTGAACAGTTAATTGGAAGTTAATAACCAAACTGTCGGTGTATGTTGAAACTTTATCAACAGAGAAGAGCTGTTGTAAGATGGAGGGACAGGACTGAAGGTTGCCATTTTATTTTTTCTACTTTTTAGTCACAGAGAAGACCCTCCTTTCCTGGACTCAGGGCGTCCTCTTGCCAGCAGGAGCAGACTGTCCTCTAGTGGAGGAGATGTGCTGCTACAGATGAGGCACCTTCAGCAGATCAGATAAAAACCTTTCAATGTTTGACTCAGCTCCACATTCAGAATATTAACTTTAACTTCATGACCCGCTGGTTCTGTCCTGGACCACCTGAAACTGACCACGCCTCTGTACATGAAGGGTGAAGATCTGCAGCTCAGAGTTCCACTTCACCGCTGCACCCGGGTCTCTGCAGGACTGATCTGGTCCAGCTGTGATCCACCGTCACTCTACTTCATAATGTCTTTAACATGTAATACAGTTGGTGCAGCCGATTCCTCGGCTGTAAAGCAGCAATCTGCACTTCCTGTCTGAAAGGTGACATACAAATAAAGTTTATTATTGAAGGTAGAACGACTGGATGATGCTGAGCTGCTGGTCTGTTATGACTCCTGTACCAGCAGGTCACACATTCACAAGTTCACAGACAAAGTTCAGTCAGGTTGGATTTGATTTTTATTGAGTTCAAGGTGAAATCACAAAATCACAACATTTCATCTTCATCCAGAGACCAAGGGTCCACACCGCTGCTCCTGAAACAACACAATGCCATGCTCAGTTCTTATACGAGTCACGCACGTTTACAGCACAACACAAATGCTTACAACATAACACAAACATGTTTCCAACACGACACACAATCTTGTTCCCAGCAGGTCTCCTCAGCAGCTGCTGCAGGAGCCCACTGGGATGGTTCTGATTTCTGGTCAAGTCCACAGCAAGACAGGAACACAGAGTCCTGAAAGCCTTGGTATATGACCACACCCACCCACACACGACTTACAGCGAAGGCTGCTGATTGTCTCCAGGGTGGTTCAGGAACCTGAAACAATCACTTCAGTTACTTTCATCTTCACCACCATCATCACCTGATCAAAGCTCAGGTGAAGCATAATTTCTAACAATGTCGTAGCTATTAATGGTAATGTTAGCTAAGTAGCAACAGCTAAACTGCTACATGACATCACAGCTCGTCATGTGTCCTGCGATAATATCCCACAATGCTCATGATGGTCAACATGTGGGTAAAGCCAAACTACAGATTTAATGTCTGAGGCGTTTCCAACGACTCAACCTACAGTGAGGGTCTGCCGGGATAGACCTCAGCTCTCACTGCAGCTCCTGACAAGACACTCACCTCTGTGGAAGACCAGCTCAGGTCTGGGACCAAAGGCTCAGGTCTGGGATCGGACACCATCCTTTCCTGGAGCTCAGACCTGGAGGAACAATTAGGATTTCATCAGCACCTGAGGTTTATCTGGTGAATCTGCTCAGAAATCCTCCAGGAGTGTGGAGGGAGAACAGACTAATGATGAGGCCTGAGACTACTTCCTATTCTCTACTTTCACTGACCAATGAGTGATGACATCATCTGAGCACACAGCTGATGTCATGAATCTGGGTCTGCTGACCATCTGAAGACCTGAGCATAAAATACAACAAGGAGGTTTTAAAGTTCCTTCAGACAAAGGAGTATCAGTGTGAACAGAGATGTGGTCTGGAGGACCAGAGGCAGCAGGCAGAAGTGGTCTACAGGCTACAGGACCAGAGGCAGCAGCCGTCGCTCTGTCTGAAGGAACCCTTACATGGTTCAGAAGTCTCACTGAGGACGGAGATTCTGATCAAACTACCCAGGACCTGAACTAAAGACAAACAGGGCTTTTGAAAATCCAAGTGTCTCAACAGATCAACCAGGACTCCAGACACAGCAGCATGGAGACCAACGATGCCACATGTTGACTTAGTCTAGCACTGACTTTTGAACCAACCAGCTGATGGAGCAGCTGGCTGCAGATACCACAGTGCTGTCCCCTGAACATCCAATCAGGGGACTGATAATGTCACTAACTCACTTACCAGTGTCACCAGTTCACAAGTCGTGTTGTTGCCCCCACCTGAAGACGAAGGACAACTTTAACAAACATCTAACAACAGCAACAACAACAAGAGACCTGACTGCCTTCACATGGTCTCAGTTCACATGAACCAGACTTTGAACCAGGACCCTAGACTCAGTCTTCTGGCTCCACAGATCGAGGGTCCCCAGCAACCCCCTCAACATGGTGATGTCACTGACGGGCATGTTACCAATATGATCACATCACAGCTCATCATGTGTCCTGCAGTAATATCCCACTATGCTCATGGTGATCAACATGTGGGTAAAGCAAAACTACAGATTTACTGTCTGAGGCGTTTCCAACGACTCGACCTACGGTGAAGGTCTGTCGGGATAGACCTCAGCTCTCACTGCAGCTCTTGACAGGACACTCACCTCTGGGATCGGACACCATCCTTTCATGGAGCTCAGACCTGGAGGAGGAACAGAAACCTATTTACACAGGAGCAAGTACTAGTGCAGGACTCTGGCTCTGTGGGTCATTCTGGTCTTACACATGGAGTCATTACTTCAGACAGTCTCTCACACAGAAATGATCCTGATCAGTTCCACACTGGACCAGGTTTCATCAAAATCATCAAAATCATCCCAGATCCCAGTGTAGTTCAGGTACTGGGGTCTGAAGGTCGAGTCCAGGTGTGTGATGAACACACCGATTTCTCTGAAGTGTCTCAACAGATCTACCAGGACTCCAGACACAGCAGCATGGAGACCAACAATGCCACATGTTGACTTAGTCTAGCACTGACTTTTGAACCAACCAGCTGATGGTGCAGCTGGCTGCAGATACCACAGTGCTGTCCCCTCAACTGTTGATGCTGCTGGTTTTCACATCTCTAAACATTTTAGTATGTTCTGTTCCTCAGCGACCTGAGTGGTGTCAGGAAGTAGTGACGTACTTACATTATGTTGTTGCATCACTGCTGAAGGCGAGGACAGAGAGGACACCTGCAGGAGGCAGATGAAGGTGACTGTGTGTTTCCAGGACCATCAAACATTCAGCTGTCAGAGCAGCATGTTGTTCAGACAGGCAGGTGTCACTCACACATCAGAGCAGTTGAACATTTAGCCAATCATCATTACTCAGTCAGCAGTTGATGCTCTCTGTGACACTACTCACCCAGGTGGTCCCAGGTCTTCTGCTGCACCTGGAGACAGACACAGGACAGGTCACAGTCACTGCCGTTACAAACACTGGCAGCTGTCAGTTCTCATCAGTAACACTGCTGCAGAGTCCACAGCAGTGGGTTGCAAGAGAATTAATTGCTCTATGCACCGTATGTCCTCTACGGCCCACCAGACAGGACCAGAGCACATTCTATGCACTTCACGAGCGCTCATGCGCCGCGTTCTGCTTGGGGTCCACTGTTCTCTGCACTGGGTTCTGACGTCTGACTTCGAGTGGCAGACAACAGAACACAAGAGTCTAAACATCTGAACAGTCAAACTGGTGCAACATGCTACCAGTTCAACGGCTATTATGTACAAAGATATACAGTGTGTACCCACCAGCTATAAACAGGAAATGTTTTTTGTCCATGTCCTCAGGGAACATGAGCATTGTCTTCAGGTCTCAGTGGCCCTCTGCACGTTGTTTAGAGAGAAGCACCAACACTTGCTTAAGGTCCCACAGGGTCATCAGACTGTGGGAGAACTGGTCCCATCAGTCAGCATCAAGGTCACATCCTGCAAAAAGAAAACAAATTTCAGTCTTGATTTGTTAGATCGATACGGTCCGTCATCCTCATCTAAACTGTACAGGTGAGTGTATCAGGCCTCATTGTCACCATTCAGCAACCAACAGTGCAGAGGTGAAAGCAAAACCTGACTCTCTATAGCCACTGCAGTCCTGGACCAGTCCGCTGCACAGGACCATCCCACTGACAATTCTGCAACATGGCTCTGATGTAGGACAATTATCCGTGTCTGGACCAGACTCATCCGTATTAACATGTTCAACTGTTACAACTCAGGTGAAGTCTCAAAGGACCATCCACTCCCCTCGTATCAGTCACTGCTGTTCCAGTCTCATAACTTGAGTGTTTCAAGAAACTGCTCACATACAAGACCGAGCTGCTTCCCTCTGTTGAGCAAATACAGGTTTGTAAGCTGCAAACTGACCACTTAATGCTGTGTGTAGGGCCTATTGTAATCCTAAAATCATCATCATCATCATCTTTAGGGCCCAAGCGCTGAGGATGCAAGGAACCACTTGAATTTTTAGATTGTTGTTATTTTCATTTCATAAACACATCTGAGGTCATGGACGCATCCTAAAACCAGTTAGTATTTAGGTCCGATATCGTCTGATAGAGGTATCACCCGTTGGCTCTGCAGTGCCCCCCCAGTTACTTTCAGCCTTTCTGAGGAGCTGAGAAACTCATGAAACTTTGCACATGCAGGAAAGCAAAGGTAGTTGTAACGTTAACATGCAGGATTTAACTGAACAGCGGCTGCAAAGACAACACAGTAACACTTTATTTCATGTTTTCATCCCTACTAGTTGAGGCTGATAAGAGCCAAACAGGGAGCGATGTGTGTCTACGTCATCGTTTCAAGGTTTTTGCCTGGCTGGACTACAACACAACCCCAGAGTTTAAGCTAACACAGCAAACTGTGTTTTCAAGGCTCAAAAACTCTGAAGCCATACCCTAGACACGACAGGAAGTCAGCCATTTTGAATTTAATGTGCATTTAGTGCATTTCCAGGATTGTACTTTAGATAAATAACCAGACCGACTTCAGTCTGGGTTAGTCCAGTCTACGGACCTTTGTGATGCTAAACTGCAAAGTTTTGTGTTTTCATTGGACAGTGTTTCATGGCCTTGAATTTCACATGAAACAGGAAGTTGTCATAAGTCCAGTGTGCATGGTCAAATATGTCCAAACTTCATATATCTGATTTGAGTCCCGGCCTGAAGCAGTTTACAGGTTAGAATTCAGTTACACTCATGGCGCCACCTTGTGGCAACAAAGGTCTACACGTTTTATGTTCCAATAACGTCAAATTGCGGGCCTTGGGTCGTTTTGTGTGGAGTTTGCATGTTCTCCCCGTGTCTGCGTTGGTTTCCTCCGGGTACTCAGGCTTCCACCCACAGTCCAAAGACATTTACGTTAGGTTGATCGGTGACTCTAAATTGCTCTTGAGTGTGTGTGGTTGTTTGTCTATGTGTCAGCCCTGCGACAGACTGGCGACCTGTCCAGGGTGTACCTCGCCCAATATCAGCTGGGATTGGCTCCAGCGCCCCCGCGACCCGGTTTCGGATAAGTGGTATAGAAAAAAGATGGATGTTCTAACGGACAAATGTGATCCACCTCAAACGTGGCCAGAAAATCCTCAAGACCTTGATGAGGCTTCACTGTGAAGAGGAGCAGTTACCGCCAAACCCCAGACAGGAGCGGGAGAAAAGGACTTGGTGCAGCACCTTTTGTGCTGCCCAAACCGACAACTGTTTGCTGATGCTGTTTTACCGGGAGGAGAAGACTACGGTGACGGGAGGAACCGGACTCTGAAGACCCGCTGCAACAGCAGTGACACCGGTGTCACCGTGGAGGGACGCGGTCAGCCTTAGTTCAACAGAGGCTGTAAAGACGCCGTTAGCACAGAGCTAGCCTGCAGCTAGGTCACTATGCTAGCTGAGGACAACGTGGTGGCCTAAATGACGAGGAAGTCCAATAAAACCTCGTGTGCCTACCCACGGCGGCCGTGTATTTACTATACCTCTATGTTCTGTGCCGTGTCTTTCAGAGTTTGGTGGATAACCCCGGTATTTAGCTTTACCTGCTCTTGTTGGGCTCCTCCACCAGCGCCGCGTCGAGAGAACTAAAGAGAGAACTTCCGCTTGTGCCGCAAAATTATTTATAGGATGTGCTACGTCAGTTGAAACTGCTTTATGGCAACCACTTCTGCATTCAAGGAAACTCGGAAATCCTTATGGCAAAGATTTTGTCAACGTAAACATCGTTATCTGACTATAGCCTCCTCCGAAGTCTTTTTAGGTTCGGGGTGTACGACACCTTAATACAGTATCAGCTGAAACAGCAGAGACAGTTTAAAACCCACGTGGCAACCCACCATGACGTCACCCATTGGTTTGCGAACTGCCGTTTTGAAGCCTCGAGTTTGGAATTTGGCTGTCGCCATCTTGATTTTTTAAAACCAGAAGAAACCATATATGGAGAAGAGGGTGAAGCTGAGGAGGAGTGAGGGGTGGAACCATGGATGTATGGAACTGACCTCAAGTGAGTATTAGTTTCTATTATATTATTTATTGTAAAACAGTACAGCAGTTTTTACAACTAGCTGGAGGGAGTACTGTATTTTCAGATAACTGTGCGGAGTTAATCTAATAAGAGTGCTTCTTATTTGACCTTTTTCCTGCTAGAATATCATACATATCTTACAGTTTTTCTTTCCATCCAGCCAAGGTCTGGATCGTTGGGGACAGCTACGTCCATCGTGGAACCCAGAGAGCTACATAGACCACGGGGAACAACCTCGATGATGATGGTGTCTCCATCCATTGGTTTGGCTGGGGTGGTCTGAAGTGGAAGCTGTCTAACACCTCTATTACTTGTTACTAAAAATAAGGGATCGAACAATTTATTATGCAAACTTGTGACAGTTCAACTTTACCTTGATCCACAAAAGTATTTTATTTTTATAAAAGTTACTGAATTTAGTAAAAACGTTTTACATACCTTTCCAGTATTGTTTATGGTTAATTATTTTGTTGAAATTGATGATTTTCAAAGGTGCAATAAAAGTATTTGTGAATCTCTTGGTCTAAGTTTGTTGATGGTTTTATGGTATGAATTATATCTGGTATACATTTTGACAATAGCAACATGCACAGATTGTACAACAACACACTGATGGAGGTTTTGCCAGAATTTGTAATTAGAAGGCTGTTTCCATGTTAGCTTCAATAAACAACATAAATAATACAAAAATTGATCAAATGTTAATCAAAAGTCAAAGTCAGCTTTATTGTCAATTATGCTACACATACAGGACATACAGCACAATTGAAATTACAGTCCTCTCTGACCCACGGTGCAAAAAGGCAAGGTAATGTCATAGAACATTGACAATGAAGGATCAAAATATTTTAGTTTGTGCTTTCCATGTGTTTTATGTACTTTATGTACTATGAATTATCAATTTCAATGACACTGAACACTCATTCACCAAGCTGTACTGTTAAAGTCATCACAAGGTGTATGGTAAATCTGCAAATCCCAGGCAATACTTCTGTAGTTCATAGAAAATGTTCTCAGTACACTTTAATCACAGTAGGTTTATTTAAGATTCCATAAACAAAACTACAATCACAAATTAGAAAAGCACATTAAACACATTTCAATGACAGTAACAGCAGATATGAGTAAAACTAATGTACTTAAGCTGTACTTCACTATACAAAAGAAAAAACATAAAAGGACATAAAATATAAATTTCTTTACTGCTTTCTTAACTCAAATCTCACTGTCAAATCTTCAGTACACACCAAAGATTTTGTAAGGCTAATATTTCTGAAGTGGTAACAGCAGCACACATCTGTTACAGGAGTCACATTCTGCTCCTGCTTGCACTTCTGGTTGGACGGTGCCTGCTGTTGCCCAATGAAGATCCTTTAAATGTCAATTTGGGAAATACTTTCATTTGTGAAAGTGGTGAGAGTAATACTAAGGAAAAAGAATATTAAACAAACTTCTACAGAACTGGTCTGTCTTTCCATCAGAGGCACCTGAACTGGAAGTGGTTTTCTGGCATCATCATCACCATCCATTTGAGAACTAAGGATGTTGTCCATGCAGCCTCCTTTCTCCACAACCAGATGAATGGAAACAAATACTGTGCTCCATCCATGAGGCCCTCCTTCTGTTGGCAGTGGTCCTTCAGCTTTCAGCATGGATACCTTTCAAATCACAGTAAAAGACTAGTTCAGACATGATGGATCAGTTTATCACATACATAAACCAGGTGTCAGGATAACTGCATAAATGTCTACTGTAGTTGTGGACTATTGTGTATGCACTTAAAGTATTAAATGAATGAACTGCTACATGTTATGTACTAATGTTATTTTCTACATTGTTTATTATACATAACTTCTAACTGTATTGTGGTGATTGGGGTGAATGAACAGAACTTCTAAATAGAGATCCTAACGTGTGTCTTTTGTGCACAGCACATCAACACACCACAATTAACACTTGACTTCACAGCGACATAATCTGTAGGATACTTCAAATTATGAGCATACCCGAATGTCCAGTAATAAGAATATCTAGGTCAAATAAAAGGACAGATTCGGTAAATGCTATTGCTACTATCTCCCGCTTGTGAACTGACGACCTGATCAGAAAATGTAGTATTGGCCTCTGTTGTTCCAGTCAGCATAATTTGCAGTCTACATGTTAACCACATTTAAATTACATTAAGGTTAAGTTAGCCCGAACTTTCACAACATCCAAATTGACATTTTAAGAACTTGCATTAATGGAGCACAATATGACCCCAAAACGCTAATCGCGTGTTCCAGAAACTCAAAAATAACGTCGGTACCTTAACATTAGTTATACACACATTTTAGTTGGGTTTTTAACATTATAATCAAACATGTATTGACATCTTTAGAGTAAAAACAGGTCACCATCCCGGCGGAGCCCGGTCCCGTTAGCATAGAAAACGCTTGGTAATCAGCTAGCGCTAGCTAGCCAGCTGAGTTAGCAAGGTGCACTTGTAATTTATCTACACTACAACATCAATTGGAAATTCGGATGCTAATTTTGGCTAGCGAAAACACGCTTAAGCTAAAAATAAAATGTACTTACCGTATAAACTGAACAGCCGATTCCTTAGAGTGTCTTTTGGTTCAAGCAGACGCTGAACAATGCTGACATTTTAGGCGAACAAGAAGTTAAAACTAATTTTCACGAACTGAAAACAAGATATGCGCCGCGGATGGCTGCCTCGGTGTTTTGGTGCGCATTTTTTTGCCTTATTTTCTTTGTAAATCCAGTTTTCTGCTTTGGTTTCCGGAGCTCTTTCACCAGAGAAGAGCTCATTAATATCAGAGAAACAACTCCAGAGGATTTTTTTCCTACTTTTCTCGACTCACCTGTGGAATTATTGGACATTTTGGTCAGAGGTCACTGACCGTTACTCTCGCAGTGAAACGCCGGAGGAGAGGAAAACGTGCCGGTGCGCTTGCGCGTCTCCGCCGGCGCGGACTCCGCACACCGCTCCCAGGTATCTTTCTCTCCAAGGTGCGTTCACTGCCCAACAAACTGGATGAACTTCAGCTACTGGTGCAGAAGAACAGAGACTTTTCCTCATCTTCCGTCCTGTGCTTCACGGAGACATGGCTGTGTGGATCGACTCCGAACTCTGCGCTGGAGCTGGCCGGCTTCCAACTCTTCAGAGCGGATCGCGACACAGAGCTGTCCGGCAAAGCGAAAGGTGGAGGAATCTGCTTTTATGCTAACAGTGGCTGGTGCAGAGACGTGACAGTGATCCTGCAGCACTGTTCTCCTGACCTGGAGACTTTCATCATAAACTGCAGGCCCTTCTACTCCCCCCGTGAGTTCACCTCAATCATCCTGGTCGGTGTTTACATCCCACCACAGGCCAACGTGCAGGAGGCACAGCGGGCGCTCGCCGACCAGATACTGTGTGTGGAGCGGACCAACCCGGACTCCGTAGTTATTGTCCTTGGTGACTTTAACAAAGGTGACCTCAGCCACGAACTGCCCAAATACAGACAGTTTGTTAACTGCCCGACCAGAGAGGGGAACACTCTGGACCACTGTTACACCACAATCAGTGGAGCTTATCACGCCGTCCCCCGGGCTGCACTGGGCCACTCTGACCATGTCATGGTCCACCTGATTCCCACATACAGGCAGAAACTAAAACTGTGTAAACCTGTTGTGAGGACATCGAAGCAGTGGAGCAGTGAAGCCATAGAGGATCTGCGGCATGTTTGGACTGCACTGACTGGGAGGTGTTCAGGACTGCTTCCAACAGTCTGGATGAGTTCACAGAGGCTGTGACGTCATACATCAGCTTCTGTGAGGACTGCTGTATCCCATCACGCACCAGGGTGAGTTATAACAATGACAAACCCTGGTTCACAGCTAAGCTCAGTCAGCTCAGGAGGCAAAAGGAGGAAGCTTTCAGGAGTGGGGACAGGGACAAGTTTAAAGAGTCCAAGTACAGGTTTAGCAAAGCGGTGAGAGAAGCTAAACGACTGTACTCTGAGAAACTTCAGCTCCAGTTCTCAGCCAATGACTCTGCTTCTGTCTGGAAAGGGCTCAGAAAGATCACAAAGTACAAACCTAAACCCCCCCACTCCACTAACGACTTCCGTCTGGCCAACGATCTGAATGAGTTCTACTGCCGCTTTGAAAGACAGTGGGACAAGCCTGACACTAACCTCCACATCAGAGCCACATCAGAACCCCCCTCCTCCTCCTCTACCAAAGGAACGTCTCTCTCTATCCTGGAGAGAGATGTCAACAGGCTTTTTAAGAAGCAGAACCCCCGCAAAGCAGCCGGTCCTGACTCTGTCTCTCCATCATCCCTGAAGCACTGTGCTGATCAGCTGTCTCCAGTGTTCACAGACATCTTCAACACCTCACTGGAGACCTGCCACGTGCCAGCCTGCTTCAAATCCTCCACCATCATCCCTGTCCCCAAAAAACCAAGGCCCACAGGTCTAAATGACTATAGACCCATTGCCCTGACCTCTGTGGTCATGAAATCATTTGAGCGCCTTGTCCTGTCCCATCTCAAATCCATCACTGACCCACTCCTGGACCCCCTGCAGTTCGCCTACAGAGCCAACAGGTCTGTAGATGACGCCGTCAACATGGCTCTCCACTTCATCCTCCAGCACCTGGACTCCTCAGGGACCTATGCCAGGCTCCTGTTTGTGGACTTCAGCTCTGCCTTCAACACCATCATCCCGGCTCTGCTGCAGGACAAGCTCTCCCAGCTGAGCGTGCCTGACTCCACCTGCAGGTGGATCACCGACTTCCTGTCTGACAGGAGGCAGCACGTGAAGCTAGGAAAGCACGTGTCTGACTCCCAGACCATCAGCACTGGATCCCCGCAAGGCTGCGTTCTTTCTCCTCTGCTCTTCTCCCTGTACACCAACACCTGCACCTCCAGCCATCAGTCTGTCAAGCTCCTGAAGTTTGCAGACGACACCACTCTCATTGGACTCATCTCTGATGGCGATGAGTCTGCCTACAGGTGGGAGACTGAGCGTCTGGTGACCTGGTGCAGGCAGAACAACCTAGAGCTAAACGCTCTGAAGACAGTGGAAATGATAGTGGACTTCAGGAAGAGCCCAGCCCCACCCACCCCCATCACCCTGTGTGACTCCCCCGTGGCTACCGTGGAGCATTTTCGCTTCTTGGGAACCACCATCACACAGGATCTCAAATGGGAGCTAAACATCAGCTCCCTCATCAAAAAAGCTCAGCAGAGGATGTATTTCCTGAGGCAGTTGAAGAAGTTCAACCTGCCAAGGACTATGATGGTGAACTTCTACACCATCATAGTCCATCATTGAGTCCATCCTCACCTCCTCCATCACCATCTGGTACGCTGCTGCCACAGAGAGGGACAATAACAGACTGCAGCGTATCATCCAGTCTGCTGAGAAGGTGATTGGCTGCAATCTTCCATCCCTTCAGGACCTGTACGCCTCAAGGACTCTGAGGCGTGCAGGGAAGATTGTAGCTGACTCCTCCCACCCTGGACACAAACTCTTTGAGACACTCCCCTCTGGCAGGAGGCTGCGGTCCTTCAGGACCAAAACCTCTCGCCACAAAAATAGCTTCTTCCCATCTGCTATTAGCCTCATCAACAAGGCTAGAGAGCCCCACTGTTGCTGATCAATTGCACCAATCACCAGAAAAAATTCCTTGTATGTGAAAACATACTTGGCAATAAAACTGATTCTGATTCTGATTCTGATAAAAGGTCAAAATTAAACTGTATGTGGAAAACTCCAGGACGAAAACACGACATCCAAAAAACAAGTTCACGGCTAATTCAACATCGCTGGTTCTGTGAAGAGACTGCTCTTGATTGACAAGCCACAATGTGTCAATCATACGTTAGCCACGCCCCAATGCATACCCTACTTTATCGTCTATTTTCTTTTAAATGGGACTATAATTTTAAAAATGAACATCATGTCGTATTGCAGAAGACTTGAAACTAGCGATTGAGACCATAAACTCGTTATGAAAACGTTTACTGAGGTAATAAACCAAGTGAGAAGTAGGGTCATTTTCTCAGACTTCTATAGAATGGTTCTTTCTGCAACCAGTGGTGTCGCCCCCTGATGGTCATTCGATAGAATGCAGGTTTAAGGCGCTTCCGCATTGGCTTCATTTTCCAGAGCCGGCATCGACGTCCATTTTTATATAGTCTATGGTAGTGATGTAACAATGCAGTGCTGAGTAGTGATGTAATTACATAGTACTGAGTAGTGATGTAATAATGTAGCGCTGAGTAGTGATGTAATTACGTAGTACTGAATACTGATGCAATACTGATGTTATGATGTAATAATGTAGTACTGATGTAATAATGTAGTACTGAGTACTGACATCATAATGTAGTAATTAGAGAAATCACCAGCTCTACTTTAATTAAAACCTGTTTTACTTGTTTTGGGTGATGTCATACAAACACACAGGTACAAATTCAGTGTCAACTCTCCCCTGGAGGACGCTAACAGGTGAAGTAACACAGGAACTAAAGACAACAGTACTACATCTTTCAAACAGAAAACAAATACTAACGGATACTTGGCTTAAAGACTTTTTGCTTACATTCTTTTTCAACAATTTAGGAAAGTTTTGCATCACAGATATGTTGAATATAAGCCAATAATGAGTCTCTAAAGGTCTGGGCACACCGACTCTAAAATCAAATTTAACAGAAATGTTAAAAAACTACAAAAAAAACAAAACAAAAAACAAAAAACATTTGTAATTCAAAATTGGTTTCAACAAAAGATTAACACATCACTTGGATCATTGACCAGTTTTAAGCCATTACACACACGTTTTAAAAGCTTTAAAAAAGTGTTTCAGACACATACATGTATTAAAAAAAAACTAAAAGAAAACCATAGGCGTGTATCGTCAGCAGGGTTTGTGTTTAAAAAGGTCCCTTTGCACAGTTAATCCAGGAGCAGGTTGGTGGTCAAAGCACATTCAGATGACAACTTGATTTCCGGATGAGTCCTGGACCGTCACCCCTCATCTAAATTATGAACATAATCATTTCTCAGCACATCAACACTATACTGTATGTGTGAGTTATGCTGTACAGTTCTGCAGTGCCATGAGTCCTCCAGGGTCACTCCATACTGTCTGGGTCTGCCTGGGCCATGTAGGCGTCCAGCTCAGCATCCAGGTGACCTTTGGTCTTTGACATGTAAGCGTCCAGCTGGTTGTCCAGTTGTTCTCGGGTCACAGCTGGTCTGCCAACACCTCGACCCCTCCCACGGCCACGACCACCACGACCAGTAAAGCCACCACGCCCTCGCAGTCCACCACGGCCTGTCCACCAACACACACACACAGCAATGGTGATGGGACAGCACAGATCAACCGTCACTACTAATCAAACGATCACTACAATCAATCTGCACGTGAACACCAGGAGACACTGCCAGCCTCTGACCTCTGGCCACTCCACCTCGTGCTACTCCTCGGGACAGGGCCCCTCCTCTGCTTGCAGCTCCTCCACGGTGGCGGCCGCCTCTACGTATCGCCAGGCGGCCAGCAGAGCCACGGCCTCGCATGGGGGCACCTGTAGGTACTCGCTTCCCTGTGAAACACAGTCACATACTGTGACCTGGTGTAAACCCAGGACAGAGACTAAACAGTGAGTGGAGCCCTGCTGCAGCAGGAGCAGAGACCCAGAGACACATTCACAGGTGAGATACTGCAGATATACACCTCTCAGAGACAGAGCTCCCCTCATCACTCCTCCTCTGGCTCGTCCTCTGAGTCCTCCCCTGGTCATCCCCCGCAGTCCTCCTCTGCCTCCAGCAGCTCCTCCACGCATCAGAGCCCCGACGGGCCGGCCCAGCCTGGCCTGGATGTTGCTTTTCCCCAGGCGCTGCTTCAAACTCTTGAGTTATTCAGATGCAGTTAGGACAGAATTTAGTAAGACTAACCAGGTGGGCACTACTGAAGACAAGTCACCCTAAAGGTGGGGGTTGGGGTCCCACATTCAGGACAACAGTGGCCCTGTAGTGTCATCTGATAAAACCCTTTGAAATGTGAACTAACTCCTCCTCCTGTGAACCTCGAGATCGTCATGACGATAAAACAGTGGCTGCAGTGATAACTTCCTGTTTAAGATCCTGTGTTAGAGTTATGATGTCATGGGCCTTTACACATATCAGTCTGTTACTTCTTGGTTCAAGCCACTGCCTCCTGCTGCTGGAACTGTGAATCTGCTCTAACTCAAATCCTGATGACTCCACGGCAACACTTCAGTGAGTGTAACATGTTATTAAGTCAGTTTAAACTAAACTGTCATTTCACCTGAAGCCATGATTGTACATTACCTGATGCAAACAGTCATTAAACAACTCATAACACTGTGGTTGGGTTTGAACTATCATGGCACTCACTTCTGCTTTAAATGTGCATTTATCAACAGAAAAGACCACAGGCTCCACCAGATCCCTGCAGCATCAAGATGCTAACAGGTTAACACAACCAGGAGAAACCTGTTGATAAATTTAGGTCCAATATTAAAGGGCTCTTTACCAATGTTACATCAACCTCCTCAGCTCCTGACCACAGTCATCACCTTGACCGATGGAGTTTGTGATGATCTGTTTCACAGTACAGGACTCTGTCTTACTTGAGAAGACAACACACATCACAACAGGTGCACTGACTCTGATCTCACCTGCTTGTGATTCAGAGCAGCTTGCACTGAGGGCCGGTTCTCCATCTGCTGGGCCAGCCGGCGATTGCGGGCACTGGCCAAATGCTGCTGTTGCATGGTGGCTCGAATGCTTACTGCAGTGGGCTGCTTGTTCTTCAGCATGTTAGTGAAGCTTTAGAGGTGGGAGGGAAAAAGAGGGAGGAAGTAAAAGAAGGGGACAGGGGACATACAGAGGAGGAGGAGGAAGCAGGGTTCCACATCAAGTCATTTCTCGTGTTATGGATGCAGCCACACAAACTCTGGTGGCGTTTTTGCAATGTGAGACTCATGTTCCACTTGTTGGCACTCACTTTCTCTCTCAATCAAATGATAATCCAGAATTATTCATACTTGAATTTAGCATGTGTTTTCAAACAAGCACAAGAAGACAGGCAAACAGATCCAGAGAATAACTGTAGAGTGAAAACAGAGCGGAGGACAGGAGCAGAAAGGTGCCAGGAGAGGAGCACAATGTGCCACTTACAGGCCTCCAGCTGACTGGCTTGGGGAGGGTGGGGGGTGGGGGGGGTGAGGGGTGGGGTCATCACACTGCAGCGGCAGAGACCCCGGACGTGAGGAGTGCTTGGCCACCCAGCCACTTACAGCATGGACCGTGACTAAATCATCGAGACTCAGAGTGGGGAAGGAGAGATGAGAGGGGGAGCTCTTTGTCACGTCCAAGCTCGGACTGAGTACCAGTTTCTTATAGACTGGAGCAGAGAGACAGAGGTGGGACAGAGGACAGAGGAGCATGTGCTTCACTTGAGAGAGAAGTGTGAGAGGGGATGAAGAGCTGCCCCCCCCCCCTCATCTCCCCTTACAGGAGTATACTTGATGTATACTGTGTAATTAACAGGGAGCAGCTGTGCCAAGGCCTTTGTGGGACAGTGGTCTGGTCTAGCAAAGGCTCAACAAGGTTTACCAAGTAGGACCACTACCCTCTCCCCTTGTCTACATGTGTGCACTGCTTACACAAGAGGTCAGGCTCAGGACAGGCCCTGCTGCTCCATGCTACCATTACATTTAACTCTGCAGGGGCACCAACAGATGTTGACCACACAGTTGAGTGAGCAGTGCACACACTGAGGACAGTAAGAATCGCATCCATGTCGGGTCCGGTCCCCAACAGTAGCCTTCCGCAGAGAGCACTAGAACCTTCACAAGCCAAGGCTGGCCCTGGCATCTGGTGTGTAACAGCTGACTGGGTGCGTGGCGCCTCACCGCTCATTCAGTGACACTTTGGTGGTGCTTTTCAGGACAACCTTTTGGGAGGAGGCTGCACTCATTTTGACAGACTTCGCTTTCAGGCTCCTGCAAAAAGATGGGACAGAAAATCCAACAGGGTCAGCTGGTGGTTAACAAGAGGGGATGTGAGCACAATGACAAGTGGAGTGATAAATGGTGTCAGAGTGGACATCCGACTGTACATTTTATTAGGTGTGTGACATGAACACAGTCATAGGGCTGTTCAGAGAGCTTGTTTAATGTTTCAGATGTAGCGCATGAGGAGACTCTTGATTAAACTGAAATAAAAGTTATCAACTACTCAGTTCTGATCAGAGCCTGGAGTATTAAGGTCAATGAGCTTGTTGTGAGGTGAACAGTAGGTGGGCTTCTTGTTAAACAACCTGTCCTGTGTTTCTTGTCTCATCAGGCTGTTTACAGGTCTTTGTGCTTTAGTTCTTTATATGTTGAACAATTTAGATTTGATCAAATATATGAAAGGACTAAATGCTTCAGAGGACAAGCCCTGTGCTGCAAGCACAACAATTGGTGGGTTAAAATAAACAGTCCAACAGATACTGCATAATAGGCATGTCTAATATTCATGAGGGACGAGGTGGACCAGGTCCTCCAGCTGAGGATGTGGACCTGACGGCAGGTGTGAGGTGCCTGCAGCAGAGTCTGGACAGACAGCACAGGTGTTTCCCTCTCGAGCCATGGAGCCGCAAGGACAGGTGCTTCTGATTTCAACCCAAGAGTGAAACGGTCTGTGTGTGAGGCCGTGTCAGTGTCTCAGTGGAGGACCCGCAGACTCATGACTCAACCCACCAATGGGACAGGACCATAGTCGACCAGTGTCCTCATTCCTGGTCCGGACAAACCGTCTGAACTAAGCAGTCAGCAGGGCCCCAGTAGACTTTAAATAAAGATCAACATCATCTCTATTTGGAAATATTAGAGTTTACTTATAAAACACTACTAGAATCCAATTATAAATCCTACTTACAGTTAATGTTGCGTCGGTGGAGAGAAAAGCCTCGCAGCCAGCCACTGCTAGCTAATTTTAGCTAATGTTAGCTTTAGCAGCCTCGCGGTGAGGGCGCGCGGGGTTCCGGTCCTGTTGCGTTTGAACTGAAGCTGTGAAGAGCTGAACGAACTGAACTATCCGAGCGGCCGCGGCCACAATGAAGCTAAAACACTAGAAAACGGGGTCTGAGCCGCGTCTCCCTAAAATGGTGCTGCCGTCCGCCCTGGGGATCCTAGGGAAGAAAATGGAGAGGATCTTATGACGCCACCGTCACCGTGACGTAACTTCCTGTCTGACGGCGACGACGCTTCACTAAAATGGCTGCGGCGGCTGTAGTCGAGGCTTCCTCAGGTAAAGATGCTATCGCTGAGGGGCTGCTCGACCTCCTGAAGCCCGCTATCCAGCAGCTGGACCTGCACGTGCACTCAGTCAGGTGAATCCGTCGTGGACGTGGGTTAATCCGGGTCTGTGCTAGCTAACTGCCGCTAAAACGGTCTCGTGACTGGTGCTGGTTAGAGCTTGAACTGATGAACCAGTTGTTATTATCAGTCAATCATGACTAGAAACAATCCAGCTGCAGATACCAGATGTATTAACATTTGTTAACGGGTTGATAGGACACATAGGACATAGATTCATTGACCACCCACAGGTTTATTTTACAGTAGACATCCACAATCACATGCTTGTATTTCAATATATCTAATATATATCTTTATTTCTCCTTGTCAAAGTACAAATTAAGATGTATTTAAATTCTTAAAAAGCATAGATACAATGAACCATTTTTATGTTAGAACGGCGTCCTACCTGTGAACACATCCACTGTACATATCTGCAATTGTATTGTTTCTAGTCATAATCGTAAAAGTGATTTCTGAAATTACATTTTTCAAGTCATAATGACGATTTTTACTAGTCACAATGTCTTATGGATGTTCAACACTGGATGTCTGGAATGGTTTTTCAGATATTCGGCATGTTCCTTCTGGATATCAAAAATGCAATTGTGTATTGCTTAAATTGAAAGTCTAATACACACACAGCAAAGTTATGTCATTTGTGCTAGCAAGAATGATGTTGTGGATATCTGTAATATAAATCCAGTCTACCTGTTAAATATTAAAACAGCCATTAAACCGTTTAACAATTGGTAGATATCTTAAAAGTAGATTGGACCAGTACAATAAAAACTGTAAATATCTTGGAAAAACTATTTTACTAGTAAGAAAGAATAACTAGATAGTATATGGAATATGTACAGTGTAACAGATAAGATGAGCGTTTTGATTAGATGTTAAAATGGCTTTCCAGAGTAACTGATGTCACTGATATCACTGATGCATGTCAGTTACATCAGTTACCAATTGTACAGAACACCCAGCTCTGCCACAGCTCCCGCCAGCTGCTTTTTTTCCCTTCAGTGGTTTTTGTAGCATTGATAATGATGTCACCGATGTAACTTTCTGTTCTTTATTGTAGTGAGACTACCTGTTTGTTAATGAGCCTACACTGAAACAGCCTGAACCGATATGTTCTTCATGTTGTCTTTCTTCTTGGACTAATGTGACTATTTTATTGTTTGCAGAGAAAGCCAAGTAGAATTAAGAGAACATATAGACAGCCTGGCCACAGGTAATTCACTGTAATGTTTTGTTAACCTTTTTTCATTTGTCTACATCTTAACATTAGCCTTTTAAAAATACATGTATGAAGTACTTTAAGTAACTGATGCTTGCTAACCAGTGGATTGGTCTTGTGTGTCTTTGCAGAGTTGTGCAGGATCAATGAACATCAGAAGGTGGCTCTAGACCTGGATCCTTATGTAAAGAAGCTGCTGAATGCAAGACGTAGAGTGGTGCTAGTAAACAACATACTGCAGAATGCTCAGGTCAGTCATTTCATGTGGGACTTTCTTAAAGATGCACCATCAATGTTTGAACAATGACTTTGTGTGATATGAAAGATGTTGCCTGTAGCACCAACACACAGAGAACTGTCACCACTCTGCAGTTCCCCTCAGGTCTGCACACATTTATTTGAGCAACTCCAGCTTCTCTTGGTTTTCTGGTCTCTACCTTCCTGCTGAGCAGCAAACAGCAGACAGACTTAGTCAGAGAGCAGCTGCCAAACATGTAAAGAGTTGGTGGAGACCAAACACTGAGCTAACAGAGAGGGGACACTACTGCTTCCTTTGCTACCATTAGTACTGCAACTAATACTTGTAGCAGTGTTAGTTGTAGTACTAAACTGCTACACAGCTCTACTGTACCATTCTCTATTATTACCAATACCATAGCTGTTATTATTACTACTGTAGTAACATTACTGCAACATTACCAGAGCATTCATGTCAGCAGGTCTCATGGCACAGAAGCCAAACAGTGAACAAAACAAACAACAGCCTAACTCAAGCTTTGTCCCCAGGAACGTCTGAGGCGACTCAACCACAGTGTGGCCAAAGAGACAGCACGAAGGAAGACCATGCTGGAGGCTTCAGGAGTGTTCACGTCCCGCTCCCCCAGTAAACCCTGACCCCCCTCTTCCTGCTCTGAAGTGAACTGTCTTGACCTGGAGGGACACGTCAATACAGGAAACTGTAACACGTCTTCCTTGACATTTACTTGTCTAATCACATGCTTGATGTCCTGTGCTGCTTTGTCTGATGTCATCATAATAAAATCCAGGCTACTATCTGCTTAGCATTAGGCAAAAGGTAACTGTCTAATCCTCTGGCAAAATACGACAGCGTCAGTTTTACAGTATCACACACGTAGCCATTAAAGGGTCTTGTCCATCCACGTTCAGTGTGTGTCTTCTCAGTGTTGGTGAACTCTCCCTGTGTGTTCCTCAGCTGAAGCATAATGTTATGAAACTGGTGTCACAGTAGATGAGAACGAATCTGTAGAGTGATGTCTCCGTGAACATACAACGTAATGCTTTTGATTTTTGGATGATATTGATTGGTTCATTAAGATTGTTTATAAAGACACTGATGTAATCTCCTCTGTTTTTGAGTTTTTGAAGTTGCTATGTCAACATGCTGACAATAATAAGGCAAAGCTTGTAATGTTTATTGCACCTGACAGAATGTAAATCATGGTGATGATTGACATTCTTACAAACATCAGGGGGCAGAGGGTGGTGTTAGAGGACAGGCTGTAGGATCATTGAAATAGTGCTCATCCGTATGTGCTCAGCAAATTTCACAGCCATCTGTCTGATCTGATATCACAACAGCACACTATCTCTGTTTACTACATGACGTAGTTATTTACAGACACATTGAAGAAGTTATGAGAAAATTATAAGGGAATGATGGACCTGTGAAATAAAGACCAATCATCAGGTCGTTGTGAGTGATACCTGGAGACCATCCACATGGTGGAAAACCATCAGTCAAATCACAACGAACGGTCGTCATTACAACATCCTTCATTTACACTCTTACTGTGGACTCTGGGCTGAGACCCCACAAGGCTTCAGTCCAGCAGCAGATAAGGTCCTGGAAGATGTCTGTTTATTGATTCTTGATAGAAACACTTCTAATACAAACATAAAAATATTTGTAATCACTGGAGCTCCAATCATTCTGGGGATGCCACAATGCTTCAGTTTCTGTCAGAGATGAGGAAATCATGTTTGACTGGAATAGAACATGTAGAGCGTGAACAGAGTCCTAAACCCTGAGCAGACCAGTCCAGTGTTGTTCGAAACTACTATTCTGGTTGGTGTGTGTTACTATACTAGTGTTGAAATGGCAGTTTGAGGGTTAAATCGCGGTTTTAGAGTTAAGGTTGGAATCAGGTTTAGGTTCAGATGAGGGTTGAACTTAGTCCTCCCGTTGTGACGTTTAAGGTTAAAGTGACGAGCTAGGGAATGCACAATGTCAAAAACGGGTCCCCACGAATATAGTAAAGCAAGTGTGTGTGTGTGTTGAGGGGGCGCTAATCTCCGCGGCGCCACCTTAAAAAAACAGTCTCGCGGACCTGTCAATCTAGGCGAACCAGACAGACCCTGGCTCGCGGCCCTGCTGTGAGAAGCGCTTCGTGATTGGCCGAGAACGATAGTCCCTGTGAGACCTGACCGCCCATTGGCTGCAGCATGTCGAGACGCCGACGCGCACGACGTCTACCCTCTATTGTTATTGTGGCGTGCGCGTGAGGAGCAGGCAGGATGCACGAGGAGACAGTGGGGCCGTTATAAGGATAAAACAACAGAGAAACCAAACAGGCGCAGCACAGCATCAGAGAAATAAACAGAAGCAGGTTCTAAACCCAGACTCAGCTGCCGTGAGAACCGATTAACAGGCTCAAACAACAGCTACAAACACACAGCAGCCCCGGTCCACACGGAGAGATCTGAGCTCCCACGTCTGTCTGTCCAAGTTCCTCTCTCCGCTCCGGCTCATGTGTAAGTATCAGCCGCTCGCCTCGACCATTTCTGTCCCCTGCTTCCACCAGTGTCACGACAAGACCAAGAACCAGAGGAGCAGGGTCATACTGGCTGGTTGAACTGTTATTTGTCTGCTCCTCTGCTGTCTCACTGTTTCCTTGTCACTGTTCCGTCGGGCCGGTACTCGGTGTCCTCCTCTCTGGTCTCCCTCATTTTTAATTTGGAGCAGTCAGATAAATTAGAAATGTGTTGGTTTAATATGTCAGCTAGTGCTCCGACGTGCTGAGACAGCGGACTTCGTGACGCATGTTAACCGATATGGGATGTCAGTGAAGTGGCCTGGAAACGGCTCAGGTTGTATCAGGGAGACAGGTAAAAGACAACGTGGCTGTGTTTTCACACCAGTGGAAGTTTGTATTTGGAGATTGCTGTCCTCCGGGTCTGGGCCTGTATGATGAGCAGTGTGTTACAGATGTGGACGGAAGGTGTGTCTATGTGTTAGGGAGGGGACGTTACCTGTGACTGTCAGCGACAGGCTGCTCACGTGCTCCATGACTCTATAATGAACAGCGACGTCGAAGGACATCTAACTGGATACAGTATGTTTGGTCGTTAATGTCAATTTCAGTGTTGCAACTCCTGAAGCATTAACTGAGTTGCATGTATGTTACATGTATATTACATATATGTTAGGCTGTGGCACAGCAGCTGGTTTATTAATTCAGACTGTGCAGGTTTAACGTAGTAAGTCCAAATCAAATTTTTATTTATACATCTCAACACCACAAATCAGAAACTTCCCTCTGGGGAAATTGAGTATTCCCATTTTATACCATGATGTTATCTACCACTAAAATAACATTATGCAAAGTATACCCTGTAACATTATGTCAGATATACCTTATACCAGTATGTCAGATATACCTTATAACATTATGTCAGATATACCTTATAACTTTGACATACCATATCACATTATGTCAGATATACCTCATAACGTTATGTCGGATATACCTTATAACAATATGTCAGATATACCTTATAACATTATGTCGTAATTACCTTATAACATTATGTCAGATATACCTTACAACATTATGTCAGATATACCATATAACATTATATCAGATATAACTTATAACATTATGCCGGATATACCTTATAACATTATCACGAATATACCTTATAACATTATGTCAGCTACACCTTATTACATTATGTCAGATATAACTTATAACATCATGTCATAATTACCTTATAACATTATGTCGTAATTACCTTATACCATTAGGTCACACATACCTTATAACATTATGTCAGATATACCTTATAACATTATGTCTTAATAACCTTATAACATTATGTCATAATTACCTTATAAAATTATGTCAGATATACCTTATAACTTTATGTCAGATATACCATACAACACTATGTCATAATTACCTTATAACATTATGCTAGATATACCTTATAACATTATGTCAGATATACCTTATAGCACTATGTCGCAATTACCTTATAACATTATGTCAGATATAGCCTACCTTATAACATTATGTCGTTATTATGTTATAAGATTATGTCAGATATACCTTATAACATTGTGTTGCAATTTCCTTATAACATTATGTCGGATATACCTTAACATTATGGCGTAATTACCTTATAACATTATGTCAGATATACCATATAACATTATATCGCAATTACCTTATAACATTATGTCAAATATACCTTACAACATTATGTCAGATATACATTATAGCATTATGTCAGGTATACCATATAACTTTAAGTTAGATATACCATACAACACTATGTCATAATTACCTTATAACATTATGTTAGATATACCTTATAACTTTATGTCAGATATACCTTATAACATCATGGCGTAATTACCTTACAACATTATGTCAGATATCCCTTATGTCAGATATAACTTATAACTTTATGTCAGATATACCATATAACATTATGTCAGATATACCTTATAACGTTATGTCATAATTATCTTATAACATTATTTTGTAATTACCTTATAACATTATTTTGTAATTACCTTATAAAATTATGTCAGATACACCTTATTACATTGTGTCAGATGTACCATATAACATCATGTCGTATATACCTTATAACATTATATTGTAATTACCTTATAACATTATGTCATAATTACCTTATGATATTATGTCAGATATACCGTATAACATTATGTCAGATATACCTTATAACTTTATGTCAGATATACCATATAACATAATGTCAGATATACCTTATAACATTATGTCAGATATACCGTATAACATTATGTCAGATATACCATATAACTTTATGTCAGATATACCATATAACATAATGTCAGATATACCTTATAACATTATGTCAGATATGCCATATAACATGATCACGAATATACCTTATAACATTATGTCAGATATAACTTATAACATCATGTCATAATTACCTTATAACATTATGTCGTAATTACCTTATACCATGATGTCACACATACCTTATAACATTATGTCTTAATAACCTTATAACATTATGTCAGATATACCATATAACACTATGTCATAATTCCCTTATAACAATATGCTAGATATACCTTATTACATTATGTCATACATACCTTATAACATTATGTCTTATTTACCTTATAACATTAGGTCGCCATTACCTTATAACATTATGTCGTAATTACCTTATAACATTATGTCAGATGTACTTTATAACTTTATGTCAGATATACCATATAACATTATGTCAGATATACCTTATAACATTATGTCGTGATTACCTTATAACATTATTTTGTAATTACCGTATAACATTATGTCGTAATTACCTTATAACATTATGCTTGATATACCTTAAAACATTATGTCAGATACACCTTATTACATTATGTCAGATGTACCATATAACATTAGGTTGCAATTACCTTATAACATTATGTCAGATATACCTAATAATGTTATGTCGTAATTACCTTATAACATTATGTTATAATTACCTTATAACATGTCAGATATACCTTATAATATTATGCCAGATATACTTTATGACATCATGTGTTCTCGTTTACAGCGGAGACTGTACATTTTACGCAGACTCAAAAAGTTTGGTGTGGACCAGTGGATTATGTTTTTATTCTATCAGGCTGGACTGGAGAGCTTAGTTAGATACAGGATGTCAGCAAGGTATGGCAACTTCACTGTACAATTAAAAACTAAGCTGGCTCATCTGGTACATACTGCCATGAAAATGATGGGGAGGAATGAATTCCAGTCCCTCCAGTCCATTTATGAGCCGTCTGTCCTTCGGCAGGCACAGAGGATAGTGAATGAGCCATCACATGTCTTCTACACAAAATACAACCTCCTGCCCTCTGGTAGACGATATAAAGTCCCCCACTGTTAACGCAATCGTCTGAAAAACTCATTTGTTCCTGTCTCCATTAAACTTTTAAGCTATGCTGCTTGAGGCTTCAGGAATTGTGCAAAGCTTCATGGTATTTTTAGTAGTGGGTGTGTGCATTAAGTGTTATGTGCAATGTTCACACAAAGATTGGTGTGTGAGGTGTGTATTATGTGAAGTCTTTGTTGTTGTGATTTGATATGGCCAATGCTGTTCTGTCTGTGCTGTGCATCTGCTGTGGTGTGAGAGCAGCCCCGAGTCCACAACAAATTTCCCTATGGGGACAATATAGTATATTCTATTCTATTCTATTCTATTCTATTCTATTCTATCGTAATTACCTTATAACATTACGTCAGATACACCCTATTACATTATGTCAGATATACCATATAACATTATGTCGTAATTACCTTATAACATGAAGTTCTATAGCTTCATCCTGCTACAATACTTACCTACCTGTCTAGCTCCATCCAGAGTGAAGGTTTTGACTGATAGGTGTTTGTAATGGAGTAATATTGTGCCATTACAACTTGTACTGTAGTAAAGTATCAGAATCAGAATCAGAATCAGAATCAGTTTTATTGCCAAGTATGTTTTCACATACAAGGAATTTTTTCTGGTGATTGGTGCAATTGATCAGCAACAGTGGGGCTCTCTAGCCTTGTTGATGAGGCTAATAGCAGATGGGAAGAAGCTATTTTTGTGGCGAGAGGTTTTGGTCCTGAAGGACCGCAGCCTCCTGCCAGAGGGGAGTGTCTCAAAGAGTTTGTGTCCAGGGTGGGAGGAGTCAGCTACAATCTTCCCTGCACGCCTCAGAGTCCTTGAGGCGTACAGGTCCTGGAGGGACGGAAGATTGCAGCCAATCACCTTCTCAGCAGAGTGGATGATACGCTGCAGTCTGTTATTGTCCCTCTCCGTGGCAGCAGCGTACCAGATGGTGATGGAGGAGGTGAGGATGGACTCAATGATGGAGGTGTAGAAGTTCACCATCATAGTCCTTGGCAGGTTGAACTTCTTCAACTGCCTCAGGAAATACATCCTCTGCTGAGCTTTTTTGATGAGGGAGCTGATGTTTAGCTCCCATTTGAGATCCTGTGTGATGGTGGTTCCCAAGAAGCGAAAATGCTCCACGGTAGCCACGGGGGAGTCACACAGGGAGATGGGGGTGGGTGGGGCTGGGCTCTTCCTGAAGTCCACTATCATTTCCACTGTCTTCAGAGCGTTTAGCTCTAGGTTGTTCTGCCTGCACCAGGTCACCAGACGGTCAGTCTCCCACCTGTAGGCAGACTCATCGCCATCAGAGATGAGTCCAATGAGAGTGGTGTCGTCTGCAAACTTCAGGAGCTTGACAGTATCTGAATACCCTCTACTGTTAGATCTGCACACTTCACTGACATCCACTAACTCCTGGTCTCCCTGCTCTACTAACAGGGACTGATTCAGACCTGGGCCACCACGATGCCAATGAACTCTCTGGTCACTCATTGGCTGACCAACTTAATACCAGGTAAGCAAGACAGCAATACCAAGTGTTTCTCCTCTCATTGACTTTAATACCTTCAAATGACCAAAATTAATAGCAAGGTGGCTCATATGCTAATATTACATCAACACAGTAGCTTTGGTCTGAACAGGTTCAATTCAATTCAATTTCAATTCAATTTTATTTGTATAGCGCCAAATCATAATATACATTATCTCAAGGCACTTTACAGGGTAAGGTCAAGACCTTACTTTGTTACAGAATAAACCCAACAGTTCCCACAAAGAGCAAGCGCTTAGCGACAGGGGGGAGGAAAAACTCCCTTTTAACAGGAAGAAACCTCCAACAGAACCGGGCTCAGGGTGGGCGGCCGTCTGCCTCGACCGGTTGGGTTTAGGAGAAGATAGAAAGAGGGGGAGGGGGAGGAGAGGGGAGAGAAGAGAGAGAGAGAGACCAGGAACAGCTGTGTCGGTAATGGTGTTATCAATAATAATGACAGGTAACAGTGGTTAATAGTAAAGATGAGTAGTGGTGGATCTGGGTCCTGCTGCTCCCGGGGCAGAGATACCTGCAGAATGAGGACAGAGAGAGGGAGAGAGAGGAGAAGCACAAACTACGGGAGAGAAAAAATACAAAGTTAATGGCATGAAGTTATCGAGAGAGAGAGGGGGAGAGAGACAGAAATAGAGAGAGAGGGTTCAGCAGCTGTCATGGCTCCACAGCCAGGTGTTGACTCTGTTTGACTTCTGTAATGACTAAAATCTAACAAGAGATGATTATATGACTGACACTGGTGTGGCCCCTCAGTCAGCTCACATCAGACACAGTCAGTGTTAAACTCATGTTAAATATTCACCAGTGGGATGGATGGACCTGCTGTCAACAACTGATACAGCAGTCTCACACCACACCATCATCTTCCTCAGCAGATGAAGATGTCCAGTTGTCATGGAGTCACAGATTTCCAGGTCTACACATCTTAAACTTCATGTTAGTTTGACTCTGACAGAGAGTGAAAAACCTGTGAGTTTGTCCAGAGTAAAACACCTGGTGGTGTGAAATCCTCCAACCACAGGACGCTGTCCTGGTCACATGTGCTGTGTGTGTCACAGAGACGCACCAGGCTAGAGGCACAGGTTGTGTGTCGTTTGTGTGAGTGTAGAGTGCGTCTCCCCTCACTGCACTGAGGACATGTGACATCATGAGGACCAGGTGTACCACAGGAAAATGATCATTGATTGACACCCACAGGTGAACAGGCAGAGGAGGCTGCTCCTTGTAACAGATGAAGTGAAACATGGCTGATCTTGCTCTGCCCATGGACGTGATTCTTTTAGACAATAGGATGAATTCTCTCAGACAGGTCCACCTGTCACACAGATCAGGAGTCCACATGGAGGCTGTCAAGGATCTGAAACACAAGACTTCAAACTGGATCAAAGTCATTTTGAGCTTCTGTCAGACAAACACAACACTGACACATGAGCAGAGATGATATGAAAGTGCTGACAGCGCTAACAGAGCGTTACCGTGATTAAAATCACAGATTTGTCTGTTTGAGAACTGATGGAAACATTTGTGATGATGGAAGAACACAACTCAAAAACATGTAGAACAGAGGTCTGGTTGTTTTAATGAGGAACAGGTAATAAACTTTAATTCATTTTAAAGCTTCTTAAAGTTTTCATAGTGAAATTTATGTTATTTCCCAGCTGTTGAGAAAACTGCTGAATGTTTCAGTCTGTGGTTGTGTGAAGTCAAAGTCAGACACCTGCTGGTGTCCAGGTGTGTCTATTATTCTGTCCACTCCATCAGTGAAGCTGAACAAACAGCAACATACAGGTGGTAGGACTCATGAGAAAATATTACAGAACACAAATGCAGTAATAATAATAATAATAATGATGATAATAATGTGTATGCCAGTGTGAGTTTGCCACAGTGGATGTGTGGTTCAGTTGATCTCGTGTCCCTGCAGCATCATGTCGGTGAACCCTCCGAGCAGCAGTGACGCCTGCCTCAGCATTGTCCACAGCCTCATGTGCCACCGGCAGGGCGGGGAGAACGAGGGCTTTGCCAAGCGTGCCATCGAGAGCCTGGTGAAGAAGCTGAAGGAGAAGAAGGACGAGCTGGATTCGCTCATCACCGCCATCACCACCAACGGCGTCCACCCAAGCAAGTGTGTGACCATCCAGAGGACGCTGGATGGACGGCTGCAGGTGAGTCGGCCTCACGTACACAGACTCATTATATTATTATTCTTCATTACCTTCAATTTAATTCATTATTTACAGTCATAAATACATACATGGGTGACATAAAGACTTGGAACTGCTCTCAAGTTGATCTTTACTGGCCTCAGTACCATGAAGTTTTACATGTTTTGCCTGCATCAGTCCCACACAGGATCAACACTTGTCATTAATGTAGCTGGCTTTGATTCAGACCAGTGAAGATGATATAAGACTCAAACTGGATAATTCTGTGTCATAAGAACATTGAAGAGAAATTCCTCTTCTAAAGCTTTCTCCCAAACTTTATCAGGAAACTGTGTTCAACTCGTCCTCCCACTGATTCTTTTCAAGGCTTCCAAATCATGTGAGTTTAATAAGGCGTGAATCATCACATTGGACCCTTTATAACTTGGATTAAGTTTCAGAATAGAGTCTAAAAGAGATCTGGGTGGCTGTGATGGAAAATAAGCAGAGGACAATATACAACCTCAGAGTTGCAAAAATCTAAAAAAAAATGAGAGTGAGGGATACTAAATTTTAGCATGAGCTGATCAAATGATATGAAAGTGGTATCAACAAATAGATCTCTTATTGTGGTGACCCCTCTTTTAAGCCAAACATCAAAGGCTCTATCTATAATTGATGGAGTAAATAGATGATTTCTTACTATAGGAACATAAATTGAGAAGTCATTAAGTGAAAAATATTGTCTGAACTATGTCCAGATTAAAAAAAAATGCTTCACAGTCAGATTTGAAGTGTACCTGGATACAGATTCAGATAGGGGGAGTTTTAAACAGGGCATGGCATGTAAAGAAGTAGGGCCACAGGATAACTTCTCCATTTGTAATAATTTGGGTAGTATCGTGCTATGGAGACTCAGTCCAATATAACTGTAGCTAAATCCAGATATAAATGTGTCTATAGACAAAAAGAATGTTTTTGATAGAAAGTTAGGAATACATTAGAAAACATACATAAAATTTGGGCAATACATTCATTTTGATTGTATTAATTCTTTCTCCTAGGAAGAAGCTAACTGATTCAAATCTTGAAAGTGGTGGGAAATTAGCTTTAAAGAGGTGTTTAATTCCTGAGTATTTAAATATGTGTTTACTTACTTTAAGGGGGAATGAGCTAAGTGTGATTGATTTGGCTCCAGTATTCACCAGTGTAACCTTGCTCTGCTGTATTAATTAATTAATTTTATATCCTGATATTTTCTCAAAGTCTTCTAATAGGTGTTTTTGGAAGGCTAATTAAAAGCTCAGATAGATATAAAAGCATGTCAATAGCATAAAGGGATACTTTATGCTCCAAACCATTTCTCAGTCTCGAGAACTCCAGAGACCAGAAACTTAAACCAGTTGGAGTGCTGAAAACACTAATTGAGGTAGAATGTGGTGTCAGTGTGACCATAATGGAGGGTGGAGCAGCTGCTGTGACAATGCTGTGCTTTCTCCTCAGGTGGCAGGCAGGAAAGGCTTTCCTCATGTCATTTATGCACGGCTGTGGCGCTGGCCTGACCTCCACAAGAATGAACTCAAGCATGTCAAGTTCTGCCAGTACGCCTTTGACCTGAAGTATGACAACGTGTGTGTCAACCCCTACCATTATGAGAGGGTGGTGTCTCCAGGCATCGGTAGGTCGGCTTTAACAACTGTTTACAGCTTTAGCAAACATCAGTGTAGTTCAACAAACAGTGATGCTTCATGTTCTGAGTGAAGTTTTCTCCTCACGTTCCCTCTCCTCTCTCTGACAGTTGGTCTCAGCCTCCAAAACACAGGTGAGTTCTGTTCTGCAGCTCCACACCATGACCTCACTCAGGGTCAGGGTATAACACACACACAGGGAAACCACCTGTTGTTCCTCATGGACCTCAGGTACACAAACAGTCCCAGTCTGAAGGCTCAGACTCTCAGTGTGTTTCCTTCTCTGGTGCAAAACTGGACATGTTGGTGGAATTTCGATACATCAGTCTTTAGAGAAGGGCAGGTTGATATGACCTATAAATAATGTCATGATAGTTTTAGTCTATATGGCAATCCACAATGTATATCACAATATTTTTAAATCTCCTCTGAAGATCATCATAAATGTCTGATTGAACTCTGATGCATAAAATCACAACAGTCTGATGATTCTAGTCCAACATCTGTCATCATGTCTGCATTCAATCATTCTTGGTTACCGGTAATTGGTATATTTTATATTGTCCAGAGGTTTCTATTGGAACACAAAGAGGGAAATCACAACAAGTTAAATTTGGCCCTGAACAGAAACATAGCAACAAAGATTCAATAAGAATCTCTGAGAAAGACATTTAACAAAGAGCTGCTTCTTTTCTCAACCAGTTTGTCTGTCGCCACTTAGCCTGTCCAGTTCGATGGACATGTCCAGAGTATACCTGTGTGACCATATGTTGGTGAACCCAAAGACACAGCAGTTCTGCATTTTACACTGGATCATCCATTTTCCTCACTCTGCCAGTTTCTGGAGGATCTGGGAGCTGTGACAGAGTGTATCTCTTTTTCCTTTTTGCATTAGAAGACATAAAAACAACAAAAGCACTGAAACATTTGGTCTGAGAGGTCGCTGTGTCTGCGCACACTGCCATGGCAACCAAAACAATACCTACTCTATCTTTTTTTAGGATAATGGAAATTTAGATTTCCTCCTGTGCAGCAGTAGAACAAGAATTTCATCAAGTCAACAGCATGAACACAGGGTCAGCAGTTAATACATTTAGGGCTGTTTTTACATGCTGTTATTGATATCAAGAGAACATGCACAAGGTTTAATTCTACACAAGGTTTGTCCTCTGTTACAGACCTGTGGCCTGGTCTGTAACAAATGATACCAGACATGACAGAAGGCTGTAACGAAGGGTATATTAAGCCAAACATTCAGCTAAATGAAACATGGAAATGGGAGGGATTAGTGGTGTAGTGCATATATGGATGAGTCAAGGGTATGTGATTAAAGAAAGGAAAAATAACACAAGACGACTAGTCTGAAATGTAGGCCATGGGGATGGTGTCCTGGCTGCTCGGAAAGAGGGAGGGAGAGCAGCTCCAAGACAAGTAGCTCGTTATCACCTTCTGCCACTCCGAAGTGGGGGGATTGAGGGATTTCCCTCCATCACCCACATAGACCTCAGAATGTTTCAAGGCCCAAATAAGAGCCAAGGCTTCTTTTTCCACAACGGAATAACTCAACTGGCATGTATTAAATTTCCCGGGAAAGAAACTGACTGAAACTGGGTGGTCAATACCATCAGTACCAGTCTGCAAGAGGACACTGCCAGCTCCCAAATTACTAGCATCTGCTCATGTCAAGATAGGAGCAGATGAAATCAGACTTCTGACATTTTCAAAAGCCCATTGACACTGAGGGGACCAGTCAAACCTGACCTTGGAACCTAACAGGGTAGTAGGTGGTGCAACTACAGTGGAGAAGTTTATACAAAACCGTCTGTGGTACCCCACCATGCCCAAAAAATGCACAGGTGGCAACCCAATAGCCAAATGGTGTGTACCACATAAGCACAAATACTCTTAGCAGATGAGTTGCCGGTTCGACTCCTGACTAGCGTGAAAAAGCGACTAGCTTTTTCCTGCATGGCATTCCCCTCCCTCTGCCCCTTTCCTGTCAGTCTCTACTGTCCTATCTGATAAAGGCACAAAAGCCCAAGAAATATCTTTTTTTAAAAATGCACAGGTTCTTTGGTAGTGGACAGAGGTAGAAATTGATCAATAGAAAGAACTTTTTCTCTAACTGGGTGAACTTGACCCTAGCCAACCACCTTCCCCAGAGAAGTGACAGTACCCTTGTAAACATTTAGCCAGATTTGCCTTGGATGGGCAAATCTCATTGATTTGCCCATCCAAGGCATCAACATAATCTAAATACACTGCGCTTCCCTCTAACCCCGCCACTACCTTATTCATCAACTGTTTAAAAGTAGCTGGTGTGTTCTGTAACCCAAATGTCTTTATATTATAGGAATAAAAGCATGTGGGTGTTATGAACGCGGCAATGTCCTGAGCTCATTTTGACAGGGGTACCTGCCAGTAACCCTTCAAAAAGTCAAACTTGTTTACAAATTTCGCTGTGCCCACCTGATCAACACAAACCTCCATATGAGGAAGTGGGTGGTCTGGTTTTGTGATTTTATTTTCTTTGCAAAAATCTGTGCATGGTCTAATAGTTTGGTCTGGCTTGTCCACCAACACACTGCAATGTAGTGTTGCAACGTGTAGTTCCACTCCTACTGAGTGTGTTTTTCTTGAGAAACTCTGTAAAACCTCTCTGGGATTGGTGCAGCGTCTTCCACATCAATGTCATGCTCTATGAGATGGGTTTGACAAGCATCACTTTATCACCTTTGGCCACTCCCTCTCAAAATGCAGCCAACTATCATGGATGGCCGTCTCCACTGTGGCACTCCTGGAAACAACCAACAGAAATCAAGCTGTGGTGAGAGAACGTCACACCTCTACGTCAGTGTATATACTGTACTTTAGACTGAGCAGCCTGGCTGAGGCAGAAGAGGAGGGATCTTTAACTCCTCTGAAAATGCAGGGGGAGTTAAAGCTAAACCTCCTTTCACCTCTGTAAGGAGATGTGATGCTCCCTGCCTCAATGGGGCACGCACTGTACCCATCAGCCCTGCTTCCAGTCAACCAAGTCCCCATACTTGACCCTCTTCTTCTCGTAGGCCTCCTTGCCACTGAAAAATCAGGAAAAGCAACCTGCAGGAGAAGCTGCTTGTGTCCTTTTACCCCTGCTCCATTGAGAGTGTGCTGATGTATTGTACGCCAGCAGCTCAGTGGCGAACAGGAGAGCCCTTCAGAGGGTCATCACTGCTCACTGCCCTCTCTGGAGGAACTTTTCAGCTCCCACTACCTCAGCAGAGCAGCCAACATCCTGAAGGACCCTTCCCACCCTGGACATAATTTGTTTGAACTGCTGCCCTCTGGCAGACGGTTCAGGCACATCACATCACAGACAAACAAACTCAAAAACAGCTTCTACCTGCCATACAAGAACTAAACTCTATGAAACACTGACATCATCACTCATAGCACATGTTTACATTCCTCTGCACCCTATATTTATATCTCTATGAAAATGAAAAAAAAAATTATTTCTTTACTACACTTCTAACTCAGACTGTGCAATACTATAAGTGCAGTATCTATATGTGCAATTTTTTCTTTCCAATTGTTCAACCACCATGACTATACTATGTTGTCAACCTCTTTTAGATTTTAAAGTCAACAGTTATGTTCTTTTTTATATATGTACTTGTTTTTGCACTTTATTCTCTTTTTTATTCTCTTTTCTTTTGTGTGTTGTGTGAATTCACCATCTGGGTTGTCACAAATTCCTTGACAACAAAGGAATCTAATCTAATCTAATGCTGGCCTTGATGATTCAGACATCAGGACCACGTCTGGCCTTGTGGTCACTGCAATGGTTTCTGGGAACTTGAGCGCTTCCCTAGATTGGCTATCAGCTGCCAGTCGTGTGCAGTGACGAGGAGCCTGCCCAACACCCTTGCCCGGGCCTGTAGATTCTCCCTTGCCTTGCCTTGTTGAATGGCCTGTCTTTCTGGGTATGGTTGTTTGTCTTGACTGATCCCTGTACAGATCAGTCTCTACCCCTGACTTGGTTGTGCTGCCAGTGATAGTGTCTCTCTCGCAGACTTCTTAGCCAACCACCAGCAGTACAGGTTGGTTGTGAGCGTCCTCCACTCCTGCTCACACCCCCAGTTGGACCAAGTGACACCTCTCTTCTCCTCTGGCTTTGTTGCTTCTGAGCCCTGAACATCCAATGGCCTCAGATCCACCCAGAACACTGCACTGCAGTTGCAATTCTATCTGGTACACTGCCTCCTGGACCCTCCACTTCCCCCCAGTCCTGACTCAAGTGCCGGCCTTGGAGATTTTGGTGTCAGTGGAGTCTCTGTATTGCAGCACCTCTCTTTCCTCAGTCAGGTTGATGAATGGAAGCTGTAGTTTGTTCTTCTGGCCATACAAGGCACTCTGTGGCTGGCCCAGCCATTAGCCATTAGTGGAGGAAATCTTAAAACAATATCGGGTCTCCCTCTCTCTATGACAGCAGGCTCTTATCTCTGCAGCTGTCTGGATAGCTAGCTAACCAGCTGACAAGCAGTTCTGATGGAGTATAACAGTCCTGATCAGTAATGATCCTGTCACGTCTGAATAAAGTCGTAGGAAACATTAACCAAACCATCACTTGTTTCTGAAAGAAAAAACAAGCGAGAGGCTTCATAACCTTCATAACCCCTGACAGTAACCTTAAACTGAAACAGCTTTTAGTACCAAGCACCTCAGCATGTTATAGACAGAAGGAGCAAAGGTTAGGTTGGTGAGTCAGATTCCAGTCTCTATCTGTGCAGCAGGGTTGTCACTGGTCTGACTGAAGTACTGACTTTCCAACAAAATGGAAATAAAGAGGAGTTTAAATCCAACATTCATTGTTTTCCATGGTTGGACAGGTTCTGCCAATTTCCCTGTACTGAACATTCAGATGTGTTTATCCTCAGAAACACAAATATGTGGTTCTGTAAGGTCTCTCACAACTAACAACACTGTTTCCCTCTGGGGTCTCTGTCTATCAGTGACATAACTTTATTAATATATGATGTAGAGAAAAGTTTAGAAAACTAGCTGAAAGTGTTGAGCTTTCACACAACATCTCATGTATGTCTGTAATTTGTAGAAGAAATGGCTCAAATATTTTCAGTGATTTTCAGACATACCCAGACTTCTAAAGAAAATGCACTAAATTTACTGTACATTTGAACAGACTCTGTTAAATGTCTTACAACCCTAGCATTTCTACTGTATTTGTTGGTATAAAAAGTGAAACAATATTTTTTTAAACTTGAGCTCTTCTAATGGTATAAGATGTGTAGGATTTCTTTGGCGCCTGTGGCATATTCTTCTTCTTTTGTTTTTTGGCAGCTTCATAGTTTATTGAATTGACAGAGAGAGAGACTTAAAGTTGACTTTGTGACAAAGGCTGCAGTGCATGGTGAACACATTCAGGACGGGCAGGAGTTAATCAGAGCGAAGGGCAGTCTTAATGGACTTCACTATAAATCATCAATAATAGCATTTTTATTACAGGTGATGTTGGATATTAATTCTGTGATATTTTATGATATCCAGAGGCTGTTGATTTGGGTCCTCTGTTGGTTAATGTCCCATTAAGCCCTCACTGTCACTGAGTCTTGCCTTTAGATTTATCCCCATTTATCCTTCCATTAGAGTTTATACCAACCAAATGTTCTGCTGTTTTTATTGAAAGTCTGTGTCCACTCGCAAATATTCACATTTCTGACCTGACCTCCTGGATCCTGCAACAGCGCCAGGCAGCCTCATCAAAGAGGAATACATCCATGACTGTATACAGATGGACCTCCCCCCCGGCATGCCTCTGTCTGACCACCAAGCGGCCCTTAAGCTGCCTCCTCCAGATCACTATGGCCAGCCCCTGCCCTCCCGACAGCTGTCCTCTGAGTCCCATGGACCCCCACCTGTCAGCAGATACACTAACCTGCCGGTGTCACCCAAAGGTCGGCTTTTGTTTTCATTATTCAGTGGTGACCCTGCGATTAGCCTATGTGTGTAGTGTGGTGACCAGAGTGCATCAGCAGCAGGTCTGACCAGTTCCTCTGTCATCCCTCCAGTGTCCAGCTCTGGCTCCATGCTGCCGCTGCAGGGCAGCAACAGTGACGGCCATCTCCAAACCGCATCTCCACAGGCTCAAATCATGACCCCAACACCACGACCTCCAACTCCAACTCAGCCCCCACCTCAGCAACAGGCTGCCCAGCAACCCTCACAGCCCCCCAATTCTCAGCAGCCCTCCATACCTCCTGCTCACTCACATGGGCAGAACGGATACAGCAGCAATAAACACCCCCAGAGCCAGGCTGTGTACCACAGTGAGTACACACGCTGAGTACACACACTCTGAGTACACACTCTGAGTACACACTCTGAGTACACAGACTTGAGTACATACACTCTTGAGTACACAAACTCTGAGCACACACACTGAGTACACACACTGAGTGCACACACTCTGAGTACACACACTGAGTACACACTCCAAGTACACACTATGAGTGCACACACTCTGAGTACACACACTGAGTACACACTCTGAGTACACACAATGAGTGCACTCACTCTGAGTACATACACTGAGCACATGCTCTGAGTACACGCTCTAAGTACACATACTGAGTACACACTCTGAGTACACATTCTGAGTACACACACTCTGTGTGTACACACTGAGTACACACACTGTGAATCCACTAACATACGTTCGGAGATTCTTCACTGCATATAATAATTCATCATATAAATTAAGTAAAAGTAAAGTAAAAGAAAAGTTAGACAGTATAGTATTTTATTATATACAGACATATACACACACACATATGTTATTGCATTGAATAATTGTAAGTGTGCTTTGGCAACACATTCAAAATGCCTGTTGAATTGAAAACAAAATTGAATTGAATTGAGAGAGAGAGACAGAGACAGAGAGAGACAGACGGTCACTGATCATTCTTTATTTTCTCGTTATTTAGCAGTCTGGACAGGCAGCAGCACAGCCTCCTACACTCCAATCGGACCCCAGCAGAATGGGCGTGGTCACCAACAACCTCCCCTCCATCATCCAAACCACCACTGTAAGACTTCAAAACCAGATTCCAAAGATGTCCACATGAGTTCAGACCACTGCCTCTGATTCTGAAGATCTCATGTGATGTCTGTTGTCTTAGAGAGTTCATCTCACTGTTCATGTGCTCATGTGTTCATATGTCAATGTGTTCATATGTTCATGTGTTCACATGTTCATCTGTTAATGTGTTCATATTTTCATGTGTTCATATGTTCATCTGTTAATGTGTTGATCGGTTAATGTGTTCTCTCAGCCTCTGAGAGTTTTAAAGGGAAACTGAAGCTCTCTCTCTCTTTCAGGGTCTCAGCACCATGGGTCGAGCTCTTTCCCTCCATCTGTGTCCAATCATCCAGGTTAGAGACATTACTGTGTGTGGACCACACTGGGAGCTGATACTGTTGCTGCTGATTTCATGCAGTGTTTTTGGACCAGTCCTCTTTATTTTAATAAGAATTATTGATCTGAGTTCAGAGATGTGCTGCTGCTAAGCGAGTCTGAGGATCAGGATTCACTCTACACCCTGCTCGTCTGTAGGAACTGCAGTGAACCGGTGGTCTAAGGATTTAACTTAGAGGAAATCCAGGTAGTTTGAACAGAGTCTCGAAGACACAAACACTGACCCTCTGTCAGCATCATCAGAGGAAATGTTGCCTCCACCTTCAGTGGAGTTTGTGTCTGTTCTCTGACACATTTATCACTAAGATGTGAAGATGCAGCCACTACTGCCTCTTGTTGTTATTTATGATGGAGCCCATGTGACAGCAGACAGTAGCTCCATCAGTGTTTTCCTTTAACATCATCCAGGTCAGTTCTTTAACAGGTGATCAGGTGAAAGCAGTCAAATGTACACCTTAGTGATAAAAAAGAGACAGTTACAGTCTGCAGTGCTTTTACACATCATTGAGTGTTTATCCTGCATGCAGTAAGTACACTGTATCACTTATTTGTTTGCTCCATGGTTTGTTGATGTTTACACTGGATCTTCAAAAAGATTAATCTCACTGTGACTTGTGAAGGGTGGATTTAAATTCCATTTTTGTTTTTGGATTTATTGAATAGGAAATGGACAATGGACTGTTTGGGACTATATGGGACCATCAATGGGGTTTAATGAGTTGCCTTCTTCTGGCACAGGCTCAGGGGCTCTCAACTCCTGCCGTGTGAATTTATTTTTGGTTGTTTGTTTTGTTTCCATAATAAATGTATGTTGTAGACTTCATTAAGGTTTCCCTCCAGTATGCTTTGGGGTTGAGAAGGTTTAAAGGCATTTAAAAACTAATCATTAACCAGGTTTTACCAAAAAAAAGGGCACAGCAACACTCGAATTCAGTTAGTAACTAGAGTTAAAACTTAAGCTGATTGTTACTCCTCAACTTCATTTACTTCATTTACTGAAGTTGAGGATGAATCTACAGTCATCCTCGGTCAAACTGTCCGTCCTCTTATTTATGTCCATAAACCATGACAAACAGGAAACACACAGCACATGTTTGTGGCAGACTGCTTCGTTACCTGTGTCTGTTTTCAATGCAGGACCAGAGTTCTGGTGCTCGATCTCCTACTTTGAAATGGACGTTCAGGTGGGTGAGATGTTCAAGGTCCCGTCCAGCTGCCCTGTGGTGACCGTGGATGGTTACGTCGACCCGTCGGGAGGCGATCGCTTCTGCCTTGGCCAGCTGAGTAACGTCCACCGCACAGACGCCAGTGAGAGAGCCAGGTGAGAGGAGACAGACATTCCTCTGTCTTTAATGGGTTTAATGTCATGTTATCTATAAGTATTAAAGAAGAACACTGTCTTTAATCCAGACATCAACCTTCCACATGTCAGTGCCATGACGACGTCTGATCTGTGACATCAACTTCCAAACTTTACTTCTGCTTCATTTTTACTCTGATTTTATTGATGAAAAAGTCAAAGTTGTTCAGAGAGAAGAGTCAAGACTGAGTCTGCAGACAGTGCACCACTGCTGCTCCACCTTAACCTACACCTGCACAGTACACCACCGCTGCTCCACCTTAATCTACACCTGCACAGGACACCACCCCTGCTCCACTTTAATCTACACCTGTACAGTACACCACCCCTGCTCCACATTAATCTACACCTGCATAGTACACCACCGCTGCTTCACCTTAATCTACACCAATATTCAGTTTCACTGTGAATGAAGTGGAGCACTAACTCGTTGTTCCACCTGTGTGTCCTGATGTTTCCTGTGCGTCCAGGTTACACATAGGTAAAGGTGTGCAGCTGGAGTGTCGTGGTGAAGGTGATGTGTGGATGCGCTGCATGAGCGACCACGCTGTGTTTGTACAGAGCTACTACCTAGACAGAGAGGCAGGCCGAGCACCAGGTGATGCTGTCCACAAGATCTACCCTGGAGCCTACATCAAGGTCTGGATGCAGATCACTCACGCACACACGCACACAGATTCTCTGTAGCTGTGTAAATACCGTATTCATTTGAAAACACCAGGGTGTTGAGCTGACTGGACCCACTGACCTTTGACCCCTTGACTGAACCAGACTTCCCTCTGACATGAGCTGTTTTTAGCAGCAGTGTATGAACTAGTTCTGTGCTCTTCACTCTACATGTCCAGTTGTTGTAACTCCAGCTACTTGTGTGTTCCTCAGGTGTTTGACCTGCGGCAGTGCCACAGACAGATGCAGCAGCAGGCGGCGACGGCTCAGGCTGCAGCTGCCGCGCAGGCCGCCGCTGTGGCGGGAAACATCCCTGGTCCAGGCAGTGTCGGAGGCATCGCTCCTGCCGTCAGTAAGTGTTGTTCAAACCTGATGAAAAAGTGTTCACTGTTCAAGATGGAGTTACTGTTCTCAGAAAACCCTCGAAACCCTCTCACACACACAACTGAAACACTCTCACACACACAACTGAAACACAATTGAAACACTCTAACACACACAACTGAAACACTCTCACACACACAACTGAAACACGACTGAAACATTCTAACACACACAACTGAAACACTCACACACACAACTGAAACACAACTGAAACATTCTCACATACAAGTGAAATGCTTGCACACATACTAGTAGATTTCAGTTGAACCGGTCCATGTAGGTCCGTGTACATTCAGGCAGTTATAAACGTTATAAACCAAAAAAGAAACTAGAACTAGAACTTTCATGATTTTTGGCACCCACTATCATCCAATTTGTGCCAAATTTCAAAGAGAGACTGCGAATGACCTTCCAAAGGAGTATATAAGGTTTCATGTTGATAGCATTTAAAAAATTAAAAAATTAATGGAGGAAGTGGGGGTGCCCCATGTCATATGATTAAGCCCCATTCAGGGAAAGCAATGATATACGTTTTTTGAAAGTACCACCAAAGATGCGGGAGTTATAAGGCAAAATGCGTTTTATAGAGTCTATAGGTACTCTACGAATTTCATGGCCCTCAGATTAATATTTCAGGTGAATTAAATAAATTAGTTTGTAATTTGTCCTGTAATAAGCCCCGCCCGCTTTGACCAATCATGACCCCCTTTGGTGCATGGGCTCAGGAATGGCCTTAGAACCAAATTAGGCCAAATTAGGTCCATATCCTTACAGTCCCAGTGCCAATCACATATCTACAATTTGGTGGTAATAAAACTTTGTTTGGGCAAGATATGTTACAATATGTATTTTGATAACATGGAGAATTCTTGAAATAACAAAATTCTTTTATTAACTCTAGATCAGGTTGGTCTGAAGATTATACATTCCAAGTTTGAAGCAGATCGGTCAGAAACTGTAGGAGGAGTTTAAAAAAAGTATGTTTTGGATATTTCACAATTTTGCGAAAAAAATTTGTCAGGCAGAAATGAGCAAGGCCCAGCCCACGGCGGGCTTGCGCCCCTAAAAATCTTTACAATTACAATAGGATTCCCAGCACCGCTGGTACTGGGAGACACGTTGCCTTGCATACACCCCAGCCCATCACGGGCTTGGACCCCTAAAAACAGCTGTCAAATAACAAAAAAAGAAGAAAATCTAATGAGAAGAAACGGTCAAATTTTGGTGTTTAAATATCGCCTTGTTTAATTTTTCCTTGTTCAATTGAAGAATAAAGAAAGGTAGTCAGGTGACACAGAAGTAAAGGTAAATATTTCACAATGAAAGCCAGAGGACAGAACGGCCGTTCTATAAAGTGTAAAGTTATTCAAGTACATACACATGAAGATCTGTTTTTGCTTAGTTCTTAGGTCTTTTGCATTAAAACACTAAAATATTTGATCAAAAAGTGTATGTAGGGGTGGGCATTCTGGCCAACAGATGATATGACTATCTTTTGGGGTAAAATTGCAATCTCTGGTTTTATTGTGAAAGTCCTGATCAGAAGTTGTGATGTGTATTTTTCCGCCACTTCGAGGCTCTTTTCGGAACCAGTCACACTTTTTGCTTAGTTCATAAAGGAGTATTCGTTTGAACATCGCTGTTATTTATTTAGTAAAGCACTTTATGTAAGTGTTTTGATTTGAAGGCTTTATCACTGCTAACCAGTTAGCCCTGGCTCGTCCTGCAGCCCTCTCGTCTTTGGATGATTAATGCTTTTATTTTCTAGTGTTAAATTAATATTAGCGTGTGCACACACACACTCCAACCAGCTGATTGTCATTTAAACTGCTTGTGTCTGTGTGCTGCACTGTGATTAAAAGGAGTGGAGGAGATTGACAGGCAGCGTTAATTGATTACCTAATTAATAAACAGGTTGTCTACAGTGACCAGCAGAGGTCCCCACGTGTTTATTATTGTTCACCCTTTCAAATCAAAGAAGTTTATATTCTCCTATGATCAAGCTAGTGTTCACTTTTTGTAGCTATTGTTCGTTGTTGGTTGTAGCAGACACTACAACTTTGATTCTGAAATTCATCAGTTCTCAGCCGTACGTTAGTCCTACATAGAGGACAAATCAATCTGAAAATTACCATAACTGCATATAATGAAGCTATTTTACACATTCGTAGCCTCTAACTTTGATTCTAGACCAAACATCAACATACACCATACTTCATAGAAGAAATTTCAGATTCAGAGATATTTTAGATCTAACCAGACCAACTTCAGTTTTAACTAAATCTACTGGTGTGTGTGAGAGTGTTTCAGTTGTATGAGTTTCGGTTGTGTTTCAGTTGTGTGTGTGAGTGTTTCAGTTGTGTGTGTGAGAGGATTTCAGTTGTGTGTGTGAGAGTGTTTCAGTTGTGTTTCACTTGTGTGTGTGAGAGGGTTTCAGTTGTGTTTCACTTGTGTGTGATTGTGTGAGTGTTTCAGTTGTGTGTGTGAGAGTGTTTCAGTTGACTTTCAGTTGTGTGTGTGAGAGTCTTTCAGTTGTGTTTCACTTGTGTTTCAGTTGTGTGTGCGAGTGTTTCAGTTGTGTGTGAGAGTATTTCAGTTGTGTTTCAGTTGTGTGTGTGTGTGTTTGTTTCAGTCGTGTTTCACTTGTGTGTGTGAGAGTGTTTTAGCTGTGTGTGAGAGTGTTTCACTTGTGTGTGTGAGAGTGTTTCAGTTGTGTTTCAGTTGTGTGTGAGAGAGTGTTTCAGTTGTGTTTCACTGGTGTGTGTGAGAGTGTTTCAGTTGTTTGTGTGAGAGTGTTTCAGTTGTGTTTCAGTTGTGTGTGTGTGAGTGTTTCAGTTGTTTGTGTGAGAGTGTTTCAGTTGTGTTTCACTGGTGTGTGTGAGAGTGTTTCAGTTGTTTGTGTGAGAGTGTTTCAGTTGTGTTTCAGTTGTGTGTGAGGGAGTGTTTCAGTTGTGTTTCACTGGTGTGTGTGTGAGTGTTTCAGTTGTGTTTCACTTGTGTGTGTCACTGTATGTCATTGTGTATCAGTGTGTGTCAGTGTATATCAGTGTCAGCTGTCAGGTGGTCTGTGTGGATCATGTGGATCAGGGGGACTCACTGTGCCCCTCTGGATCCAGGTCTGTCTGCCGCAGCTGGGATCGGTGTGGACGACCTCAGGAGACTGTGCATCCTGAGGCTGAGCTTCGTGAAGGGCTGGGGGCCGGACTACCCCCGGCAGAGCATCAAACACACGCCATGCTGGGTGGAGGTCCACCTGCACCGTGCCCTGCAGCTCCTGGACGAGGTGTTGCACACTATGCCGCTGGCTGATCCAGGTCCTGCTAACTGAAGACCAGGACTGTGTTCAGACTCTGATCTGGATTCTGTGAACCTGCACAGACACACTGCTACAGGCCAAATATGTAAATGATAAAGACACACACAGACACACAAACCACCTACAACACAGTATGCTTGTAACAATCAGTGCACACACATACACATACACTAACACAATCATGTTATCCAGGAGTCAACAACTCTCCAGACAGATAACAGGACATGTAGACTGAGTCCAGACCAGAACACAGTCTGGACTCAGTCTAACAACAGAACTGATGTGGACTCAGACTCTGTGCTTCTGTATTTTTGTACCAAAACATTGAGCTTTAAAGTCCTGGTGTTGTTCTCTGTGACAGTGATGCTCTGTAACCAAAGCCACAATACCTCACAACTACACCGTCACAGGCCAGAGGTCACAGGTCAGAGGTCTGAGGTCAGGTCTCAAGTCTGAGGTCTGAGGTCAAAGGTCAGATCTGAGGTCAGGTCTGAGGTCACAGGTCAGGTCACAGGTCAGGTCTGAGGTCAGGTCTGTACAGCAGAATGGACACAGACCAAACATTAGACTCCACCTGTGCCTTCCTCTGGTCTCACCTGTCAGGACCTGGTCTCCTCGAGACTTGAAGACCTGCTTGTTTACACTGACCCCCCTCCACCCCAGGTGATATTAGAGAGGAACCAGCGTTGGTGTGTGTCCCACCGTGCCGGCTCTCCCTCACACACAGATCCAGCTCTGTGACTACCTCCACTGCCGGCTGGTTAATTAGTTAATGAAGAGGAAAAACTGAATCAAAATAAAAATAAATCAACGTAGATTAAAGGAAACGTTCAGTTACATTTCATGAGGTCATTAATGAGCAGACAAACAAAGGTCACGTGACCTGCAGCAGCCGACTGAGTCTGGACTCTTCTGGACTCTTCTGGACTCCATCTGGACCATTCTGCACTCTCAACTGGGTGAACCAGATGTGCTCCTGTGGCACCAGACTTCACTCAGTGAAAGGTACATTTAACGTCATGCAGCTGAATCCAGACTCTGCTGGTCCTCTTCTGGTCCTCTTTTGGTCCTCTGCTTGTCTGCTGCTCCTCTGCTGGTCTGCTGATCCTCTGCTGGTCCTCTGCTGGTCTGCTGGTCTGGACGTGTAGTTGGACTCTGTCAGGAAACATTGGTCATGTGATTCAGCTGCTCTAAGATCATGAACATATGCATATTTGTGATTGTGCCTTTTGTTGTCAGTAGATGCTCCAACACTGGACTCAAGACAGACTCACATCTGTCTCCACACATGAGGTCCATGTTGCACATTGTGGTTTGGTTTTCAGCTGGTTCCCTCAGGGATCTGGACTCATCAGACTCACCTACCTGAGTAGTGTTGTTGTTGCCTTAGTCTTTGTGGGTGTAAAATATGAATGAGTCGCTTGGCACTATCTTAGCATGTTCCCCTCTGCCCGTATTCAGGGATGTGTTCGAGTAGGCAAATTCATCATCATCATCATCATCATCATCGTCATCTCATGACCTCCATGTGTCCTTAGATGCTTTGCAGTCAGAGCCAGTAGTGCAGTGTTAATCAGGATCAGGTTCAGTGGTGGATTTGGTACCAGGCTGGTTTCACTGTGAGCGGCAGAGCCCCTGATGTCATGTCTCAAGGCCCCTGATCTCATGTCTTGGGGCCTCCTTGCATTCACTCCAGTGTTTCCTAGAATCAAAGAGTTTTTTTGTAGGAAATCTGCAGATCGTCTTTATTCACTGGTCCAAACAGGTCGAGCTCTTTATACCTGTAGACAGAGGTAAGCTGTAAACGCCCCCTTGATGATGTCATAGAATACGAGCCAGTGGTGTATCTTCAACACTCACTCATTCACTCACTCACTCACTCATAATAAACCTTTGAGTCCCCACAGAATGTGAAGCTACACACAGGTCGATGGCTACAATTGGTTGTTACATCCATGGTTTGATAGTTTGAGTATGAGCTAAGCGGCATATTGACAATCTGTTTGTGAGGTGTTTAGGGGACATCAGTGAACTGTACCTGGGTGACATTCTCCCATCTAAACTGCATGAGTCGGTCGCACACCGTCCCCACAGTCAGGACTGGACTTTAATGCTGAAGCTGTGACAGATGTTTCTGAGGGTCTTTGACTGCAGCTCCTGTTTCTCCAGCTGTGTGTGATCTCAGTGATAATGACCAGAGCAACAACTGGAGCAACTGTTATATTCATCACAGTGAAGACTTAAAGCTGCTCTCAGCTGCTGTAGGTTCACTCCACTGCCACACATCACAGAGTGTTGCATTGTGGATAGTGTGCAAAGTCTCAGTTCTGATGGAGGGTGGAGTGCTGCCTGTAAACAGGCTTCCTGCTGCACACAGGCCTGGTCACAGGGTGTGGATGAAATATTCCAACATTTATTTGAATGAGTCTTAGTGTAAATGATCAAGACTGAATGTGAAACATTTCTGGATCAGATTTCATCCCAAAACCAGAACCACTGATGATCACTGAGAATCATCCCAGTCTGTTTTGAATGTGGGTCAAACACACACACACACACACACACACACACACACACACACACACACACACATCATCATCATCATCACACTCATCAACATTCAACAGCTTTGTTCAACTATAATGAAAACATGTAGTAAAGAACTGAATTTGGCTACTTTAGAATATTGTTATTTTTATTTTGTAGTTATTTTATTGTAAAGATGTAAAAGTGCTGCTCCTGTAATGTTGACTGGATATTAAAGTAAAATCAACTATTATCAAGATCCATACAGACTTTGTGATGTCTTGTCACACACACACACACACACACACCCACACAGAAACAAAACAGTGACCTCACACTTGTTAAACTAATGAAACTAACAACATTGAACTATACAGGTGAGGTAGAAACAGGTGGCAGACAACACCTTTACAGGTATTTCCTGCCGTTTGCTTTAAATATATTGCAGCAGGCTACACACATACACAGTCCCTCCTTCACACAGACACACCCCTGTTCAGACCTGGTATCAAAATCCTTCCTGAGTGATCCAATCACATGTGTTCAGCTCTGAGTTCAGGTGTGAACGCACCCAGGAAGCATTTGAGATCTGATCACTCAGACCACATTCTGAGGTGGTCTGGACCACATGTGACCACATTCTTTTAGCAGTGTGAACGCTCTCACTCATGAAAACTCATGTTGATACCTGTTCTGAACAGGTCTGAACAGGGCCTCAGTCTTGGGGGTCAGCACCACCCACAAACCATCCTAACACCCTGAAGACATGACCCCTGAGAGGAGACCTCACCTGTGGCAGGTGTGAGCACCACACCACAACCACTCAGCATCCTCTGAGAGGTCAAAGGTCATCGACCTGGGCTCAGACAAGATAATAAATGGACCTTTGAGTTGAGATGATAATATCATAGACATATATACATAGATGCTGCATTAGCTGCTTCAGCCTGTTGCTGTGATATGTCAACGTTGCTGCCATATTGGTCCGTGCCAGACTGTCCTGTAAATGGTAGGAATACAGGAGGAGCTGGTTTTTCAGGATGAAGTAGTATAGTAACAGTAAACATATAGTACAGTATAATGTGGACTATACAGTATGTGTCATGTAATATAAAGTGAGATGTAGCAGTATTGCATATAACAGTATAGTACAGCAGTATATCATGATTATTTACATCCTATAAATAATGATGGCGATGAGTCTGCCTACAGGTGGGAGACTGACCGTCTGGTGACCTGGTGCAGGCAGAACAACCTAGAGCTAAACGCTCTGAAGACAGTGGAAATGATAGTGGACTTCAGGAAGAGCGCAGCCTCACCCACCCCCATCTCCCTGTGTGACTCCCCCGTGGCTACCGTGGAGCATTTTCGCTTCTTGGGAACCACCATCACACAGGATCTCAAATGGGAGCTAAACATCAGCTCCCTCATCAAAAAAGCTCAGCAGAGGATGTATTTCCTGAGGCAATTGAAGAAGTTCAACCTGCCAAGGACTATGATGGTGAACTTCTACACTTCCATCATTGAGTCCATCCTCACCTCCTCCATCACCATCTGGTACGCTGCTGCCACGGAGAGGGACAATAACAGACTGCAGCGTATCATCCACTCTGCTGAGAAGGTGATTGGCTGCAATCTTCCATCCCTCCAGGACCTGTACACCTCAAGGACTCTGAGGCGTGCAGGGAAGATTGTAGCTGACTCCTCCCACCCTGGACACAAACTCTTTGTGACACTCCCCTTTGGCAGGAGGCTGCGGTCCTTCAGGACCAAAACCTCTCGCCACAAAAATAGCTTCTTCCCATCTGCTATTTGCCTTATCAACAAGAGCCCCACTGTTGCTGATCAATTGCACCAATCACCAGAAAAAATTCCTTGTATGTGAAAACATACTTGGCAATAAAACTGATTCTGATTCTGATTCTGATTCTGATAAAATGAGGTGTTACATGAATATATCATAATATTGTAGTAGCAGTAGCAGGGCTGATGGATGTCAGCTTTAAAGACATAAACCCACCTGTACTCAGGTGAACAGAGGAGAGTGACACGGTCACCACCACTTTATCTGTTTAACCTGCACTGTGGGACATTCATATGCTGCTGGGCCACTAGATACCCCCCAGCTACCTCCCTCTGTGAACTGGAACTGAAATAATGGTACCAGGTCCAGGTCTGTGTGTGGGCTGGTCAGCTGGTGGAGTTTGGTCCAAGGTCCTGGTCTACCAAGGTCATGGTCTACCAAACAGGAAATAAAAGAATGTATAACTGATGCGGGTTAACATGCAGTCGTCTCGTTCTACAGGTACAGAGGGTTCAGGTTTTTCCTGTAGGGCACAGTGATGCACCTACAAGACTCTGCAGCATTCAATAAAAACTGAGCCTAGAGAGATGAGCACACCTTTAATCATCACAGGTCAGAGTCCAGGTTGGTCTTTATGTCAAAATCAGAGGGGAAAGCAATTTTTTTACTCTTAAATCCAGACAAAACTGAAGTCATTGTACTTGGCCCCAAATACCTGAGAAATACATTATCTGATAGTATACTGACTCTGGATGACATCACCTTGGCCTCCAAGGTTTCTGACCTACAGTCACACTTCACATATAAAGCAAGTCTCAAGGACAGCCTTCTTCCACCTGACCATTATTGTGAAAATCAGAAACTTCCTGTCTCTAAGGGAAGCTCATGCATCTGTTACCTCTAGACTGGACTACTGTAATTCTTTATTGTCAGGATGTCACAGTAACTCAGTGAAAAGCCTCCTGCTGATCCAAAATCTTGCAGCACAAGTACTGACAGGAACTAGAAAACGAGATCACATCTCTCCTGTGTTAGCTTCTCTGTACTGGCTCCTATAAAATTCAGAACAGAATTTAAAATCCTCCTCCTCACCTACAAAGCCATTAATGGTCAGGCACCATCATATCTTATCTCTTAGCATATAGTTCCCTATTGTCCTAACAGAACACTCCCCTCCTTAAACGGAGGTCTACTGTGGTTCTAGAGTTTCTGAGAGCAGAATGGGGGGCAGAGCCTTCAGCTGTCAGGCTCCTCTCCTGTGGAACCAGCTCCCAGTCTGGGTCCAGGATCAGACCCCCCCCTCTACCTTTAAGATCAGGCTTCAAACTGTCCTCTTTGATAAAGCTTATAGTTAGACCTGAACCATCCCCTAGTTAAGCTGTTATAGAACTAGACTGCAGGGGGATTCCCATGATGCATTGAGCTCTCTCTCTCTCTCTCTCTCTCTGAATTGAAGGGAGGGGGTTATTACAGAGAGACACTATGGGAAAAGGCGGGAAGAACAGACTGATCTCTACACCTCAGAGTGGAACCTGTCAACGACCGGAACACGGGCGAGGGGAGTTTCACACACGATCAGCAGGTGGCGACGTGCACCCGACACGCCGCTCTGTAATCCGCCATCATACCCAGAAGAAGAGGGGAGAGGAGGCGGAAATCCTGTCCGACAATGTTGGACCTGTGGTGGGATTGAAAGTGTCCTCAGAACCGTTGTAGACGACATCACCTCCAGCGCAGCAGCGTCTGGCTGCTAACCAGCACTAACTGACAGGTTAAAAGCTAGTTAACCACTGGTTAACGTCAACGACCGAGCAGCTGTCACAGGCCGAGAACCAGGAGCCAGTATGGACTCGTGGGTCCGCTTTACCGCCCAGAGCCAGGCCAAGGAGCGAGTCATTAGGTAACGTCCCGGACTGATCCGGCTCTGTGGGACTGGGTCTGTCTTCTGCAGGTTCCAGAAGTGAACAGGTTCCAGATGTGAACAGGTTCCACAGGTTTGTTATGTCTGTGTGTCTAGCTCACTTTTCTTCCTCCTCTGATCTAAACACTGTGTTGTTGTTGTGCGCTCACAGGGCGGCTCAGTACGCCTGCACTCTGCTTGGCTACACCCTGCAGAGGGGCGGGGCAGCGGCCGACCTCCTCCGAACCATCAGTCAGCTGGAAGCTCACTTGAGCCTGACCAGGAAGTGTGAGTGAAGCAGCCACTTTGACTTGTTCTGCAGACACCAAAACTGTGGGAGTGTGTCTGATTGTGTGTGTGTGTGTGTCCACAGTGCTGCGTCTGGGAAACTCGGTGGAGGCGCTTGAGGCTGCCAAGAGGGCCATCCACCTGTCTGACAGCGTGCTTAGGCTCTGCCTGACCATCAGCCACCTCAACAGAGCCATGTACTTCGCCTGTGATAATGTCCTGTGGGCGGGAAAAACAGGACTCATCTCAAGACTGGACCAGAACAAGTGGAGTCAGAGGTCCTTCAGGTGAGGGGGTCCATCTGCAGCACCTTTCCACAGGGACTTTGTCACCTGACACTGAGCGCTTGAGGTTCACTGACTTCCACTGACCTCCACTGATCTCCAGTGGACTAGTGACCTCCAATGAACTATAGTGACCCACACTGACCTCTAGTGACCCCCACTGACCTCTATGAACTCTAGTGACCTCCACTGATCTCCAGCAAACCCTAGTGACCTCAAGTGAACTTTTTTGACCTCCACTGACCTCCAGCAAACCCTAGTGACCTCCAGTGAACTTAAGTGACCTCCACTGATCTCCAGTGAACTCTAGTGACCTGCACTGATCTCCAGTGAACTCTAGTGACCTCTAGCGATTTCTAGTGAACTCTAGTGACGTCCACTCACCTTCAGTGAACCCTAGTCATCCCCAGTGAACTCTAGTGACCTCCAGTGACATTCACTGACCACCTGTGACCGCTAGTGAACTCTAGTGACCTCCACTGATCTCCAGTGAACTCTAGTGACCTCCAGTGAACTCTAGTGACCTCCTTGGACCTCCAGTGAACTCTAGTGACCTCCACTGATCTTCAGTGAACTCTAGTGACCTCCTCTGACCTCCAGCGAACTTGTGTGACCTCAGGCTGTTTGTTTTGGACAACAGGGTTAACCCTGAGCTGGAAAACTGACAGACTGATGTGTGTGTTAACATTGTCAGCAGCAGTTGTCAGCTGGTGGTTCTGGTCTGACAGGAGTCCAGAGGACCCTGATGATACCCCCAGGGGCCCCTGGTGATGGAGTCAGACAGAGGAGCCATGTTCACCTGAGTGTCTCATCTGATCCACCTGTGTGTTCCACTTCTGCAGGTACTACCTCTTCGCTCTGATCCTGAACCTGACCCGAGACATGTACGAGCTCCACCTCCTCATGGAGTGTGAAGCACGTTACAGAGCAGCCAAATCCCCACCCTCACCTTACCCCGGCACCGCCCTGTCTGATGACGAGCTGTCCTCCCCTGCCACCCCAGCTGCTGCAGCCATGCCAGTCATGGCGGTGCGGCTCCGCAGGCAGCTTGAGTTGCTGGTGATGGTGCTGTACAGCAACCCACCACTGCTCTTGGACCTGCTGAAGAACAGCTGTGACATCTTCATCCCTCTGGACCGGTTACAGATTTACCCCACAGGACCTGGGTTTGTGGGGGCCTGTGGCCTGGCCTCCTCGGTCCTGTCCATCCTCACCATGGTCCACCCCTGGCTCAAACTCAAGCCATGAACCCAGAGTGGAGCCACGAGGAGGACTGAGACCACAATCTAACAGGGTTAACTCACTGACCACTCTGGGATGGCAGCAGGGGATCCAGATCCTTCAGACTAGTTCTAAATAATGACAGGGTGCATACATGAGGACTGCTGACCCCTGAGGACCCTCTTTCACTCTGCATCACTCACTGCTGAACACCTCCAGCTCCACTCTGAGTCCTCATGGCCCCCCCACCCCACCCCCAAAACAAAGTTAGACTTCATCCTCAGTCCAGGTCCATGTCTCTGAGCTCTGGGTCTACTACACCATGCAGGGTGCTGATCCTGGTTTTTAACAGGTTCTTCAGACCCTGACCATCAGTTACTTTATACCTAATTATTAGCTCATGCAGTGGTGGCTGGCATCATCTGTTGTCATGGAAACCCAGTTTTGCATGTTGTAGTGATCCCTTGGGATGCTCCAATAATATCTGCATCCAGAATAAAGTCACTTTGTCTCAGAGCTTTTCAATTTCAATTCAATTTTATTTGTATAGTGCTAAATCATAATATACATTATCTCAAGGCACTTTACAGGGTAAGGTCAAGACCTTACTTTGTTACAGGGAAAAACCCAACAGTTCCCACAAAGAGCAAGTGCTTGGCGACAGGGGGGAGGAAAAACTCCCTTTTAACAGGAAGAAACCTCCAACAGAACCGGGCTCAGGGTGGGCGGCCGTCTGCCTCGACCGGTTGGGTTTAGGAGGAGAAAAAAAGGGGGGGGGGGGGGGGGGGGGGGGTAGAAGAGAAAAGAGAGAGAGAGACCAGGAACAGCTGTGTAGGTAATGGTGTTATCAATAATAATGACAGATAATAGTGGTTAGTAGTAATGATGAGTAGTGGTGGATCTGGATCCTGCTGCTCCAGAGGCACAGATACCTGACCTAAACTGTCCCTCTGGACCCAGCTGACATCAGGATCCATGTGGTCTCCACAGGTCCAGCCGTCCCCCTTCCTGCTGCTCGTCTCCAAGACAACACCTCCACAGTCTGACATGAATGTTTAGATTTCAGGTAGATAATATCTGATGAGTGAGATCCAGATTCTCACAGTCTGTCCCCTTGCTGACTGGACCATCTGAAACGCACTTGATTGTCTGAATCTTGTCTGGACTGGACCATCTGAAACCAGTTATAAGACATTTTCAGACCCACGAGCAAAACATGTCAGTCACACCTGTTCTCCACCTGTGTTGTTACATAGACTGTGTGTGCGTGCGTCTCACTCATTACAGGCTCAAGTTAAAAAAAACTTTATTGTAACTGTTACAAAGACAAAATACAAACAGAACAAGACAAAGTAAAAATGTGACAACAAAACAGAGTCCAGTCCTTTTTCTGACTTGACAGGGACCAGGTCTCTGTCCGGGAGGTCTCTGTCCAGGAGACTCCACTGTGGAGAGAGGGCAGAGTTGTGTGTTAGGACTCTACATGAAGCTCACATTCACACACAAGCGGACACACAAATATTTACATTGCTGAACGTCAGCTCTTCCTCCTCCTCCTCTTCATCACTCCTGGGTCTCCATGCTCTCATCCTCTCCATCTCCTCCCTCCTCCAGAGCTTCATCCTCCTCCTCCTTCCTCTCTGGAGGTTTCTCGTAAGCCTTCTCTGACGGGGTCACGATCACGCCGTCCCACGTGGACATCTCTGTGGCCAGGTCTGGAACGATAGATGAGGGACACTCAGTGTGTCATTGTGTGTTAGTGTTGTCATTGCTACCAGCTGTTAGTGTGTGGGTTTGGAGATGTTTGTGGTCAGTGTGGCGCTCTTTGGATGACATCTTACAGCTGGCGTCTCCCTCCAGTCCGAGGATCTTCCTGTACCCTCCATGAGACAGTACCCTGACGAGTGTCTGTGCGGTGAAACACACCATGTCCTGCACACGCACACACACACACACACATATAAACAAACATCAGCACACACACATTTGCTCTGATCTTGCAGAGGACAGAACCAGGGCCAGGACCAGACCCAGACCCACCTGCTGCTCCAGGGTCATGACTGTGTGCACTCTGAAGTTCCCACTCTCACAAGGGTCGGTTATGCCCACAGAGCCCGGAAGGAAGAGACCAGCAGCCAGCATCTGAAGGCAGCGCCTGCAACACAGAGTGCAGCACTCAGACCAGGTCCCATCAGAGGACAGAGAACTAACCTGAGTGCGGGAACCGACCTGTAGGCCACATTCAGGGACAGCGGCTGCCTGGACGGGTTGTTCATCACTGCAGAGTGGCCCTGCAACACAAAGCACACCACTCACTGACCCACAACACACAGTCACATGCTGCAGCTCTTTACTCTGCTTGTGTGTCAGGACTCACCAGCAGGTCCAGGATCCAGGGAGTGAGGGGCTCAAAACCAGGGAAGCGCAGCCTCAGGTCCTTCAGGAGGCGGATCAGCACCTTGACCCTGAAGATCAGATAAAGACACGTGAGTGTTGGAGGTGTGAGTGAAGATCAGCTGTGTGACAGGAAACAGAAGATGTCCTCACGTCGACTGAGAGGCGTTCTCCTCAAACCAGCGGGCATGGCGGATGGCAGCAAGGGCGCTCTGCAGCACCTTGATGTCCACTGAGGAAGACAGAAACAACATGAGCCCCAGTCTCTCCTGAACCCTCACACCCCCAAGAGCCCAGACCCCACACCACCAAGAGCCCGAGGTGGGCTCTGTTTCTGATGTTTTATAAAGTTTCATCTAAACATCTGGAAAGTCACACAAACAGGAGGACGGTGTGTGTGTTCCTACGGTGCAGCTCAGGGTCCAGCTTGCGCAGGTTGGGGGGGACAGTGGTGATGAGGATCTTGACGGTGGCATCAGCTGAACTGATCTCAAAGCCTGTCTCATTGGTCAACATGGACAGCACTGAAACCAGAGCGCACATAGTCAGCTGCTGAGGCATCACACCAGTGTGTGACATCATAGACTAACAGGACACAGTCATAACCCTCCACCTTAACTACAGAGCTACGTCTAAGGATCAGTGAACACACTGACAGGTGGAGCTGTGTGCAGCAGGTGGAGGTGTGAGCAGCAGGTACCTTCAGTGGGGTCCTGAGTACGAAGGGTCTCCACGACTTTGTTGCCCAGAGCAGCGACGGCCTCCACTGTAGAGGGAAATCATCAGTGTGAATGAGAGAGGAAACAGTGTGACTGCAGAGTGTTACAGGTGACATCCCTTCCTGTTGGTCACTCACATGTTGGGAGGATCTTCAGGATCACAACCAGGTCAGCAACGTTGTGTCCTGTTGTCATGGTACCCTTCTTGTAAGAGCCCACCTGACGCACCTCTTCAATTTGCTGTGAGGACACACAGGTAGATCATTCAGCTGTCTGCAGTGACATTATCCACAGGTAATCAACAGGATATTGACAGACTATCGACAGGTTATTGACAGATGTGACCAATCAGATTAAAGTCTGATTATCTACAGTTTGACCCTGTGCTGTTTCATTCTGAATGATTCACATGTTTATTAAAATAAAGCTGATCTCAGTCCACTGACACTCATCACCTGGGACCTGACTGATCATCTATAAGAAACTATTAAAATCTTTATTAGTCACATCCGTCAAACACAGCTGCAGTGAGCAGTGCCATGGTTAAAACTCACCACTTCAAAGTTGCCGGGGGCAACAATCAGGTTGTCAATGACATTATTGATCTTTGTGACCAGGGACAAGATGGAGGACTAAAAGCAGAAGAGAGCAGTAAACAAGGTTTCTGTCAGTGAGTGTATACAACAACAGGGCTACATGAGAGACTGGTCCGGTATCAGTGCAGGTCTGGGACTGACCTGCTCTGCAGGGGTGGGGCTCAGGTCCTGGTTCCTCTTCAGCAGACACTCACTGAAGGCTGTCTCGTCAGGTGCAGGCTTCACTCTGGGGAAGGCCATCTCACACTGGTGACAAACAACAGTCTGCTTCAGTACCCACAACAATGACATCGCATGCTATGCTATGCTTACATTAGGACAACATGGTGTCAATATAACTCACAGGAAACTCAGGTGACAACCTGTGAGAATGTCTTACCTGGCTGCAATGGTGGTCAGTTGTACTTCAGGAGCCGATTCACAAAACATCCTCAGGTCACTCAGGTCACACACACACTCACTCACACACACACACACACACACACTTTGTCTGGGCAAGCCCCTGAACTGACCGGTTTCAATGTAACTGAGATCCTTTGTGAATACGGCGCCTGGACACTGACATCACTTTTGGTTGTGGTTACAGGTGCAAACCCATCAACCACATCCAGAAGTGATGGAGGCTGCAGCCAGAGGCAGTGAAACACTTTTTACTCACCACATAAAAATCAAACGGGATGTGTGGGACAAAGGGACGGTACCTGAGGAGCAAAGAGCAGAGAAGAGTTTGTGATAATGACATCAAAACAAGATCTCATGTCCCCTGCAGACAACAGGTGCAGGTACAGGTACATGCTCTTCACACTCTTAATTAAATAATGGAGATGACAGCAAAGACGTGAGTCTCAGCTTTAATGTGAGCAGGTTCACATTAGTGTTAATATACAACAGAGCTCTGTAAACATTAGGCTCCAACAGTCACTGCACACAGGGCTGCTACATGTTCATGTGTTGTTCACCGTTAGTTTATGTTGTTCACTGTTTGTATTAGTTCTTTCTGAGTCTGATGTTTGATTTGAACACTACCTGAAGCTCTTCACCTGGGTCTGCAGGGTTCTATACACTGCTGTCACATGATTGGTTGAGTGGATAATTGCATGAATAAACAGGTGTACAAGTGTTCCTAATAAAGTGCTCAGGTGTGTGTCTTCAGCCCTGACTCCATCTGTTAGCAGTGATTCATTAAATTGAAAACAGCTGTGGGAGCAGAAACCAGGACTCTGGAGTCTTAGTGGACTACGATGACCCTCATACACTAACTCGGCTTTGAGTCATGATGCTTTCATGGTGTTGATACAAACAAGCAGCAGCTCGGAGGCTGAACTCACCCCTGGACCAGTCCTCCACGGGACCCGAAGCGGCCTCCCCGGCCCCTGCCGCGGTCCCCTCTGGACACAAACACAGAAACACGTGTGGACTCAGTTTGGGAGCTTTTAACCATTCGATCTCACTGCACAGCGAACGTGAATGCTACGAGGCTAAACTAACATAACTTTACTGAGCTGCTCGGCTCCCGTACAGACCTTGTAGGTCCATTCATTCTCTGGGCTAGGCGGTGCTAGCTAAAATTAGCCTGTCGGATAGTGATGAAATGAGCTACATGAGGGTAGCAGGCCTTCGGTACTTCAGACATGACACCATGAACACACTTCACATCTGGACAAAGGATGAAATATGAAGTCTCTACCCAGCTAACGCGTCAGCCTGTGGGCAGCGTTCAAACAATACACGCCGCTAGCTTCCTAGCACAGGAGCTAACATCAGCTAGCGTCAACACATCTCAGACGCAACTGTAAAACACCACGAGTGTAAGGTTCACCGTGTTGAGGGATAATTACCTCATTGCGTACGACGTTTTGACAATTTACTGGGAAGATGTAAAGAGAACTGTTGACCGTCCCTCTGCGGACCTGCTGTTGCTGCTGCTACTTCTTCTTCTGTGGTGCTGCCTGTGGCTGACACCCGGATTATCAGAAGCCCTACCGCCACCCTCTGCCCCGCACCATGTACTGCAGACCCTCTGGATTTTTATGGCAGTTGACATTCATTATGTTGTATTACTACCTCCCTCTGGTTTTACTCATCCGTTACAATCTTTCAAAAACCTAAATATATATTTCTCTCCTTTCACTAGGTCATGACATCTTTGACCCTGGTCTCCACGTGTCCTGGTTTCTTCCTGTCATCATCGCCCCTCTCTCCTCTTCATACTTCCTACTTAAAACCAGGACAAACTCCACTGTCTCCTTTACTTGACACAAAATGATCAGTTTAATGTTCCTCTATGACAAGAAGTGACTCTGCTGTGATCAATCCTTAATCCACTCATAACTGCTTTCTGTTGGTTCTTCTATTTCTCTCCACTGATACTTCATTTAGACTCTCATGTAAGTGCATGTCTTTTCTCACATTGTCCCAGTGCTGCTGCCACTATTTCATTATTTCCCTCCAGACTATGCTCTTCCCCTCTGACTCTGAAAGTTTAAAATTAATTTCCACATTTCATCTCCTAACCACCTCCTTCGCTAACCTGTGTGTTTCCTCAGTGCGCTGGCATCCACATGAACATGATACTTTTCACAGGCTAAACTTGAATTAATTAACAGTAATTCTCAATTAATTCTGGCTGATGCTTGCCAGTACTGACAATGAGTCACTGGAGATGAGTATTTTACTTGCTATCACATCTACCACCCACTCCAATGCTAACAGAACGGCAGCTAACTCAACAGCATACACACAGAAATAATCTGATGTCCCCCTACTGACCCCAGTCTGGTGACAGGAAATCAATGCTGCCTCTGTTAGTGGACACTCATCGGTAAAAAGCTGCAAATAGTCAATGTAATTCAGTTTAACTATCATATTCCTGAACTTTCTGCTGTTTCATTCCTGTGCTTGATATTAAGTCACTTCATATCCACACGAGCACTCTGGTCTCACAGGCTACAACACAGCTGGACAAAATTCCACCTTATAAACTATTCTGCTAAGTTATCACCTTCCCATCCAAAACTTGACTATTGTCCAGAGGCTTTAAGTTTTCAGGCTGTCCATCCATCTCGCTCTCCTGACAGCAATATCCCCTTGAAGGAATGTCTTGGCACAAATATAAACTTGGGCTCAAAGATGAACTGGTTTTGATGGTCCAAGGTCAAAGGTCAAGGTCATTGTGACCTCACAAAACACCCTTAAGCCATAACTCAAGAATTCATATTTTTATTTTGAAACAATTTAAAACTAAATCTAATAAGATAAAATTACGACATTTTATATCAAAATGTTCTGCAGAAACACCTCTGGCCATTATTTAACACTGTAACTCAGGAAGGGGAGATTGTTATTACATTTTCTATAACTTGACTGTTATAGGAGTCAAGGAAAGGAGGAAACAATCATGAGGAGTTATGAATAATGACCTGACTTCTCTGGAGATCTGGCACTGCACTGTAACAGTTGAAATTATGAAATGAGCAGCCTTATGACATGCTGTGTTGCCTAGATACGAGAGGGCAGCTCCGCCAACAAATCAGAGTTCAGATGCAGTTCCTGTGAGAGCTGAAGATGGGAACATGGTGATGGAGACAAGGCCAGCCAGTAGGAAGCAGGGAAACTTCCAGGGAGAAAGACATTTCACAGAGGCAACCCTCTGATTCCACCTCCCTCACTCTCGTCCACCCCGCATGAGTTACAATAAAGTACAATAAAACTGATTCTGATTCTGATTCTGATTCTGATTCTGATGAGCAGCTTGTACTCAGTCATGTAGAAGATGAGACTTCACAGTCACCATGAAACACCCCTTTTAAAGTGAAATTGAACTTTCAAGGTGCGGTTGACACAGGTGCCTCACTTTCAGCTGTGAGGGAAGGCTTAGTCCCTGAAAACGTCCAAGCCCCACCAGTTTGGCTGGCAAATGGCACATCCTGTGACCCACTGTGGATCACCTCGCTAACGATTGGTTTTATGGGCAAGTGTGTCCACCAGCAGTTTGATATTTTCCCATTATGTTTTTTGAAGTTCCGCTATCTTGCTATTCATGACAAAGCCTAGAGAGTGATGAGAAAGCTGAGCTGTTGAGGTTACTTTCTTCCCTGTGCACGCAGTGATCAGGAGCCTGGATCTCCATGCCCTGCCCTCAGTGATGTTGGCAGACCGCTCCCACGTGTGGCAGCTGCAACTGGAGGATGTCGTGACTGGCAAGCTGCTCCGTCAGTTGGAGGACAGCCAATAAAAAGAGTATGACAGCCATGGTTCCCCATAGAGTGCAGTTCAGGATGGTCTCCTCTACTTTCAAAAGCAAAGTGTGACTTACCCCCACTGAAGCAAATTAAGCTTTATGCTCCTACTGCCATCTGGGGTTGTTTGCTTGTGTATTATTATGATCATCCCACAGCAGGACACCTAGGTATTGCAAAGATACTAGCACGCCTACAGCTCAGGTTCTTTTGGCCGAACATCATTTCTAATGTCAGGGAGTATGTGATCTGAGGGATGCAACAGCTCAGGCTGCAGCTTAAAAGTTCATCCATGGCATCTTTGCCCGACATGGTGCTTTATGATAACTGCTTGATCATAACACAGACGAATGCAACTGAGCGTGTTAAAACCACTCTGAAAATGGCCATCCGCGCATATGAAGGACACAAACATGTCCTGGGACAAATTCATCCCCCATATCTGTTTCACATTGCGCACCACACCTCATGAGAGTACAGGTCTTAGTCCCTCTTTGAATGTTGTACAGATGAGAATTGGAGACTCCACTTGACCTCGTCACTCAGCCCACACTGGGTGGAAAGGATGATCCAGGAGTCCCCTACCCTGAAAACCTGAGAGCCTCACTGCAAGAAGTGCATGATCATGCCTGAGCAGTGCTTAATGCAAGTCAGATCAGCGGAAATGCTACTACAACCTCAGGTGTTGTCAAGTCTCCTTTAGGATTGAAGACCTTGTCAGAGTTAAGTCACATCCCAGGGGAGATGCACAAACCAACTTTATAACCAAGCTGGCCCCACTGTACACTGGCCCATATCACATTCTCCTGGTGGATGTCTGATGTGAACTACAGTCTCACCAAAGTCAACACTGGTGAAGATGCTGGAGTTTTTACATGTGGTGACCCTACAACCATTCTATATGTGCGTCACAGCTTCATCTAGCAAGTGAAGCATAAGACATATGACCTCTGAAGGACAGAGCCCTGATTTACTAGAGAACGAGTCCTCTGACATGGAGTGTCATCGACACAATAGTTGTTGATTTGGGTCATGTTGGGGTAAAGATGCTTGTGTGTTCATGAAATTGAGTTAATGATGAAAAGCACAAAACTTTGCACACACGTTACTGTGTAATTGATGTTGCCATCGGGCACAGGCATGACAGGGTGGCTCCACAGCACCCCCTAATTATTTTTAGAATTTTGAGGTGCTAGTTGTGCTCGAAAACTCACAAAACATTGCACATGCATCATCCCAGAGTACGTTTCACCTACATGTATGAAAGTTGGTAGGCATTAAAAACAGCCACTTGGTGCCATGACCTAAAGTCAACCGGAAGTCAGTTATTTTGAATTTATTTTGAAATTCTAGTGTATTTTTTGTCATTCACAGGTATTGTATTTTGAATTAACAGCTGTTTATTTACCAGACTTGCCAAAAGCTTCAGCCATCGTTGTGTTTATAAGACAGGAGGTTATAATACATCCTCTGAGCAGCTACGTCCTCAGGACAGACTAGACACTACAGTGACTCAGTATCAGAAAGTGATGAGACAGTCTGACTGGGCTAGCTGGTTAGCATGCTAACTTCAGAAGGAGAAGTGACAAAAATCAAAGCAAAGCTAAAGTGCTGCTTTCCACCTCTGGAGGCCGCTTTTGGTGAGTAAAGGAATGAAGTTTGAGGCTGAATTCACATTGTCCGATGGGTGAGCTTATCCAGGCTGCCAGCCTAGGAAGACATATTACTGTCCAACAGCAGAATCTTCATAGGTGAAACCACTGTCAGAGTGACAAAGGGAGATGAGCAGTGGACACACTGGGGTTTTATGAGGCAGGTGTCAGCAGACTGAGGCAGAGCCTTGAAGGAGTTCAGCTCCCTCTCACGTCCTCAAGAAAACGAATGTACGTATGTAGTTTTGTTTGGTCTATGCTGCCCTCTGCTGGACAACTCTGAACTGTAATACACCTCTTTGGTTCAGTGTTTGATTTGATTCTAATGTGTAAATGTGTGGAAAATTCATGTCAAAGTGAAAAACAGTTCATTCAGTTATTAAAAAGAAGAATAACTTAAAGAATTATCATTTTATTTTTTTCAGTTGACACAGTAAATATTTACAGAAAACACAAATATTTTTTTTCACTTTATTTCTTTGGTTTCAAACTAAACAACTACAAAAATGTCACACCTGTGAATCTGAAAATTTCATTCAGAGGTTTTTCAATATTTTCTCCATTAATTCTTCACATTTAGTGAAACCATATCTTAACTGTAGGTCTTTGGTATAAATCATTATTAAACTTTAATGACCTTTTGCTGCCAACACTTGTGTAGTTAGAAACAATAAAGTTATTATAGTAGTTGTGTATATGTACCTGTATTTATTACGTGAAGGTAAGATTGTTCAGCTACCTGAACATCTTATTCTGTCTATTTTAATTATCAGTGTGTATGTTGTCTGTGTTCAATAACAGTAGCAGTAGTTCCAGCAGCAGAAACACTTATACGGGTATAGTTACCTGTAGATGACAACAGTAAATGAGAGAGTGGGAAACTGCAGATTGGTGTTGTGCCAGTAGATTTAATTGCAAACACAAACTAACATTCTCCCAAGGCTTTTAGTTTGACAGTTAACCCTGACAATGGCATATACAACAGACCCCTCCCACACATTGTTTCAAAGTAAAGTTAAGATGAAATAACAATTGTAGTTAAAAGTTTGCACAACACATGGATATCTCAACAAACTCAGTGAAGTTGTATTTCCCGGCCAAAGTAAACAGAGAGGCAGATTTTCCTTTACGTCTGAATAATGTAGAGGAGATATGATTCAGATCTGGTCCGGCCTCTAATCCCTGCCCATTCTTATCCTGAATGAATAAAACCCTTGACGTGAAACACTACAACACCATTTATATAATCAAGAGTGTCCCAGAGATCACCAAAGCAGGACTGCACTAAAGTGTACTGACTTGGACTCACCATGGTAGGACTGGGACGGCTGTGGACCAGGACTCTGTGCTTAGTGACCATTTTAGGTAAGAAATATCAATGAATGTCTTAGCAGGTCTGCTCCTCCTTCTATCATTCATCAGAGAGAGTGATATGTTCTGCTCAGAGGTGGACAAGTCCTACTGCTGCTCCTGCTGCTTTTATCATTCACTTTAACACTGGCTATATGAGACGGCCCACAGTCTCCTCAGTTTACAGAGTCATTAACAGGACAGAACGAGCACTGCACCAGTACAGGACCAATACAGGACCAGTGCTGCACCAGTACAGGACAAGTATAGGATCAGTACAGGACCAGTACTGCACTGTACTGTACGGACCCACACTACATTAGTACAGGACCAGCACAGGACCAGTACAGGACCAGTACAGGGGACCCTCTGGGACCTCATATTTTTAATGACAGTGTGTTTGAAGAAAGAACATCTGTATCAGGTCCTCGACTGGTTGTTGGTGTGTAAATGTCTGCAGTTAATGACTATAGAAATTAGCTGCTGCTCAGTCACACTGTTCCCTGTAATGTTAACATGTAAACTCTTTACGTCTTTCCTCTCTGACCTCATGTCTCGTTCCCTCAGGCCTCCTTGTGTGTCTCAGTTCACACAGTCCTGGTAAGCGAATAGAAACTTACAGGTGTGAATGTCAACATTGTACAGTTCTACTGAACTTTTCCTCATTGGTTTAAAGCTGAAGCCAAAATTTCATCCTTAAATTTGAAAGTGTTTATTATGGTCATAAAGTCCTGTCATAGTGAAACACACACAGCTGCACCTCCTCAGACCAGCACCAGGTTTCTCAGACTGATTTTGACATTTTAGACGTATTGTCAGCAGCTGGAGAAAAGAGATTATTAATCCCTTACTCCATCCGTCTGACAGACAGAAACACTGCAGTCTGAACACCTCACAGTCTTTCATCTGTCCTCTCAACAGTCTTATGCTAACACAGCCTGTCCCTCTAACTCCTGCAGGCCTGATGACCATCCGCTGTCTTCACCTGTGTCACGCCCTCGATGCAGAGCATCTTAGCTCCATCCAGCAGATGGCCTTCTTCGTTCCCATGGAGATCACCAACAGAGAGTTCACCGCTGCTCTGCTCAACCCTGCATCTGAGAAATATCAGACCACGTATCATGAAGTCAGTGATTTGGTAAGATGATGATCATGATGATGATGACCACTTCAGTAGCACCAGGGTCATTCTTTTGAGGACAGTAAGTTCTCAACTTGGAAGAAGTTTTCCCTCCACATTTTCAGACCCTTCCAGTATGTCACTGCTCCCTGAGACAGATATCAATAACTCATGCATGAAATCTGCTCGAGAGAGGGCTGACCCCTGACCCCTGAATCCTGACCTCTAAAACCACGTCCTGTATGAGTATGAGTTATGCTCTCCAGGAGATGAATATGTGGTGGATCTTTACATTACATCAGGATTTAATTCAGACAAGATACCAGAACCAGGAACCAGACCAGTAATAAAACACAAACATCTGGGACTGAGTGACACATATGAAAGACAGATGTTCATATCTCTCGCTGTCTCTCTATCTCTCCCTCTTGCTGTCTCTGTCTCTCTCTCTCTGTCTCTCTCTCTCTCTCTCTCGGTCTCTCTCTCTGTCTCTCTCTCTCTCTCTCTCTGTCTGTCTCTCTCTCTGTCTCTATCTCCACTGTTCAGATGATTCAATCAATCATTCTATTACTGATGTCCATTATCAAAGACAAAACCCATTGTTTAATGATAGGGCTGTGGCAGCAATGTTGGTGGTGAGGACACACAACTCTCAGCTCACACTCATAGGTGAGGTTCAGGTGTGGGAGTTGGTCAAAGTTTACTGTTCATGGCCAGAAACGAGTCATTTCTCATGACTCAGACTGCAGAAATCAGGAGTAATAGCCACAGGCTAACAGGCTAATAAGTCCTGAGTCGATTGTTTGCCTTTGGTATACACACAGATTCAGAGAGAAATGTTGGCACTGGACTTCAGAAAGTGTTTAATTATTTAATGTAATCAGGGGTTTTTCAGAAGTGTGATACTGATACTAATAATAATAATGACTGAAAGAACTTTATATATCACCTCTAAAAACATTTCACAAATGTGTTTTAACAGCAAAACAAAGGCAACAACAACAATATCACAACAGAAAGCCAAACAGTAAGGTCAAACAAGAGCAGGACAGACATGAGGCCAAGTTAGAGAGAAAGGACGTACAATACAATTTACTTCAACAGAAATAATAACAGAGAGAGAGTAGAATACATAAGAGTAGCACATATGTGATTTAGAATAATAATAATATAATAATAATAAACTTTATTTATAGAGCACTTTTTGACATCCACCTTACAAAGGCAGCAAAATAAAACCTGCAGGTCAAATAAGGAAACAATTAAAAACAAGCAATCAGAAATAAAATTAAAATTGAAGTGTATTAGTACCAGTGCAGATAGACCAAAGACAGTCTCACCAGCAAGAGGGTGATCAGTAAAACTCATTAAATTATGAAATTATGTTTCAAGAGGAGTTTTAAAAGAGCTCACTGATTCTGCTGAGCTGATCTCCTCGGGCAGCTCATCCCAGAGTGTCAGGCTCTGACTGTGAAACCTCTGTCACTGCTGGTGTTTAGCTTTGCCTCAGGAACAACTAAAAGACCTCTGTCCAAAGACCTCAGGCTACAAGCTGGCTCATATGCTGTTAAAAGGTCAGATATATAACATGGAGAGAGGCTGTGAAGAGCTTTAAACATCAACAGTGGGATCTTAAAATCAGTTCTAAAACGTATTGGGAGCCAATGCAAGGAGGCTAAAACCGATGTGTTGTGGTCAATTCCCCTGGATTCTGGTAAAAGTCTGGCAGCTGAGTTCTGTACAGTTTGGAGTCGGTTAATGGATCTTTGGTTGAGGCAGGTGAAGAGGCTGTTTCAATAGTTGAGGTGTGAGGAGATAAAAGCATCCAATATGGTCTCTGCGTCTTTAAAAGATTTCTGACAAACCAAACACCAACATTCTTTGCAGCAGGTTTCATGTGTTCCACCAGGATGCCAGCAGGGGGCAGGATTTACTTTGCCATCTGCTGGGAACCAATTACAACAATCTCTGTCTTACCTTCTGAGTTAAGTTGAGGGAAGTTTTGTGACAAACAGTTTGACATCAGTCAAGTAATGAACTCTGCCTACTGGGGTCAGACAGGGAGGTAAATCTGAGTATCATCAGCATAGTGGTGGAAAAACAATGTCCCAAAATTGACCCCTGTAGGACACCATATCCAACAGGAGAAAAGAATGATAATAGAGACACTGAAAGTTTTGTTTGTCAGGTAGGAAGACAACCATCGTAATGCTCTGCTGATATTCCTACCCAGTGCCTCAGCCTATCTAACAGGATCCAGTGATCCCATGATTGACCAGATCAAAGGCAGCAGTAAGGTCTAAGAGAACAAGGACTGAACACATCCCATCCATATGCAGCCATTAGCAGATTAGTAGTGAGCCTGAGGAGGGAGGTTTCAGTGCTGTGGTACTTATGAAAACCAGACTGAAATGTCTCAAAAATGTTGTTGTTTTCGGCTTTTAAAAGTGATTGCTGGCACACACATTTTTCTAAAATCTTTGACATAAATGGCAACTTTGAGATTGATCTGTAGTTCTTGATAAATTGGATCAAGTCCTGGTCTCTTTAAAAGAGGTTTTACATAGATGGTTTTAAAATGATCTGGGACACAACCATTGGATAAGGAGCTGATAAAAATAACCAAATTTAAACAAATATGGTAGAATAGAATCGATGATTCTGATTTAAAAAAAAAAAAAAAAAAAACGCTGTGGGAATTATATCTACAGGACTGGTAGACACTTTCATCTTGGATACTATCTTTGTGAGATAATGCATGGTATGGATGTACAGACAGAGTTAAAACTGTCCATCAGTTCATCTGTACCACAGGGTTCAGTCTGGATAAGGCGAAGTTGGCGAAGTCTACAGAACATTGTGACACTGTTCATTAAAAATACGATGATGTGTGAAGTGTGATCTGTTTCACAGTTAAACACTATGCATTTATGGTCAGAAACACTAATGTCCATAGTTTCCACTGTGGGGACTCTCACAGCCAGGGTAAAATCAAGGTCCACGGTATGTCTGCCATTATGAGTGTGTCCATAGACATACCATTTAAAATTAAGCGATGACGTAATATTTAAAAACGAAGGAGTGTGCACATCTGAAGGGACACAACATGAATATTAAAGTCACCACAAAGAACAATGATATCGTACTTTAAAACAAGTGTAGATAAAAAATCAGGAAATTCTGTTGAAAAGCTGCTGACAGATTTAGGAAGGCAATAAATTAAAACAAATAAAATCTGCTGCGGACCACCAAGTTTAAAAAGGAGAATTTTAAAGGCATTTCAAGACTGATGTTCTTGTGTTGCTGATCTAGTTGGTCTACTGGTAGCAGATATAACTGTGGTCTTTGTAACTAAGTGCAAAGAAACAAAGGAACTGTTAAGCGCTGTGCTATGGACATACTGTTGCAGCAAGTACATACTGTATGTACTCCACTGTAAGGTCAGTGGAGTTGATCTGTATTTGTTTTTTTTCTCTTTTATTTGTTGCAGCTGAAAACAGTCTATGACTGCCCTGATGCCGGTGCCTGTCCCACCAATAGCTTCTATGGAGGTGTTGCAGCAATGACTTTCAGGTATCATCACTGATCTCTCACTCATGGAGGAACTGGATTTGGGTGTATACACTAACCCTTCCAATGATGACTCCATTTCTCTGCCACCCTGTTGAAGTGTCATGAGCCTGTTGAGTTTTATGTCCTGAACAGAGAAACTATTGTACATGGCCACATTCACTGATTCTATCAGTGTTTAATCAGTGCCATCAGCTGTGGTGAGCTACAGACTCTCTGAGTGAATGTTGCTGCTGTTTGTCAGTATTTTAATGTATCGTAATGTTTTACGATTTTTTTGAGACTATGACATATCCATGACCATGGAAGTACATGTAATTATTTACACATAGAATTGCATTGATTGTTGGAGCAGAACTATAACTTCTTCTTTACTGTGTCCATACGTTTCTTCACAGCTCTGGATCAGTGATTGCAAATGCGACTGTCATTTTCAACACCTTTTCCATCAATTCAGTCATTGTCTACATACTCTTTCATAACAATGCCAAAAACGCTGAGCCCAGAGGTCTCCAACTTAATCTGGACTTCACAACCAGTAAGATCAGCTGTTTTACACCCACTTCTGGGCCTTGTGTCATATTCATGTTGGGACGTCGTCTACAGTTGTAATCGGTCCTTCTTCTTTTTTCTGTAGTGGACAACATAAAACAAACCACAGTGCCCCCGCTTACAACAACCACAACTAAGACAACAACCACAACTACTATAACAACAACACCTACTACAACAACACCTACAGCAACCACAACAACACCTACTACAACCACAACACCTACAACAACACCTAAAACAACCACAACACGTACTACAACCACAACAACACCTACTACAACCACAACACCTACTACAACCACAACACCTACTACAACCACAGCACCTACAACCACAGCACCTACAACAACACCTACCACAACTACTACAATCAGCACAACACCTACCACAACCACAACAACACCTACTACAACCATGACAACGCCTACCACAACCACGACAATACCTACTACAACCACAACAACACCTACTACAACACCTAAAACAACCACAACAACACCTACTACAACCACAACACCTACAGCAACCACAATGACACCTAAAACAACCACAACACCTACTACAACCAAGACAACACCTATTACAACCACGATAATGCCTACTACAACCACAACACCTACTACAACCATGACAACGCCTACTACAACCACAACACCTACTACAACAACACCTACAGCAACCACAACAACACCTACTACAACCACAGCACCTACAACAACACCTATTACAACAACACCCAAAACATCCACAACACCTACTACAACCACAACAACACCTACAATCACAACTACTACAATCAGCACAACACCTACTACAACACCTAAAACAACCACAACAACACCTACTACAACCACAACACCTACTACAACCAAGACAACACCTATTACAACCACGATAATGCCTATTACAACCACAACACCTACTACAACCATGACAACGCCTACTACAACCACAACACCTACTACAACAACACCTACAGCAACCACAACACCTACTACAACCACAACAACACCTATCACAACCACAATAACACCTATTACAACCACAAGTACTACAACAACACCCACTACAACCACAACAACACCCACAACAACACCTATTATAACCACAACACCTACCACAACTACAACAACACCTACTACAACCACGACACCTACTACAACCATGACAACACCTATTACAACCACAACAATACCTACTACAACAACACCTACAGCAACCACAACGACACCTACTACAACCACAACAATACCTACCACAACCAAGACAACACCTACTACAACCAAAACATCTACTAAAACCACAACACTTACTACAACTACTACAAATATCACAACACCTACAACTACCATGGCTACAACCAAAACAACTACCACTGCACCCACAACTACAGCACTCACATCTACTATTACCACGAGCCAAGATCCTACAACATCATCTGCAGGCAAAACGAACACTTCCTCTGATGACGCCATACTGTTTTCAACCACCACAACAAATCCAGGAAACCACAGTGACAATCACACAACACATGGAGGCCAAGCAGTGACCCACACTACAACAGTGCATCCACATGGCGGACAGACCGATTCTCAGCCCAGTGACCCTCAGACACCAGTTGGCAGCAGCAGCAGTGGGAGCAGTGACCCAATTCCTGGATGGGGTATTGCCCTCTTAGTTTTAGCTGCTGCCATCTTATTGTTACTCATAATCATCTTTATCATGATGGTGAGTTATCAGGCGGGTTCATTACAGTGTGCTCTTTCAGTTCACTGTCTCTGTTCTATGTCACATTTTACAGAAACCTTGGATTTTGATCAGAAGTTGTGTTAAATAAAGAAAATATATCTGTTGCATCACATGCATTCAAAAATGATTCATGACAGTCAAACACAGGCACGAACAATAACAGCTGAATATGTTGAATATATGTCAATGCTGATTCACTGGAACACAACCAAAGTAAAGCTGCAAACTAATCAATAGTTTCATATTAATAGGCCAATTGACTGTGTATTTGTAAGGCCTTTTAGCCTCTTTCAACTCATTGTTTTGGTCCAGTCTAACAGCTTCATCAGTGTCATCTTCAGCAGCAACAGTGTTCAGGGAAAAGGCTCTGATAGACCCTTAGTGCACCATCAGCACCAAACACAAGACTAAATGTCTGGGATTTTCAGCTTGTTGTGGACCCAAACTGAAAATCTCATGAATGTACCTTAGATGTTCTTAATGAGAGATGAGCTTCTTCTTATGACAAGTCAAAATGTCTGCTGTCAGCCACCAAGAGCTGAATACATATATTATTTCTATATCAGCATGTGTATCATGGTGTGTGTCAGCCAGGTGGAGGTGAAGCAACATACTCAGAGATCACCTGAGACACCATATCTACCATCATTAGTAGGTGAACTGAACTGGGACACAGCTTCCTAAGACGGTTGTAGTCTCTGATCTGTTGATGCTCTATTGTTTCAGTTGGCGCGATGGTGCTGTAAGAAAACAGGAAGTGGCCACATGGACACCACTGATGATCCATATTACACTGAAAAAAAACAACCGACCCAGGAGCCTCTGTCAGTGTACTCACCTCAGGCCCCGGTGACACAGACACCAGACTCTACCCCTGTCATTATTGTGAGTGTTGCACATCTACAGTGATACAGCTGAATATTTATTTCACTTTGTACATGAAATAACAGCTGACACATTTACATGTATGTTGAGATTACATGATAAAACTCTTACTCATTAACAGCCTGATGGGATGTTTGAATTTGTTTGTCAACAGGGGGACACACCCAAGAAGAACAGGACCGGGTTTTACGCAGTGAATCCCTAAGATTGTCTGGGTGAACTGAAGACATCACGCAAGAGGTAAGACAGGTAGACTTCATTTATCCAAGTATATTAACGGCTGCCCAGGTGTGTGGGAATAAAGCCCTTTGATTCTGATGATGATTCTTGGCGTCATTCAGGAACATTTTCTTCTACTTTAGTCAACTTCTGTTTTTTACTGAGAAGCAGGTTGGCTTATGGTTGTTCTGAGCACGTTTATAACACATTATTTGAATTCAGTTTTTTCCTTAATTATACAACTGAGTGCACACCTACACAGAGAGAGAGGATAGTAACACCTTTATTGAAGCAGCTCTTTTCAAAACAGGTAACAAAGTGCTTATTAAAATACATCTATACATCATGAAAGAGCAAGACCATTAATAATTCAATTAAGTCTAAAACAGTAACTTCAAAGATGAGTTTGATTCCCTGATCTCCACTGGCAGGTGGTTCCACCACTGAATAGAAAATGGTCCATCATCTTTAGTTTCTAGTTTTGATCAGTGAATGGCAAGGAATGACCTACCAGAGGATCTCAGCTTGTATTCAGGTTGGTAGGGGGTGTGGAGGTCAGATATATATTCTGGAGCTAACACACTTCCTGCCTTAAAAGTGATCACATTTTAAAATCCTCTCACAAATGCATTGAGCCAATGAAATGAAAACCAGAGGAACGTTCCCTGGTTGGAGCTTGTTATGAGTCTGACTGAAGTTAAAGGTTACTGGGGGTTTGTGGTACAATGGTCTGATTCAGACTACTGAGGAACAGGTCCTGATGGTCTCTAACACACCTGATGGTCTCGGGTGTATTTGAGATACACCTGCTCATCAGAGCAGGGTACTCTCAGGACCAAGACAGTTGTAAAAGAAGACTCTGTGGTCCAAAGATCACCTCTCTTTCTAGGAGAAAACTGCTGAATACCACAGGTTCTCTTGAGTCACTGGTGTGTGCGACCTAAAAGCATGTGTATTGGTTCAGTCAGTTGAACTGGAAATGGTCAAACTTCTGATCAGTGATAAGTAGGGAACCCTGGAGTTGTTCCTCTGAGCTGTGGTATTTGCACTGGGCTAAACTCTTAACAATTAAACTGATTTTTGATTGATGTGCCCACCTGATGGTGGTAAACAGGGAATGAGTCACATCCTGTTCTCTGACCCCTCCCTCTCTCACAACAATAGATCTAAATCACAGAGGAGCTGTCTGACAGTACAAACAGGCTGGGCTCTATCAGTGTATGACTATGTTCTATAACTGTATTCACATCAGGTTTAAACCACTGTCACATGAAAAGTTAAACCAGTGTGAGCTCAGGTTAGTAGCTGAGCTACCATCTGTATATAGGCGGGTGACACTAATGAAGCCACATTGTCAGAGTAAAAGATGGAGCCTTTCTCTTTGGAGTGATGAGTTGTTAATGTTAGTCTCTGGTTTGATTAAACAATCCTGCAGTCTCCCATCCAACACCTACACTAATTACATGTTCATCAACCAGTAATTACAACAGATCAACTGGTAACAAATGGAACCAACTTAATGAAGATTTTCTTGTACAAACAGAAAATTCAGCTGAGGTCTGATGCACAGAGAACACGATGGGTACTGATCTGGATTGATGTGGACTGGTCTTTGAGTGGATCAGGTCTCAGTGACATTGCTGTTGTTTGAAAACAGAGAAGTTCATTTTAAAACATCTCAACTCAGAAGGTCCTGAGAAAGTTGTTGATCTCTGACTAACTGTTTGTGTTTGTTCTTCCAGGCAGAGACAGACTGACAAAGAGCCTGGACAGTGAACAGTCTGGACAGTGAACAGTCTGGACAGTGAACAGCCTGGACAATGAACAGTTTGGACAATGGACAGCCTGGACAGTGAACAGCCTGGACAATGAACAGTCTGGACAATGTACAGCCTGGACAGTGAAGAGTCTGGACAGTGAACAGCCTGAACAGTCAATGGCCTGGACAGTGAACAGCCTTAACAGTGAACAGTCTGGACAATGAACAGCCTGGACAATAAACAGCCTGGACAATAAACAGCCTGGACAGTGAACAGCCTGGACAATTAACAGCCTGGACAATAAACAGCTTGGACAGTGAACAGCCTGGACAATTAACAGCCTGGACAGTGAACAGCCTGCACATTGAACAGCCTGGACAAAGACACATCATATTATTTATTATACAGTTATTTTATCACTTTCTGATTAAAATGCTGACATTCAGATTAATGTAATTGAATACTGTTTATACCAGTACAGATCACGGTGACTGCACATTAATTACTCTAATGACGACTATGTTTTCCTTCAATAAATGTCTCTCTGCATGATTTCAGGAGCATTAATCATATAATAAATTTATATCAACTAAATATGTTACACATTTACATGTTTCAACAGTTTTTTATTTAAAAAAATTCTAATTAAATCTGTCTTAAAGGAACAGGCTGGTGTTTTAATAAAAACCATATATTACTGTAGCCTTTCAGGACACGCTTGTCATATCCAGACACAGACTAGTCACCTATAATTATTGAGACTTACTAAATTTAGACAGAGCATTTTTATTTTAACAGCTTTTCTAGCCTTTACAGCACTGGTCACATGACACTATGAGTAGTGTCATGTGACCAGTGCTGTAAAGGCTAGAAAATCATATACCACTCACAGTGATTGGCTAGAAAAGCCAATCACTGTGAGTGGAGTCAGTCAGTGAGGTACACAGACCGGGGAGAGACAACATCAGGGAGATAAGTGGAGAAACTGGATAGAAGAGGGACAGACAGAAAAAAGGATGTGATGAAGTTGTTCAGCTTTTAAGATGTGTTGCGATTTTGTCTAATTGAACCTATTTGAATTTGAATTAAATACCTCTGATTTAGAAGGTACAAAGTGGTGAAGGCAGTCGGTCCAGGTTCAGTCTTTATCTGAGGGGTAAAAGACCTGAGATCAACTTGGAGCACTGGCTTTAAACCAGAGGCAGGCCTTTCTAAACAAGTGAAGGAGTTCAGCCTCCATACATCACAGTGACAAGCATAATATTCATCTCCTGAAATCAAACACAAAGAACAAAAAACAACTGCTTCAAGCTGCATTAAGGTGGAGCAGCAGCATCTCTCTCTCTGTCTCTCTGTCTCTGTCTCTCTCACTGTCTCTGTCACTCGTTCTCTCTCTCTCTCTGTCTATAGATAGATAGATAGATAGAATACTTTGTTGATCCCCAAAGGTAAATTGGTTACAGCATCTTTTCACATATAACTTACACAACTTACATTAAAAAAACAGACATGACACCACATTAACAAAAAGAGATTCATTAACTACTAGGCTAAAAATTTACAATGAAAATTATCTATGTGTGCAATCTTAAAATGTGCAATTAAAAAAAAAGTGCATTGTTGTGCATATTGTGCATTGTCGGAACATTCCTAAGTCTTCAGAATGTGTCTCCTCATTATAAACTATTTTTGCTGTGGGCAGGAATGACTTTCTGTAGCAGTCCTTATCACAGAAGAGTTGAAGGAGCCTCTGACTGAAGAAACGTTGTTGTCTGACCAGGAAGTTGTGCATTCGGTGTAAATTGTTGTCCATTATGTCTAGCAGTTTGCGTAGCATTGTTCTCTCAACAACCACCTCCAGGGGCTCCAGAGCAGTCCCCAGCACAGAGCCACCCTACTTAATCAGCTTCGTCAGCTTATTCAGCTTCTTAGTATCACCAGCTCTGATGTTGCTGCCCCAATAGATGGCTACAAAGAAGATTTCACTTGCAACAACAGACTGGTAGAAAATATGCAACATCTTGCAGCACACATCTTGCTTCCTCAAAAAGTTGAGTCTGCTTTGTTCCTTCCTGTAGACAGCCTCAGTGTTGCACTTCAAGTCCAGTCTGTGAAACTCCAGTTACTGTAGCTTTCCATCGCCTCCACCTCATCTCCAAGGATAGAAATGGTGTTTAGTTTAGTCACTAGATGTCATTATATGTTTCTATATGTTTCAATATGTCAGTATATGTCATTATATGTCTCTATATGTCAGTATATGTCACTATATATCACTATATGTCAGTATATTTCTCCACATGTCACTACATCTCACTATATGTCAGTAAATGTCTCTATATATCAGTATATGTTACTATATGTCTCTATATGTCAGTACTGTATATGTCACTATATGTCAGTATGTCAGTATATGTCTCTATATGTCTGTATAAGTCAGTAAATGTCTCTATATTGTCAGTATGTGTCTCTTTCTGTCAGTAAATGTCTCTATATGACACTATATGTCAGTATGTCGGTATATGTCACTGCATAATGCAACATTGTCAAGTTTGATATGAAATGATAAATGGATTAAAAGAAGTGTTGTTCTGCTTTGTTCCTGCTTGTCAAAAGCCTTTGATTTAGTTGACCAGTCCCTGCTCTTACAAAAACTACTGAATATTGTTTGTGACCTGATTGCTTATTGGTTCTAAATCTGTCTGTGTGAAAGCAGGTAAGGTGTCCCTCAGGATTCAATTTTAGCACCAGTCCCCCTCCCCACTTATATTGTCTGATCATGAAATAACTGTAATGTTCATTTGTATGTATATGATATGACTTCATATTGTTACGCTGATTCTATACAATTGGCTGTTAACAATCTACAACTTTCCTTTAATGCTTGACAATCTAGTAAAGAAGCTGCCAGTTGGTGTTTTTTTTACCTCCCCAATATTGTGTTTTCACTGCATCCGTTTGAATTCCTCTTTCATTTGAAGCAGGACAAGGAAGACCCATTTTGGTTGCTATTTTTGGTCCAGGTAGGTTTGTGGTAAATGGGCCTTTCATCACATATATCCGATGTGAAATTTTGCCACTTTCTCTTAGAAACGTATCTTTGAGAAGGTTGTTGTAAACCAGTTATGTGATTATTTGCACAGGAATGATTTGTTTGAAGATTTTCAGTCAGGTTTTAGCACAGAAACAGCTCTGGTTGAGGTCACCAATGATCTCCTCATAGCCTCAGACTATGGACTTGTCTCTATACTTGTCCTGCTAGATCTTAGTGCTGCATTTGACACCATCGATCATAAGATTTTATTACAGAGACTAGAGCATATGGTCAGCATTAAAGGAACCGCACTAAGCTGGTTTAAGTCATATCTGTCAGATAGACTCCAGTTTGTTCATGTTAATAATGACTCTTCTATCATCACAAAAGTCAGTCATGGAGTTCCACAAGGTTCTGTGCTAGGACCAATACTCTTCAGTCTATATATGCTTCCTCTAGGAAACATTATTGGGAGGCACCAGATAAATTTCCATTGTTACGCAGATGACACCCAGCTGTACTTATCCATGAAGCCAGGTGAGACTAACCAGGTAGCCAAGCTTCAGGTGAGTCTTAAAGACATAAAAACCTGGATGACCAGTAATTTCTTACTCTTAAACTCAGACAAAACTGAAGTTATTGTAATTGGCCCAAAACACCTCAGAGATACACTATGTGATAATATACTGACTCTGGATGACATCACCTTGGCCTCCAGTGCTACAGTCAGAAACCTTGGTGTCATTTTTGACCAGGACTTGTCCTTTACTTCACATATAAAGCAAGTCTCTAGGACAGCCTTCTTCCACCTGTGCAATATTGCTAAAATCAGACCCATTCTGTGTCTAAAGGATGCTGAAAAGCTAGTTCATGCATGTGTTACCTCAAGACTGGACTACTGTAACTCTTTATTGTCAGGATGTCCCAAAAATTCAGTAAAAAGCCTCCAATTGATCCAAAATGCGGCAGCACGAGTACTGACAGGAACTAGGAAACGAGATCACATCTCTCCTGTGTTAGCTTCTCTGCATTGGCTCCCTGAAAAATCCAGGATAGAATTTAAAATCCTCCTCCTCACCTACAAAGCCATTAATGGTCAGGCACCATCGTACCTTGGAGAGCTTATAGTTCCCTATTTTCCTAATAGGACACTTCGCTCTCTAAATGCAGGTCAACTTGTGGTTCCCAGAGTTTGTAAGAGTAGAATGGGGGGCAGAGCCTTCAGCTATCAGGCTCCTCTCCTGTGGAACCAGCTCCCAGTGTGGGTTCGGGAGGCAGACCCCCTCTCTACCTTTAAGATCAGGCTTCAAACTGTCCTGTAAAAGCTTATAGTTAGGTCTGGTTCGGGTATGTTCTGACCCATCCCTTAGTTATGCTGCTATAGAGCTAGACTGCTGGGGGATTCCCATGATTCACTGGGCGTTGTCTCTCTCTCTCTCTCTCTCTCTATTTCTGTCTCTCTCTCTCTCTCTCGATGACTTCATGCCATTAACTTTGTATTTTTTCTCTCCTGTAGTTTGTGCTTCTCCTCTCTCTCCCTCTCTCTGTCCTCATTCTGCAGGTCTCTCTGCCTCTGGAGCAGCAGGATCCAGATCCACCACTACTCATCTTTACTATTAACCACTGTTACCTGTCATTATTATTGATAACACCATTACCTACACAGCTGTTCCTGGTCTCTCTCTCTGTCTTTTCTCCTCTCTCCTCCCCCCTCCCCCCCTTTTTTCTCCTCCTAAACCCAACCGGTCGAGGCAGACGGCCGCCCACCCTGAGCCCGGTTCTGTTGGAGGTTTCTTCCTGTTAAAAGGGAGTTTTTCCTCCCCCCTGTCACCAAGCGCTTGCTCTTCGTGGGAACTGTTGGGTTTTTCTCTGTAACAAAGTAAGGTCTTGACCTTACCCTGTAAAGTGCCTTGAGATAATGTATATTATGATTTGGCACTATACAAAGAAAATTGAATTGAATTGAATAGAATCTTTGCAAACTAGCTTCCCATCATGACTTGTGAAGGCTGTTGTAGTGTTTCTGGGCACACAGCACTACACTTTGATATGTGTACTATGATATTACTCTACCATATTACTCTCCTGTGTCCATTAATTATCCAGCTGTGGGGACCAAGGTGTCTCACACAACCTTGTTTCCTCTGTGACCATTACTACCAGGGATGACCTGTTTGCAGCCCAGGGTTATCTTTATTATTTCTACTTTAAATTCAGAAACACAGAAACATTGCTCTAAATTTCAATAACAGCTAGAAAAATGGTGATGCTGTAAAACTTTTGACCACTTGACAGCTTGTTGATTTGCTCTTGTTCTTCCCATGAGTCACCACAGTGGCCCAGATGCCCTGAATTGAACCTGCATATTTATCGCTCTTCACCTAATCACTTGACAAAAAGCTGCATAGGTGAAGTAAATAGATGCATCCTGCTATGAAGAATGTAAATATTTGACGCTGATGCATTTCACAGGGTTATACTGGGATCTGTGACGCAGCCTATAAGCACATACCTGCAGGGCACTTGATGTCTAATGGTTTTGTCGTGCCACAGTACCAGGCAGAAAACACTACTGACAACTTAGCTCTCAACTCTTTCAGCAGCACAGTTGCTTATCAGTGCATAAATCACATTGCTACACACTGAGTGTTGTGTATACAGATTAACTCTTTCTTCAATGTAGCAGAAGCACCTCTGACTCACAGCTGCTAATAGGAAGATTAATGTTCTGCTGCATTGTCCTCAGAACATTAGACAGAGTGGAACAAACAGTGAAAAGACAACAACATAATACAGGGTGTAACCAAACACAATGTACCAAAACCACACACACACACACACACACACACACACACACACACACACACACACACACACACACACACCCAAGGTTGGTGTTGTGCTGCTGAAGCAGGTTGGGCTTCTCAGTGTGAGGACCTCTGTGATCTGCAGGTATGTGTCTCTCTCAACAGTGAATAAGGAATCTTTATATGATCAGGCATCAGTGTCCCACATGACCTGAATGTCCCATGTAGTCTGTCAATGTCCCACATGGTCTGAATGTCCCACATGGTCTGAATGTCCCACAGGGTCTGAATGTTCCACATAATCTGAATGTCCCACATGGTCCTGAATGTCCCATGTGGTCTGAAAGACCTGAATGGTTCCTGCTTGATGGAATGGTGAGACTGTTGATCCCATGCTTTGGACCAGACTGGATCAATGTTCAGATTCCTGATCTGGTGTGGGTGTTAACGCCAGCATCACGCCCAAAGGTTCACCTGCGCACACATGAAACATCACAGTCTAACAGGCAGGCACCCAGAGTCCTCATAGCGTCTCTGGTAATACTTTGCAGGACCCTTGTTATCATGGGAACGCAGCTGTTAAGCCTCCGCCGTTTCATCGAGGCCTTTGTCGTTTCATCAAGGCTTTTGTCACACCACACAGAAATGGGTTGGAAAATGGTAGGTGGCTTCAGGCCCTGTTATTGTGGCAGCTCAGACATGCTCTGACCATTAGTTTTAAGTTTCTGACCTTGAATTCCTCTTCGCCTGTCTGTGAGGTATCTGCCCAGGACAGAGCTCAAGGTGTCCAGGTGGGGGAGGGGAACAGACAGGTGGGAGGTTCATTCAGACGACACAGTTTGAAGACTGAAACCTTGCAATACGTGCAGTATTGACTTCCTTCTGAACTTCACTGAGGATGTAAAATCTGATCCTGAACCTCAGCCCTGCAGACTGGTACTGGCATCCATGATCAAGACTCCTGGTAACTGAAGTAAACTCAACCATTCAAGAACCCTGTAAAAACTACAGTGAAGGTGGTGGCCACAGTGAGGGTATTCTGATTGATCCCAGCAAACACACAACAATAGGAACTAAGACATCTTGATTGACAGAAACTGGATCAAGTCAAAGGAACTGATTTTTCCACGGACACAGAAACAGTTTTTTACAGTTCAGTCAAATCTGTCACACAAGTGCTTTATCTGTGTACAGTTTATCAGGAGCTCTATGAAACAGTCATTATTATAGATTCACGCTGAATTAGGAGAGTGGCACCATGCACCACCACGCTCTCTAACCCACATCACTGTACACTAGTCTGTACATCCATCACATGATTAAAACAGCTCTGAATAACACACGAAGGAGGAGACAGTCAGTCTGTGTGTAATTAATGTTGTATGTGACACCTACATGAAGACATTGACACAAAGGTCATTTGAATATGATTGATGTATCTGACATTGTGATGTGTACACACACCTACCCCTTCCCTCATACACACACACAAAGACAGATTCACACACACACACACACACACACACACACACATATACACATATACACAAATACACATACGGAGCATCTAATGGTTAAAGACTATAGAGCGACCATAAATGTGGATATTATTAACTATTGTTATTGTTACTGTGGTTGTTTTTCTGTTGTTGTGTTGTTGTTGTTGTTTTTCCCCGTCTCCCCACTCCCATCTTCCTTTACCCCATATTCCCTCTGTTTTCTTCTTCCTGTCCACTCTCACTCCTGATGTGGTCTGGTTGTCTTAATAAAGTTAAAATATGCAATAGGAGGAGTATCCCACACTCCTCCTTTGCAGAGTAAATCTGCCCCAACAACACAAGGCATCCAGACCACTCATACTGCTTGCCAATGATATTGGGACAGGACAAAAAAAAAAAAAAAAAGTGATGTGTAAAAAATATGATTTGTCACTTTGCTGACACTGAATATTTTATTATCAGTCAGAGAGTGTTTCCTCTCCACTGTCACCTGGAGCTGCTCATTGTGGACCCGTTGATTTCTCTCTGTAACAAGGAAGGTCTGGACCTAACTCTGTGAGGTGCCCTGACTCTTATGTGTGTTATGATTTGGTGCTATACAAATAAATAAAGGAGCACCATAATGGAGTCATTCTTCATTTTTACTTTAAAATACCCTCAATGATTTGGTTCAAAGATAAACCACAATACTCTGAGATCCTCTGGTTATCTACCTGCAGCAGGTTTGTTCCTCCACTCACACTGCTGCTCTTTGCTGACGCCTGTTGTCAGGAGCTGAAGGCTGCAGAGCAAACAGGATGTAGCATGAACAGGACTCCACTCCAGACACCAGGGGCCAGAGTTACACACAAAGACAGACAGGTGCATAAGCCTGGTTTTGCATTAGAAATCTCAGTCATTGTGGAAGTGGTGCATATGCGTGAGATGAAACCAATCAGTCTGTTAAACTTCAACCTCACCTCAAGAAGATAAAAATGACCTGGATGACCTGCAAGTAAACTCATAGCTTGGCCCCTAACACCTCAGAAACATAGTCTTATTGTTAACACACGGGGCCATGGGACTCTAAGGTAGCCCCTAGAATCATAGGGTAAAAAGTTTTGAAATTTGGCACACTGATTGGAGACACTCCCACGATGCTTTTCACCAAGTTTCATGTCTGTGACTCAAGTGCTGTGCCACAACCAACAGGTCAAAGTTGGAGAACAGGAAGTGAAGTCATATCTCAGAAACAGCTTGTATCTGGACCAAACTTAATACATGGTCTTGGAAAGCCATTTCAAAGAAGCCCAAAACCTTTGGTGTCAGCTGACCTCTAGTCTGCAGACAATAAGTGACATTATAGATATTGATGAATTATGATAAACAACAGTGTCACTGGGTTCATGATTTGACCTGTTTATTCATCTCTATTGTCCATAAATAAAGATGAATAAACAAACCCAAGGCTGTGGTAGTAGACTAATGTGGTGCTGAGTTAGGTGACGTCTACACACTTTATAGAAGTAACAGTACCTTAGCTCCTAATTATTACTGTGGACCCAGTGAGGGTTTTATTAAGGGTTAGGGTTAGAGACCTGGTTTACAGAAACAGACATCCTCTAATGCTGCCATGTGGGAATACTTTAGGAAATTACCTAATGTAAACTGTGTGTATAAATGAAAAATACAACTGTTGTTCTTTTTTACTACTGCAGCAGTAACTTTATTTACACTGATTAAATGGTCATACATTCATTTTCATCATGCCATCCTGTGAAAACACTAACAAGCCAGTGCAGTAAAACAGTGACAGATAACTGTGGCCTGAAATACTGACATCATGAGTTTTTCTTACAGCTACGACAAACTACAAGCAAAGTTGTCTCTCTCTACAGGTCTCCTGCTATGTTTTCAACATCCTGCACATTTGTGAGAAATAACTAAGCAGGCTAAATGTTGATAGCGGGGGGCATTATAAATAATATAATTATATATATTATCATAATAAATTCAGTTGTCATTTAAATGTTAATGTTTGTGGATTCCCATAGCAAACTGATATTTTGTGATCACAACATAATGAACAGGTGATAGACATACCCATACATACATGTCTGCTACTCTGATGTTGACCACCCTGTTTTATAGAAGATAAGAGGTCTGACATATTAGAACAAACAATGGATGGATGTAAAACTCGGTCATCAGTTTACTGGGGAGTTAAGACAAGAACTTAGTTTTGTAACTGAGCAACAACAACAACATCTTATTGCGAGTCAAATGCTTTGGGAAACAGAGTTTTGAGAAAGGCAGAACTGTACCAGGTTACATATTGAATCTAACTTCAGTCTAATTAACACAAAGAGTGCACTGTTAGTGAAGTGAATATATGCTACACACTCTTTGCCTCCTGTCGCTGCCTGAATCTCTCTGTTATTATTTCTATGAATATCTTAGTATCTGCAGAATAGACCAACATTACTAATAACACTGATCCAAGTCAGAACCACCACATAGTGACCTATGAGTCCAGCTGTGCTAACACTGATGCTGTGTTCATGTCATGCCAGAAATGAAAGGAAAGGACAACACTCTGTTGTCACTTTGTCACCTAAGTCACACGAGTCATCCAGGTGAATATATAGCGACCACTCAGCTGATGTCCATGTCCATGCTGCATCTGACATGACATGACACCACAGTGTGAGCAGTGTGTGTTCAGGGCTCTGTCACCACAGCCTCAATCGGCTCCACCTGGGGTTCAGTGGGTGGGGTGGAGATGTCCTCCATCTGCTCTGAGTCTGGTTCAGTCACCACCACAGCCACCTGCCGACAGAGTGCATCAACATGTTGACCTGGGTGTGGTCAAGTGTGTGTTCACTGTGTGTGTTCACTGTGTATTCAGTGTTTCATCACTGTGTGTTCACTGTGTATTTACTGTGTGTGTTCACTGTGTGCTCACTGTGTGTTCACTGTGTATTCACTGTGCATTCAGTGTGTTTTCACTGTGTCTTCAGTGTGTGTTCACTGTGTGTTCACTGTTTATTCAGTGTGTGATCACTGTGTGTTCAAAAGCATCAGGGCATGTGATGGTCATGGTCACACACAGCAGATACCTGAGATGGCTCAGCTGCAGCTGGAGCAGCCTGCACAGCTGGAGCAGCCTGCACAGCAGCTGGAGCAGGTGGGGGCCGAGTTTGTGGATAGACAGGTCTTTGACTTGGAGCCTGCAGGACACACACACAGTAACAGGAGCAACTTTTAATGGCTGAATACAGTTTGTACAAACAAATACATGGACACATTGATGTCTGAATATAATGTGATACATGTGTGAGTCATCAACACTCTGATCTTTATTAAAGGTCCCACATTTTACACTTCTCCAGTGTTTTATTTTTGGGTTAGTGTTCATTCCGCTTAAATTTCCCTCATAAGATTTTTAACGTTAACTTTTAACCATAACTCAGTCTTCAAGGAGTGAACTCCACTTATCAAATTCACTGTTGTCACTTCCTTGTCCCCATCAGTCTCAGTCCATTTACACCTCTGTTTGTCCTTATTATTAACCTCAACATTTCACCTGAGGATGTGACTACTGACTCTTTCTTCTCCCAGTCAGCTAACATGTAGCCACATCACTTATCACCTGTTTACCTTGGTTAGCTGAATAACCACCTGTCTCCACTCAGACCAGTTTCTATGTGATGTATCTGTCCTACATGTAAAACCTGCCTAACTGCTCGAACAACATCACCTGAGAACTTTATTTTATCACCAAGTGCTAATTACCTCCCTACTGCTAAGTTATCATTGTACTTCAATAACATAAAACTTTATTTAACAGAGAGTTGGGTTTCATTACATCTTACCAACTACTGTCTGATCTAGTGCACCATGAATCCAAACCACTCATTGAATTCACCTCAGCTGAACTACTCCATTCATATCATCACTATACCTGTGTGACTTGTTGTTTTCCTGCCCCCTAGATGTCAAATGTCAATTGATGAAGGTACCAGAGCTAACCTGGCTTCCACCAGCAGCGAGGACACTGAGTCCAAACAACATGGCAGTGATACAGATCAGCAGCTCCAGCACCAGGAAGATCACCAGCGTCCCCAGGATCCCGTCAATCAGCAGCTGAGCAGAGATCCAGGAGCACATAGAGTCCGGTCAGAAAACAGGAAGTGTGTGTCGTACTGTGACACTGACAATTCCAGAAATGTGAAAGTCTCAGACATGTCTGTCTTCTACATGCAGTGCACAGGACATAACAACAACATGACCTATCTGACCAAAGTATGAGTTGGAACAGGAGTCAGTCACTTACTTTACACTTTTGCTCGATCAGCCCGGTGCATTTCCTGAAACAATGTTGCTGCAGTGGACAGTAAAGACAGAGAAACATGGAGTCTGCTTTTTCACAACATGTAGTGTTGACCATGAATTCATCATGTGATTCTAAATGCACAGTCATACGTCATGATGGCTCTGTATGCTCCACAGCCTGCCCCCTCTCACCAACAACACCTCCATGTGTGGAACTTGATCCAATCAGAGATTAAAGATTGTTCAATCAGTTTTTACAGATTCATCTTGTATCAACAATTTCTACCAACACTCTGCAGTGCTTTATCTGGGGTCCAAAAGTCCAAATGTCTAAATATAATTCATCTCCTTTAAACTGGGGTCATATTCATAAAATATTGTCAAGTCATCAACAGGTTACACAGATACACCAGTGTTCATCAGAGTCACACATGCTTGTTCAGTCTTGTTAAGCCCCCCCCCCCCCCCCCCCCCCCCAGTGGTGTTTACAGTGGTGGTCCTACATTCTCAAGGGCCCCATATGTCCCCTAAATGCCTTGCATGCAGACTTGTAGAAACTTAGAAACTAGCTACATAATCAGGGGCCCCACCTAGGGGGGGCTGTGGGGCAGCAGTGCACAGTATAGTGTCTTTATGAGAGGTTTAAGGGGGTTTATATTTGTCATTGCAAAATGTGCTTATATGAGGGGCCACTGGGGCCCCTTTGGTCTGGTCTGCCCCTGGCTGTGTAAATCCCTATGGTATCAGACTGATAGCCACAAGTGAAAGCTGCTGTTTGGTGGTCAATAAGGGTGTCCATTAATATACAGTATACTATCACTGGGGTCTACAGACTCCAGCGTGCCTCTGGACCTGGACCTAGATCTGGACCTGGGGCTACCTTTAGCTCAGCTGTTTTATAAATATGACCCATAGTGATTTCATAGTTTGTAACACTGTAATTCCAGTTCTTTAGATTTAAATGTATAGTCCCTAACTCGTGTCCAACAAGTTTCTAGTTTGATTCAAACTGTGATAGTTTCCTCTGTCACTGCCAACATTGTTTCAGTCTTGCACCATGTGACTCCTACATGTAGATCCTGATCACCTTGTTTAGGTCAGGTTCAGTTACAGTAACTGTTTTAGATGTTAGTCCTGATCAGGCTGTAACAGGAGCTGCCACAAAACCAGAGAAACACACTACATTTGAACAGCAGACTGCTGTGTCCCTAACATGGCTCCGTTTACTTCATGATCATTACTACATCATTAAACCTTTAATCTGAAGGACTGGGTTCACAGCTCTGGCCTCTTTGTGTGGGCTTTAAAGACCATACCACAGCGTGCAGCTCCAGCCTGCGGCAGTGTTCACAGTGGTACGAGTCCTGGCGGTATGGGAGGTGTTTGGACATCAGACCCAGGGCTGCAGTGGCGAACGCAGCACTAATGAGGTGCAGCACAAGGACGCACTTCACCTGTAATGGACAGCAGCAGCAGTGTGGATGTACAGTAGTGACAACACAGAAGGACAGGTGAATCATCATGTCGACACTCATCTGAAGCGTCCTGCAGTGTGTGTCTGTGTTTCTGTCTTAGGCTATGCTTGGGGACAAAGTTCAGACTAAAGACCAGTTAATTAGGGGCAGCTCAGGTAAGTCTCCAGGAAATGAAGCTTCAGTCTATGTATGTCCCCAAAAGTGGCCTATTACAACATGTGTGTGTGTCATTATGACTAAATGTGGTCTTGGAGACAGGAGGTCACACAGAGACGGTTCTGTTGACTTTGGCAGGTGTTTCTATGTCTGTCTGTGTCTGTCTGTGTCTCTGTCCTCACACTGACTGATCTTCACAACAGAGGTCATGTTAGTAAAGAGAGGTCTCCAGTAACAAACTAATGTCTGCTCAGGATTTTAATCTTGTCCGATGTGAACTTTTTAAACGAATGTCTCTGATCTACTCTGTGATGAAGACGCTATGATGAGGAAATGACGCCATGTCAGAAGCTTCTGAAAGCGTGACAGGAGTAAACAGAGAAAGACTCCTTGTTGAAGAAAACCTGCCAGAGAGCAGGTTAGCTTCACAGTCTATAACCATGGCAACTGACTCAGAGTTAAAGTGATCTCAGTTTCTGGAGCAGAAAACCCAGATTCATCTCAGGGTTCAGAAACTCTGGAACAGACCCAGGCCTAAGATTATAAACAGATTTTACAGAGTTTACCACCATGACTCCAGAGGCCTTTGACTTAATGTTATTGGGTGCATTGCTCCTTTAAATGATCTGTGTCACTGATCCAGACTGTAGACACCAGACTCACCCAGAACAGAGTAGGTCTCCTCCCACTGTGGACGAGCACTGAACCAGACAAGGTCACCTGGTAGGTCACAACAAAGCTCACTTAGACACAGTATGTGGAAATTCAGGTGCATCAGTTCTGTCTGACGGTACGAAGAGATGCTGGGACCTGCCTGAATCCAGATCCACCAAAACTAACTGACCTGTATGACGACGATCAGGAAGAGGGCCACGTCCCCTGTGAAATGGACCTCGTGGATCTGGAGTACAGAGGCACTCAGACAAAGGATCAAAGCCCCAATGACGATCTGGATTGCCTGTGATGGGGGAGGTGATCAGGTACATTCATACTATGGTAAATAGTCGTGTATCCCTTTAAATTAGAAAACTTTTCTGCATCTATATGTGAGTGACACAGCTACATGGTATGTGGTTTGGTTTACCCCCAGAGTCTTGGGCTCCATCTTGAGGTGGGACTGCAGTTGGCCTGGGGAGAGGGTCCCCACCGCAGGCATGGGGTCTTTATCATTATGAGCCATCCTGCTGCAGATGGACAAAGACAACTTTAACAGGACTGAGTCAGAACAGCACTGAGGCAAACCAGGACTGAATTAGGACAGGACAGAGACAAACCAAGACCCAGTCAGGACAGGAGGCTGTGATGCGCCTCCTGCTGCTGGACCCTCTGTTTCACTAAACAAACAACTTTTTTTGTATCACACCAACTACATTCATATACGGGGTGGTAACTGAGGTGACGGGGTGGTAACTGATGTGATAGGGTGGTAACTGATGTGACGGGGTGATAATTGGTGTGATGGGGTGGTAACTGGTGTGATGGGGTGGTAACTGGTGTGACGGGGTGATAATTGGTGTGATGGGGTGGTAACTGGTGTGATGGGGTGGTAACTGGTGTGACGGGGTGGTCTGGACAAACTATCTTTATACTTTATATGATTGTATATGATTTATATCTCTATCTGTGTATATAATCTGTTGGTTTTAGCCACCATCTAACTTCAGTTAGTTAGTTTAGCTAGTTAAATGAAATGTTAGTTAGTTAGTTAGTTAGTTAGTTAGTTAGTTAAATGTTTGTTAATTCAGGATGTAAATGTAGGTCTGACCTAATTACAAAAGATTGGAAATACATGTCAAAATCAGGCTTTAATAAAAACAGCACAGAGAAAAAAGTACTGCTGAACAAACAGTAGTTTAAAATGTGAATTAAAAACAACAACAAATGCAACACTAAAAAATGTTGTGCGTGATGAGTGGTAAATTTCATCCTTAAATGACCACTGTTCACCATGTAGTCAAGTTCCTGACCTAACACACACATTCAATCTGAAACACAATTTTCTTTGAATTAGGAGTGTAAAATTTTTAATTAAAAAAAATGTCTCTCAGTACTTTGTGTGATGGGGAGGCTTGGTTGAGCTCGACAGACCACATCTAACATTAAAATCCAACAAATAAACAATATTATAGAATGTCACAACTGTCCTGCTTTTGTTCTTGGCTGTTCCAAAACCTCAAATGATGTCACTTCCTCTTTGTGATGTCAGTTAAAGCAACAGTACATCATTTATAGACAAACAAGTTAGTGTGATAGGCTGGTAAAACAAACTGAAGGACACATAAATCATGATTTTTTTTTTACAAAAAATGTTTTTTTTTTTTAAATAAATATATCTTATGTAAATAGGGACACACATATAGTCCTGACAACAATAAACTTTTGATAAAAATAAATTTATTGGTGATATTTTAGATACAGATGTCATGTTGTTCAATAGGGACGTGCCAATGGCCAAAATAATAATATTACTCTTCATTATTAGTATTTTCTCATTTAGCATCTTGGGAAGAACATTGGAGACACACTTTTGCACAAATGTTGTGGACTGTTCCTGTTTTATAGACTGACTGAGTGGCTGAGATAAAGTCACATTCATTTCTGCTGCACAACCCTCCAGACTCATCACGCTGTACTGACGTCAGTGAAATTTTAATTAGACAATGAACTCTCCAGACTCGAAACAGCACAGCACTTGTAGAAGCGACAGCTAGAATTCACCCGGGAACAACTGACCACACTCAGCTCTGTTACACAAACACAACCCAGAACAGCTGATCAAACAACTATTGACTAAACCATCAGTTCCCCACGAAATTCTGGACAGACGCAAAACACAAAATCAGGAAACACGTGGATGAAAAAAACAGTCATGTCAGTGGACAAACGGTATAGTGATGGTAAAACATACAGAGGCACAACCCCTGGGCAACTCTAATGGAGAAAACCTGGTGGCAGACGGTGCAGTTGGCCTTGTGCCCATTGTCGCCCACTCATCCCAGCCACTGACACTCGTTTAGCTGTTCCATACTTTTGTAATTTATTTTTCTTTGATAGCAGACTAAGCTTGCGGGTCAACCTTTTTTAAATCCCACACCTTGCCATTGGTCATGACTCAGGCGAGAGAAGCGCATTCTGTTTGGGTGGAGTAACAACAGCCTGACAGACAGGCTGAGAGAGAGCAGGAAGATTTCCTTCTATCTCATACAAATCGCCCTTTGTCATTGTCTAACCAGTGATGGCGAAGAGAAGCCTTATGAACCAGCAAAGCTTTCAATGCAGTTGTATCGAAAAATGGTTAATTACTCAAAGCTTTTCAAATCAGAGCTCAATGAGGACATCTGCTGGTCAAAGTGAGGAAAAGTGCATTGTTGCAAAACGTTCCACAATAACTTTGAGCCAGTTTGTGACACTGACCAACACATGAATGGCCTTGAAGCAAAAATGAATGAACTGATAGATGAATACATGAATGGATTAATGAATAAATTATTTGATGATTAAACCTGTTCCACTCCACACTCCAAGTAACTGAAAAACAATGAGGATGACATTTTGTATTGTGAATTTGGACAGTTTGCCTTTTGTAAACAAGTAAAACTCATGAATTGAAGAAGCAAAAAGAAGGAACAACGTGCAGCAGGGACCACAGGTTGGACCTGAACCGAGGTCACTGCCATAAAGATCCAGTATCAAGGACAAGCATTCCATCAGTTCAGCCACCTGAATACTACACTTTGCCAAAATGCACACATATTTGGTTGTAGTGAGTCTGTGCAGACTAACAGTGTACTGTGGGTCAGATAGGCAGAACAATGTAAGAAGTTTTTTTGAAACAGCCTCAGAACTTTGGTGTCACAGGTTACTAAATAACCTGTAATATTTCTCTCCCATAGATTTGTATTGATTTGATTCTCAAAACTACAGAACAAAGCGTGTCCCGTATCAGTTCAATACAGAACACGTGTTTTGGTTTCCAATTACGGGGTGATTCCGTATTTTGCAGGACGGTTGGCAATCCTACAACCACCACAAACCCTACCACCTACAACCCCACCACCATTAACTCTACCACCAACACCACCACGTCTCTGTGCAGTTGTTTTAATTCTCATCTTTTGTCTTATTTGTCTTTGTTTCTGTCCATGTTCTGATCCCCAAATCTAAACACGTATCATCCACATCTTTAAAGGACCTTTATTCTCCAACTCTCTTTCTCATGTACATCCAGAGGTGGAGGTGGTCCACAGCTCCATCACTGGAGTCACAGTCCAGATCCTCCTGATATTACTGCAGTACAAGTCAAAGTTGTTAAGTCAAATTTTTACTTGACTTAAAGTACTGGAGTTCTTTTTCTTAAAAATACTGAGGTATTCACAAGTATTTTTTTTATGTTAACACATTATGTTTTTTTATGTTAACCTGTATAATTAAGAATGTAGACCCTGGAGAATGAACTGACTATAGAACCTGGAGAATAAACAGGCTGCAGAACCTGGAGAATATCAGAATCTGTTTTATTGCCAAGTAGGTTTGCACATACAAGGAATTCATTTATGTGAATAAACAGACTGTAGAACACAAGACAAAACAACACAACTGAATCAACAACAGTAGACGTTGATTTAGTTTGTTTATTTTAAACACAACAAACATTAAAACTAAAGAACCTTTCTTTGTTTCTAAACCTTCAGACACAGACCTTAGATCAGGTCCTGGTCTCTGAAGAACCTTTCTTTGTCTCTAAAGCTTCAGACTCAGACCTCAGGTCAGGTCCTAGTCTCTGAATAATCTTTCTTTGTTTCAAACCTCCAGACTCAGAACTCAGGCCAACTCAACCACATAAAGATCCAACAAGCAGACACCTGCCTATGACGAGAGACCCAGACATCTGAATCCACGTCTACAAACACTACAATTTACTCACATTTCTTTTTTAACACCAAGCAAAGAGGAGAAGACATTTTAACACACATGAACCCCTCATTCATTCATAACGACCCCATCACACCCTGTAAGACGATTTATCATTTATCACTGCAGGGTCCAACTTGTCTCAGCCAATCAGAGATGCTCTCATCACCTGTGTTACACCTCAACCTTACACAAAGCTAGGTGACACACACACACACACATAGGTAACTGACACATTATAAATTATAAATCATACAGATTAACTGTGAAGAAGACCACGAGATGCAGCTGAGAGCTCAGGGGAAGTTAGTGGGATTAACAGACACAAACAAGATGGCTGCTGTCCTATCACAGCAGGTCAGTGTGCTCTGATAAAAATGTGGAGGTGGTGCAGTCTGAGTTCTTGTCACTGTGACTGTGTTTGTCCTCTAACAAGAGCTGTTACACTGACTGACTGCTGAGGACCAGGGCTCCTGAAAGCCAGTGCTCTGAACATTGTTTGCTTTAGTTCAGTTGTCATTCTATGCTCTCTGCTCAGAGAATAAACCTGTCTAGGTCAGAGCTGCAGGATCCAGGTCTATCAGGAACAACCTTGACTCAGCAGAGCCAAGGACTTCAGCTGGCGGAGGAGGAAGAGGAGGCTGCAGCAGCAGAGCTGCCTGTTTGTCAAATATTCATCCACATAACATCCACCATGTGCAGTCACATCTTTAGATCAGCAGCCACAGCACAATGAGACGTAGAGAGAGGAGTCAGTCCCCATTTGGTCTGGACCGTCCGGACCATCCGGTGGTCCGCAGCAGAGAACGAAGCACCGGTTGGACCTGGCACAGTCCAGGGGCTGACACCACGTAGAAATAAACTAAATATGAAATGTCCCGCTCGGATTTGATGGAATGCAGTGTAAGGACCAGCGGCCGGACACCCACCCACCCACCCCCCCGAACTGACGCGGCGCAGTCTTAAATGTCCTGTTTCAGTTCACCTGTCCAGGTCTCTGCTGCGGGACAACATGCGGGGAGCAGGTCATCTTACCTCGGCAGTGGTGTAGCTCTGTGTGTGTGTCTTCTGTCCCGTTCAGGTTAACGTGCTGTCAGTGTGTGTGTCTGCTCCGCGGGCTGCAGCAGGGTGTGGTGCGTTCAGGAGCTGCTCTCACTGCAGCAAACTGCGACTTTCTGCAGAGTTGCTGAGTGATGCGGCTCTCCTGCCGCAGACTGAGCCCCATTACATAACGCTGTACCTATGCATAAAGATTGACACAGGATAAACACAATGATGCTTCACACAGGTCCACAATGTGGTCTGACTGACAGAGGACAGAGGGGACAAGGACACACGTCTCTCATGTCCCGATCACAGATTTTAATGTCACGTGCCTGCTCCAAACTGATCATGATTATTTAATCAGCTGCAGGACAGAGACGTAGAGACCTCAGTTAACACTTCATATTAACACGACGTCACTGAAAGAAACTGAGGTGGGGAGACTTCATCTTTAGTTTGTCCTCTAGGAGGCCCCCTGGTGGTGATGGGGAGACAACACGGCAGTTCAATTTTATTTTTGTCAGGTTTTATAACAATCAGTGCACCACTGTCCTCAGACCTGGACAGCAGAGATGTCCCTCCCTCAGGACGGACAGACATGACATTCTGTGTCACAGTGAACTCACAGTTTGGACACTCAGGACATTACAATTCAAATGATAGACAGGAGCACCGTCATGTGACCATCATACAACCTGGTGACACACACTCAGACTCAGCTGGACTGAGGTCAGGTGACTGACTCTTCAGCTGTGTTCAGGATCACTGATGTTCTGTCCCAGAGTCACAGAGGTTTACCTGTGCTCCCGCCTCCTCTCTGTGCTGAAGAACCACCCACATTTTTCCACAGGTGCTGAGAGAGAAATCTGAGAATAAAAAGTTACACAACTTCAAGATTTACCTGAAAATGTGTTTTTATGTTTACTCCCACAAGGCAGACATCTATACCCTAACCCAAACTATGACCTCACTTCTTACCTGAAATCATCCTGTCGTCATCACAAAGGTTACATGTTTATGAGCTGCCCTACTTCAGGTCTGGACCATTGTGAGATGGATTTTGGCCACAAGGTGGCGTCAGGAGACAACCAGCTCTTCTCGGTTGCAGCCACAGCTTAGCACTGTTTCCTGCAGCAGCTCCATGACTCAGGGCTACAAGAAAAGCCTCTGAGCGTGTGTAGTGCTTCAGGTCATGAAGGTAGTGAGGCTGTAGACAGAGCTCTGGGTGGGGTCCCATGTTAACAAAGGCCCATCTCCTCAGTTCAGTCCTGAGCTCTGTCTGCCGACCCATCGGCTCCTCTGTTGTGATAGCTGTGTTCAGTGTTGTGGGACTCAGACATTTAATATCACAGCTCACAGGATGTCACACTTGTGTCCACGCAGGGAGTCTCATCAGGGCAGCACCAGATCAACGTGGAAGTCTTTACTCTAACTTTGAAGATATTTGTCCTCAGGACCTGATCCTGTATCACTGATTATCACTGATATTCTCCATCCTCTCTGAGGAACACTGCTGCACACAGGTCACTCTGCCCAGGGGAGGTAGAAACCTTTGCACTGTCTGATGCTAGATCAACAATTTAAATGACTGACAAATGACCTGTGACTGTGAATCTGGAGCTTTAGTACCTCTTCTTTCCCCTCAGTAAGTTTTAACTGTGAAAGACCAACAGAACATCACAGCAACAGAGGACCGTTCCCTCAGTCAACATGTGGGGACAGTAACATCTGGATGGACAGTGCACTAACAGAGGGCCACAAACCGTTTAAGGGAACAGCCCGACATTCAGGGAAATCCTCATGTCCTGATGGCAGACGAAAGTCTGAAGTGTGAAGACGGAAGTGTAGTTTTATTTCTTTAGGCTTCTCTCTGAGATGATGGTGTGAGGTCATCACAGCCACTCCCCCATCACTGGAAAACAACTCATCATCTGCCACTGTTCATTTATAATGAAAAACCCAAACACACAGATTTCTAAGTGAAAGGTGCAGTACGTCCTCATGGCTCATACTTCCTGCATTAAAACAGGCTGCATTCAAGGTCACATTACTTCAACCAGAGTCCAGCTACCAAACACTCAGGATGTTTATTTCTCCTCACATTGATGCACACTCTGTGTCAGCCACATGCTGACTCCTTAAACATTGGACTGTCTCTTTAAGTATCTCCAACATGCTGAGCAGGTTTGATCAGCTGCAGCTGTTTCAGCTGCACTGATTTGTAAAGAGAAGTCAAACAACATGTGACACAGAGCCAAACAGAGCTGAGAAGAAACCACTGCAACACTCAACAGTGAGACCTGCCTTTAAACCTGTTTTCACCCAACATGACAGGAGGTGAGGCTTCAGAAAACTGGACCTCAAATTTTATCTATATAGCAGAGGATCAATATGCCTTCAAAGAACCACAGCAGATTTCTATCTTCCAAAATCAATCAATGCAAGAATAACGTTCTGTTAACAATTAAAGAGGAAAATCAATACCTACCTTAGTTTTAGCATAATGTTTCTGAAAGTTACGGATCAAACCGTGACAGCACTAAGGTACTGCAGGTGAACCACAAACAGAAAGAATTTATTTGATTGTTGTTATGATGGATTACTTTATTCATTGTCACCATGGTGCCACCCCCCAGTGAGCAGTGATGCCATTTAAAAACAATGAGGCCAGAAAATGTCCTCAGTGATCAGAGAGCGGTGATGACTGAAGGTTCCACACAGCAGCAAATGACAGACAGGTTTTAACTGACAGATTTCCGTGTCAAACACCTATCCTCACATGAGAATGTTCTAACAGTGACATTCTCACAGTGATGTTCTAATGCTGAAGTTCTAACAATGTTTTCACAGCAACATTCTCACAGTGACATTCTAGCAATGTTCTCATAGTGATGTTCTAACAGCCAGTTTCCCTCGCTCATGTCTTCATGCAAGTGAAGAACCATCATCTGAACACGTTACTTTCTGATGATGACAGCACATCTGGATCAGAGCTGATCACATCTGGATTACATTTGGATCAGAGCAGATCACAGCTGGATCAGTCTGCAGGTATTAACAGCTGTGTGTGTCTGGAGTTTGAATGATGTGGCCGGCATCAAAACCTGTAGTTTATTTGTACTGCGAACAGACTGTCAGACAACAATAAAGACAACAGCCTCTGTAATGTCACAGGATTCAGGCCAGAGAAGGAGAATATTTCTGGTGAGTGAAGGTGTTTTATTAATCAGACCTACAGAAACCACAGCGAAATGGTGAGACGCAACACAAAGAAAATCTAAACCTAGTGCTGATGTTACACCTGAGTTGACTCTGTTCAGTACCTCAGCATCAGATTGGTCCAATCAGCTGCAGACTAATAAAGGCTGTTGATTGATGAAGACTTCAATGAGGAGTCGGCTATTGTATCAGCCTGCTGCCTCCTCGCTGCCCTCACAGGAAATGTGGGAACTGAGACCTCCTTCATCACAGTGGGCCAGATCCAGGTCTGGATCCCCCAGGTGCCAGGAGACCTGAAGTAAGGCAAATGTGATGCACCCAGCTTCCTGTTGTGTGTCTGTGTGGAGGAGGCTATGATGCATGTTCACTGACAGATGGTGCAGTGTGTATGATGCAGCTGCACCAAACATCTGTAACCTGCAGCCAAGGCATGTTCACTCTATGGTCCAGAATCCCACTGTCCAGGTCTTCTCCAGGTGTGTGTGGTCTGCACCTCCACCTGCTCATGATTCCTCTGTTACAGGAACATCACACTCACTGACTCCTACATGTGTTTGGCAAATCACATGAACAGAATATGAACTTAGGCCCATCTGTGTGTTACAGCTCTGAGTCTGAGGGAAGAGACATTTAAAATCTGACAGTTCAGTTTAGGATGAACTCTTGAAAACAGATGTGTCTCAGCATCAAACACTATTCTATAAAAACACTGACAGTCCAACAGAATCTGAATGACAGTCTCAATGATGATACCTGATACCATCTGGTACCTGGGGGCCCCACTCACCTACTCTCATTGTAACAGTTAAATGTCTGGGACCAGTCAGATAGGCGTGTTGGGTAAATGCCCGTTAGAGCCTGTGAGGGTCCCGTTACAGCCTAAGCCACTGGCCTGTCCACTGCGTAGACTTTGTCCGTTGCGTTTACTCAGAAACTGGTTCCCCCTGAGGGCCTCCTGCTCCACAGGGGTCCTTCTGTCAGACTCTCTGGATGGAGTTCCTGCCTGCGGGACTGTTTGGTGGCGGCAGCGTTGTCTGACGACGTACAGAAAGATGGTGATTAGTGAACTGAGGCAGAGCACCAGTAGAACCGACACGACCACCAGCTCCTTTAGATAGCAGGGGCCCCGTGCTGACTGCAGGGGTTTCCCATCCCGAGAGTCTGCGTCCGTCTGTCCAGATTCCTGTGTCCACAGGGTGAAGTTCCTGCCCAGCTGTCTGGTGACAACCTGAGGGTCCTTGCTGGAAAGTGTAGGCTCAGTCTCTCCTTGTCTCATTTTTTTTCTTTTCGGCCTCTCAGAGGTGAGCAGTCCAGGTCCAGGTCTGGCCACAACCTGTGTGGTTGGTATGGGGTGTGTCTGAAGCCGGGTGTAGCTGGTTGGAGTTTGTGCCACGGGGCTGCTCTTCTGTTTGACGTGATAGATGGCCGTGGTCTGCTGGTAGCCGTTCTCAGTGGACAGGCAGAGGTAGTGGCCCAGCGTGGCAGGCGTGGCCACGAAGCTCAGACTCCCGTCCCCCAGGTGCAGGTACAGGTCTGAGGACAGCCGGCTGTTGGGACGCTCCCACAGCTGTTGGGACAGCCGTGACGCCGCAGGACACTGCAGCCGCACCACTTCATTCAGAGACACCGACACCAGCTCACCTGCAGGACACGAGGCTGACATACAGATTACCGTCACCAAAACCAGAATACACCAAGACCCTCCCTCCCTCCCCCCTGCAGAGCCATCCGGCACCAGGAAACTGCCAGCAGCAATCTACACCTGCCAGAGCACCTGTGTCACATGTCCACAGCTCATTATTAAAGCAAATGGCTGCATGAAGCTCATTACAGACTCCACGCAATCTGTCCTGACACAGGGATGAGGGCAATTGTCTCATCATCATCATCATCATCATCATCAGAGCAGACAGCAGCTTCCATCTTTGTGTTAGGACCCAGCAACACAGGTAGGTAAACCTCAAGTGATGGTGACTCAAGCTTGTTCAAAATGGCCACTGTCGCAGAATGTGCGCTGTAACGCAGTGATTCTCCTGTACACATCACTGTGTTTAATGTGGAGTATGGAACAGCTTTTAAGCCAAGCAGCTGGGTTCAGGGACACTTACCTGCAGGCAGGCTGTTTGGACCAAACCTGGCTCTGTGTGTTAATGTCACACTGTTGCAAGCCTCCTCAACGTTCCCTCTGTCCACGTCCTGGCCTCTGAGGAGAGAAAACAAAAGGTAAACAAAGCTCTCAGCGTTAAACTACTCTGTCATTGCAGTTTACTGGTACTACTGTCTTTACTGCTGCCTGAAGGCAGGTTGACCCGGTCCTCTTAGAGACAGACCGAGTCCTCTTAAAGACCGGCTCTTGGTCAGTTTCAGTTCATCTAGGTCAGAAACCGAACCAGATTACTTCAGGGATGTAGTTGACTGAAGAGTAACTGACTGTGTTCCTTTACTCTCAGCCTGTGGTGTTGTCCCTCTGCTCACACTCAATATCAAAGAACATCCGCACTAATGAACAAAGGATTTTACAACAAAAATGAGACATGTAAATAATAAATTTTTATTTTTTATCAATTTTTAAACCACAGACTTTCAATGTGAGGCTGATGATTCAAAACAAGTCAAAATGAGACAAAAATCAAAGCCAGTTCAAAGTCAGTTTCTCAGGAATAAACACATTCAGGAGGCTGGTGTCATCATGTTGTCTACTCAATATGAGACATTTCAACACATCAATGGTAAAGTCCTGAAGTACTCACAGACTGATCTGAGTGTTAGAGGCCTCCACACAGGCCCTGTTGGCAGGGTCCCAACCACAGAAGGGGTCTCGGGCCAGAATGCACTGCGCACAGGTCCAGTAAAAGGAACAGTTGGCTATTGGGACTCTGACCACACCCTCTGATGTGCCGACATAGATCACACCCTGCAGTGGACAGAGATCATACAAAGAGTGAACACAGGTGTCACAGACCTGTACACAGCCTCATCTGCTGCAGTGGTTCAAAAGAGGATAACAGGTACACACAGAGTTTACAGAGAGACCACAGAGCTGAGGCTCAGTGTGTGTCCCTGACCTGGACCAATATGTGCATCAGAGAAGCCAACTATCAAACTCATAGTATGAAGCTCTGACAGCTGGATGTTCTTCATTCTTTCTTGTTGGATAAACAGCCATCTTTTCCTTTTCATCATGTTATCCAGATCTGGATCTGGACACTGACGTTGGCCCCGCTGGCTCTGATGACTCCTCCCTCCATCACTTACGTGATCTGTGGCACCTGCTGGCTGGCCTTTACAAACCCATGTTAAGCTCCACCCTCTCTCTCTCTCTCTCTCTCTCTCTCTCTCTCTCTCTCTCTCTCTCTCACAATGCAGCTTTACTCCAGCCACTGCTTTGGGTTTTCTTTGTCTCCTGACCATTTTATTTGTAATAAACTCTGTCTTCAGTGATCACACAGGTGTTCAGCTCTGAGTTCATCTGTTCACACCTGGTTTAACATGAGTCTCAGTAATACCTGTGACCTCTCATCAAGATCACATTTGTGTGTGTGTGTGTGTGTGTGTGTGTGTGTGTGTGTGTGTGTGTGTGTGTGTGTGTGTGAGTGAGAGATCAAACGAAAGAGAAAGGGGGGGGTGAGTGATTCATTGCACTGTTCACAGCTCTACAGTTTTAAAAGTTTATAAAGTTTTAAAAACAGTGAAATATTTTCATTGGACTAATCAAACTGTGTCAGAGGACATCAGCAGAGGAGGCGGTCCTTCAATGTGGTCCAGGACACATTCACACTCACACTGCTAAAGAATGGGGCCACATGTGGTCCAGACCACCTCAGAATGTGGTCAGAATGATTGGATCTCAAATGCTTCCTGGGTGCATTCACACCTGAACTCAGAGCTTCAAAGTTCATGGTGGTCCACATCTCAGAAGACTCATCAATAAAGCTCAACAGAAATGGTTCTCTCTGAGAACACTCAGCTGTCTCCACAGAGTTTGGAGAACTTGGTGCTACGGAAACAGCATCCTGGTTCATAGTTTGGTTCAGGAACTGCTGTCACTGATATTGGTGGCAGGTGATGCAGGATCCATGGGCCTCTGCTTAGACACCAACTTCTTGTACTTGTTCAGTCACAATCAAGTTGCATCTAATCTAATCTAGAGTTGTGTAAATTTATGTAGAATTGTCCAATCACAGGCGGTATGATCACCCAGATGTGCTGTTCATGAATGGCCACACGGTGGCAGCACTGTTTGCTTCAGAGCAGTGGGTGGAAACAAAGCTACATGTAACTTCACCTCAAAACACCAGAGAGCAGGACTCTGTTGGGTCTGAGGTGATGACAGTACAGTGTCGTAACACAGTCTGATGGTTGGAGGATGGTCACCATGGTCACTACAGCAGTTAGACAGTTGACATTAACGTTAACCAGCTCACTGAGCAGGACATTTAGAAGAATGCTAACTCTCATCTTTTCTCCCACACATCTCTCTGTGACCTTTGACCTCAGCACACATTTGCTGTGTTTCCCTTTGACCCACACCCCCGCCCCACCAGCACAGCACCACCCTGAACAGGATCACATTTGGGACACAGTAGGATTGAGCTACAGAGCTGACAGACTTGCCCCTGACACTGTGCTGAACACACTTTTAAAGGATTGACGACACGTTAACATTTACTTTGTTCGTTATGTGTTGTTGTAGCTACTGAATCCTGGGTGACAGCCTGGTGTGAAAAAGGCTGATGACCAGACATTAAGCTTAGGTTGAAAGTATCTCATGTGATCAGAGTGAATGTTTACCTTGGGTACAGAGAGCTTCAGGCTCTTGACAGGCTGAGGCTGCTCAAAAACCTGGACCTCCTCAATGATGTGGGTCCCAGTCTGCAGCAGCACCGATTTGTGTAGGTAACCAGACTCTGAGACAAAGGTGATATGGTTCATGTTAGAACAGTGGACACACTTAGTACTGTAGAACACACAGGAACAGCAGCTTGAGTTAGTGGTTGAGGTGTCAATAATTTCTCCACAAGGTTTCTCAGTCCTGTTCAATCATTCACCCCAAACCCACTGAGAGACCAGTTCAGAGTCTCAAGGATGTAAACCTCCCGCCATCTTCACACACCAATGACAGAACAACCCCCGCTCATAACAGTTGGGACACTGTGTCAAAATAAATAATATATGAATATGATCATTTTCCAAACGTTTGACAAAACATTGAAGTGAAAACTGCACAAAGACAAAATATATTTAATGTCTGACCTCATCAGCGTCATTAATCTTTGTAAACATTCTTATTCTGAATCTTATGCAACATGTTTCAACTACGGGGGCAACAAAAAACTAGAAGGTTGTGGAATGCTCAAGTAATATTTCCACAATTAAACAGCAGGTGAGGGATCATGATAGGGCATGAAAGGTGCATCCTCCAAAGGCTCAGTCGTTCACAAACCAGGACAGGACCACTTTGCGTAAAACTACGAGAGCAAACAGTCCAACAGTTTAAGAGGGTTTCTCAATGCACAACTGGAAATCAGGATTTCACTGTCTATGATCCATAACATCAGAAGATTCAGAGAATCCAGAGAAATCTCTGCACTAAGGGGCGAGGAGGAACACCAACAATGAAGGTCCCTGATCTTTGATCCTTCAGTTGGCACTGCGTTAAAAACTGACACAACTGTATAAAGGATATTACTACATGGGCTCGGGAACACTTCTGAAAACTGTTGTACAACATAGTTTGCATTCACAGGTCGCTGCATCCATAAATACAAGATAAGACTCTACCATGCAGAGTGGAAACCACATATCAACAACATCCAGAAACACTGCCCACTTCTCTGGGCACAAGTTCATCCGAGATGGACTGACACAGCCTGGAAAAATGAGCTGTGGTCTGACAGGTCCACAGTTGGACGTTGTGTCCTCCAGGCTAAAGAGGAGAAGCACCATCCAGATTATTACCAGAGTTCAAAGCCAGCATGTGTGATGGTATGGAGGTGTGTTAGTGATCAGGGTAACTCACAATCTCTGAAGGCACCAGTATTGATAGATACATACAGGTTTTGGGGGTAACATATTCTGCCATCCAGATATAATTTCAGGGATCTACTTCCCATAACACCTCACTGACTATATCACAGGTCACAGATTGGCCTGCCTACAGTCCAGACCCATCCCCCATCAAAATGTGTGGCACATTATGAAGTGCATTTGAATTTCTTGTCAAAGTCACAACCAGATGATTTGATTTATCAGAACTGGATGAACTGTTGATAAACTGTTGATTAACTGTTGATAAACTGTTGATATACTGTTGGTTTCTCTTCGTCAGGTCCTGACTCTGTAAAGAGCCTTCAGGTAAACTCTGTTTGTTTTGGTGCTATACAAATAAAACTGAATTAAACAGAATGTTGGGTTGAAGGTTTTTCTCTGAAGAACCTGATCAGCTTCAGGGCCTACCTGTCAGCAGAAACAGGACGGTGTAATCTCTGTTGTTGGCAGTCTGGACTCTCTGGACTGTCAGGTGGCTGTAATGCTCAGCAGACACCATGGTCAGACTCCTCCCAGCTGGCCGCACGCTGTCGTCTGCCAGGAAGTTCTCTTTGACAAAGCGCAGGGCATTGTCTGACGCGTTGTGCAGACCACACTATGTCACAGCAGTGGACAGATTAAACAGTGTTCACACTGTGACAGTGTTAGAATGACTCCCTGTCTGTCAGTGGTGATCTGTTACCAGAATCTGAGCATCAGCATCATTAATGAAGGAGAACAGAGGGTGTAATCTGACCCTCCTGCTGCCCACTTGGTGAGAAAAATGCTATAATTAATCGGAATGTTTCCGTGATTATGTCATTAAAAAATGTCAGAAACAGAAGCTTGTTAAAGGCAGCATAGGATTCACAGTCTTGTTCAAGAGCAACCACTCACCTCTCCTGGATTCGCAACCTTCTCCTGAACCCGTGTACTCCACTGTAACGTGTCCCGGTTCAGGACTTTGTAGTTGCCAGAGAAAACTGATTTGATGTCTTTGAGGCGGAATGAGCAGATGGCTGAGCGTCCAGAGTTCACTGACCTGGGCAAAGATGGATAGATATGAGTGAGAGCTACACACTGAGTCAACAGGTCTTTGTCCTGTAGTTGAAGCAGCTGATTCACATTGTCCTCATTTCTTCCTGTGTCATGGTGTGTTACTATGATAATCTGTCACGATGCTTTAGTCTTTCTTTCTGATATGTTTAATATCAGGTAATGTGCATTATTAAATATGTGCAGCTAAAATATGGAATAAATTTTGGCCGACCTCGGCCCATTCTCCTCGGGGTGCTGTGTTTGAGCAGCTCTCAGCTCATGAAGACAGTCACAGACTGAGAGGCTGAAAGTCGCTGACACTGATGCGGGTGATTTACAGGCCACTGTAGCTTCAGGGATTATATATAGATCATTGTCTACTAACCACTGAGAGGTGAAGATGCCATAGAAAAGAGTATCGTCTGCAGGAGCTCCCTCTGCTGGTGGGAGGGTGTCTATGTCCTGGATCACATTGTAGGGCAGCTCATTGTCGGCCTGGCACAACAGCTGAGCTTTGGCAAACGTGGTCCAGCGTCGCTGCAGAGTCCGCTGTCCTCCAATGTCACTCTGACATAGGAGGAGAAGACACTGAGCACCATCCAGCACCCTGCACTGCGCTGCATGGTGCAGAACCCTGTAGAACCCTGCAGAACTGAAATGTGGCACCATGCAGCCAAGTGACAATTAATTATAAATATTATAAATATGTGTTGATGAGAGTGGAGTGAATGTGAGAGGTCCAGTGTGTAGTTCATTGGCTCCTCATGTGTCTTCGTAGAAATAATGGATGAACTTGATCTGCCCATGCTGTATGTACCACAGAAGAAGACTCACCATGCAGATCTGAGAGACCCGAGAGACGATGAACTTGTCGATGAAGTCGTACTCTCGGCCCACTTCACTGAAGAAGAAGTAGATCTTCTCCTCATCAGGGATCAAACTGGAGCTGATGAACGTCGGGTCTATAAGACAGGACATTTTAGTAACTGAGCGTGCTCCAAACTGTTCTATTCACACCTGCTGTGACGTCCATGTTTCATACACTCACCCTCCAGCCATCCTAATGTGTCATCCAGCTTCAGGTCCACATGCCTGCCCTCACTGAGGTGGCGGGAGATGACGGGCCGGTTCCCCCTGTAGTCTGCCACCGTCCCAGTGTAAAGCTCTCCATCTGAGGAACACAGTACCAGACCAGGTCCCTGTGACATCAACAATCACTGGTGTCTTACATGGAAACTACGATGACACAGGAGCTGGACTCTGGTCCATGGCGGACCGACGAGGTCAGAACTCTAACAGAAGACATCATCAGGGTCGTCACAAACACATCACAGCTGACATTCATATTTAGTAAGTATGAGACAGCCAATCACATGAAAACACACATCAGCCAATGAGGCTTCTACAAAGATGGGCTGGGCCTATGGTCTATGTGACTTCAGGCCAATCGTTGTCTCAGGCTGGTGAAAAGACCGAGGAGTGTCCAACAGAGGGGGCCTGGTCTGACCCACGTCGCAGACAGGGGCAAAGAGTTCTACCGCTCTACATTCACAACAGATGCATTTCATGAGTCAAAATTCAGCTTGAATGTGAATGCCTTCATGTCCCCTGTGAGCTGGGGGCCCGTCACCTGCAGACTGAGGGCCCAAACTGGATCAATCAAGTTTCTCTGCTCTTTGTTTTGGTTGCTGGTCTGGTAGCACATATATATATGAAAATGCATGCGAGTCCCTCCTGTTAAACCGTTGGTCCTCCCCATGTTTAAACACGCAGGCTCGGCCCACAGGTGAGATGACAGTGCAGTATGCAGCATTCAGGTGATAGCGACCTTCAGAATTTCCTGAACAGGAAAACTGGACTGAGGACTACCGGCTCAGATCCCAGGTGGCTGATGGACCTTCAAAACTGACTGCCCTGCACCAAGGTCTACAAGAACAAGTACCAGGTCTTCACTGCCTCAGATATCTTTTCCAGCAGCTGCAGTGATTGGCTTACCCACTATGATAGCAGTGTTGCGTTGGTAGGGGTCGTAGGGGCAGCGACTTCTGCCCTCATCAGGCTTCATGCTCATTGTCAACGTCTCTGAGTTCTTGGCAGAAAAGAGGAGAAGATCTATATGAAGATGACTGGAGAAATCATATCTCATGCAGTATATTGGAAATATTTTTACAGTGTAAACAAACTCCAAACAAACCAGTCAGTTCAAATGTGTGTGCAACTCACAATGTAGGTGCAGCGTGGACTGAATGCAAAGGTTCCACAGGCGTAGATGTGGGAGATGTTATAGAACTGCAGCACGCGGATGAAGTTGGGACAGTCGGCCTGCAACAACATCACAAAGGCACTGATGCCCTGACAGAGAGTCCAGAGGAGCTGGATCACTCTGCTGTGTTTGAACGTGTGCATCAGATACTCACCACCTTCTTTCCTTTCATGGAACATTGTTCAAGATCTCTGTCTGAAGGGCTCCAGTCCAGCTGAGGAGCAGAGTCACAGACATCACATCGACCACACACTGCAACTCAACAATGAAAACACACCCTCACATCCTGTTACAGAGCTCCTGTTGACAAATCCATTCAGACCTGACCAGGTGAAGCTTCCACTTCCTGGTTCTGTCTATCAGCTGCTCATTTTACATTCTACCTGTTTCTACAGGTATTTTTCACTCTGCTGCAACACAGAGAGCTGCTGCAAGACCTTCATCAGCAGGTTTGATTCCATTTATCTGTTCTTGTCATCACTTGATCCTAACATAGTCACTGTGTCACACACTGACAGAGAGCCTAGTTAAGACAGTTACACATCACAGGTCAGTGCACTGCAGACAGCACTGAGAGTGTGGAACAGAGGAGAACTGAAATCAAACTCTGTTGACCTGTTGACCATCGCGCAGCACCACATCGTCACATCACTTCACATCATCAAATCACCAAATCGTCACATCACCACATCGTCACATCACTGCATCACATCACAACACAACATCACCACTTCACATCGTCACATCACATCACCACATCATCATATCACCACATTTCCACATCATCACATTATCATATCACCACATCACATCCCCACTTCATCACATAACCACATCTTCACATTTCCACATCACATCATCATATCACCACATCACATCATCACCACATAATCACATCACCACATCACATCATCATTTCTTCACATCCCTTCATCACATTTCCACATCACTTCACCATATCACATCGCCACTTCACTACATCATCACATAACATCAACACTTCATCACATCACTATGCCATTGCTACCTCACTATATCACCACATCATCCTCTCCAGTCCAACCTTTGCCTTGTCTTACCTGTCTGTGCTCATCTTTCATGTCTGTCTCCACTGATCACATTAAGACTAATCATCATCTCTACACAACACAAACGAGCTATTCAACTGTCTCATTAACTGAAACTTCCTCAGTTACGGTTTTAATGACAGAAGAGCTGCTTTACCCGTCACATGTCAACTTTATTCTTCAACAGTCAAACTACTTCAGTTGAGCCCGTAACGGACACTGCTTCACACCACCCGACATTTCAACAGCCCACAGGTTAAACCTGACACTCTCATTTCTTATTCACCTTTACTACACATTCCAAGTGGAGACTGACAGAAACATGTTAAAGAAAGCAGGTAAACTGACACAAGGATCTGGCCGGCCTGCAGCTCTTGCCAGGCCCAGAAGCTTGGGATCCATGTGGTACATGTCCTTTTCTTTCGGAGAGCAATTACACCTTAATTGATTTCAGATGCTTTTAGCTCCTACACTTCAAATGACACCTCAACTCCTTTCACTGTCAACTAACAAACAAACTTCGTTAACATTTCAGCACGTTTCACTGGTTCACATTACCCTTTTCACATTTAACCAGTTCACGTTTAGCTTGTTCACTTTCAACCTGTTCACATTTTAACCTGTTCACATTCAACCTGTTCACATTAACCAAGTCAACAGGTACAAACCTTTCAGGCAATAACTTTACATGTTGTACTTCCATAAATTCGACCTGCAGAGATAGTCACAGTAACTTCAGTCCTGGAGGACAAGTCATAATGAGTCATCAGAGGTCGTTCCCCACCTTGTTCCTCAGGATGATGGCGTCCTCATGGCTAACATCCAGGGCTAACACAGCATCCCTGGCTCCGACATACAGCGTGTCTCCACCCTCACTGAGCAGCAGAGTGGTGGTGTTGCTGACATCGTGGCTACTGAAGCGGGTGAGATGTCTCCCAGGACTACCTGTGGTTTCACACCAGGTGACACTGCATTAGTTTTTTCATTCTGTCATCACACAGTTAAAAGCACTGGGATGTGAGCAAACAGCCCCGAGTGTTGTCTCTCAGGTCGCACAGGTAGCATCTATCCATACACTAACACCTACACACCTCTGACCTCCACACACACTCCCATTGTGCTGCTGCTCTGCTAGCTGCTAACGAGTGCAGGATAAATCACTAAAACAGATACTTTGATATGAAAATATTCAGAAACATAATCATCCTGAAATAAGAGTAACTGTAACTGACTCAGGCTCCTCCCACATTCATATGTTTTAGTTTTAAAAACATTTCATTAAAACCTTGACCTTCAGAAATGCTGCTGACCCTGTTGTAGTTTGAAATGTCCGGGGCTACGCTGTCATCTGGACAGAGACTTTCAGAAATTATGATGCAGACATAATTAGGTTCATCACATGACCCTTTTCCAGACAAAAACAAACAGTTTGAGCCTGGACTACAACGTGGAATCACAAGTGTTCTTGACCTTGTTGTCTCTGCTTGTAGCTGTTGGGTAGTGAAATTATGGATTTTATTGAGCTAAGAAACCTCTGGTCTCACCTTCACCTGTACGGCTCCTCATTCAAGGTATTCTCTGCAACTAAGCCACCAGATGCAGAGGAGACAATCTGCTTCCTGTTTACACTGTCATGCACATGCCCAGTATATGTCAATGGCCATGTGATGTGTGTTTTCAGGTGTGCCAGTGTGGACGGGGATGGTTTGTTTTCAGATTAAAACGTATCAGTGTGGACGTGATCTCTAACTACCTGTGTGATTATTTCTCCAGCGGCTGTGATCACATCAGTCCACGTCCACATCTCCATCCATGTCTGCGTCCACCTTTAATTGTTCTGTGGAACCACAGACTGTAGAACCATCAGAGGAAACAAACACTGAACTTTAAGTTCTGTTGTCGTTTAGAATACGGAGCACTTCCTCAAATCGTTCACGCTTCTGTCTGGCTGCTGATTGGTCAACTTAACATTCTGCTGCTCTCAAACATTAGTATGACATAATGTTAGTATGACGTCCACAGTCTCTGAGAAACATTACCCCCCTGAATTAGTTTCCAAATGTTTTTATGAGAGAAAGTCTCTGAGTCACAGCACATTGACAGACCATCACGGTTGGCAGCAGTGATGATCACAGACACTAAGGTCTTGTCTTACGTCAGGCCCCGCCCACATGAAACTGCCCCACCCACGTGGAGGGTGGCAGAGGTACCTCTCTTAATCAGAGAACCCTAGTACTTTACTACAGGGAACCAGAGCCACCCGGCTATAGGAACCCATCCCTAAGCTTGTGGTCTTCTTCTTCTTCTTGTCTTCAACCGACATGTTTGTTCTCACCAACAGGACAAAGGAAACTAACCCAGTGTGATCTTCAGTCTTTACTCACCCAAAGGGAAGGAGACTCGGGGAGTCAGTCTTGTCAGACAGGGGCAAAGGAAACCCAGCAAGGCCACGGTGAGGGACAGCAGGCTGTGGTTCTCCATGACAACAGGAATGAGGGCGTCTGACCTCAGTTACATTCAAGGTGAGAGGGCGAACTCAGGGTCTGATGTTCATCGGGTCAGACACCAGAGGGGAGGAGATCGTAGCTGCAGCCACAGACTATGGTTTATACAGCAGACCATCACTGGATCTGAGACACACACACACACACACACTGTTAAAACTAACACAAAAACCAGCTTCTCATTTATACAGTATTTAGTCAAACTGATGAAGAGGATGTTACATCAGAGTGAAGATTTAACCTGATCAACCCTACGGTGACTCAATACTTGCAGCTGAGGTCACCTGTCCAGTCTTAATGCGCACAACATCCTCGACCTGTTTCAGTCTGGTTTCCATCGGAACTCATCAGTCTATGGATCAGCTTTGGATTGGTTCTCCTCATCCCTGTCTGACAGGACTTTGGAGGTTAATTACACCTGAGCAACTGAGCCTGTGTTTTGTGTTGTTCCTCATGGATCCAGGTCCTGGGCCCAATGCAGTTTGTATTGTACTCACTTCCTCTGGGGCAGATATAAGTGATGTAGGAGTATCTCTACTGTTCAACTCAGTTAAAAAAAACTGTCCACATCCCAACACTAACTGAACAGACCCTGTTATTTCTGCTTTGTTTTAAACGTGGTCCACAGTCTGGACTCTGCTCTGGACTTTGAGTCATTTGGTTTGCTCCTGTTTCTATGACCTGAGGAAAACTCTGAACCAAACCCAGTGCCTGCAGCTGAGTTGGAGATGATTGAACAGGTATACAGGTGTTCATTTCCTCCAGGTCTGAATATTGTGACTTTTCATGTTTCAGTGAGATGTCCCTGAACAACTGGTCCATGATGCTGCAGCTGGGCTTCTGACCAAGTCCTCCTCTCAGGTCTCATGTGACTCCAGTCCTGAATTCTCTACACTGGAGCCCTCCTGGGCAGACACCTGTCTGCAGATCTACTACAGCCTTAGACCAGCAGACACCTGGGCTCCTCTGGAGGTCCTCGCTCCAGGACCAAGACAGAAAGAGACTGTCTAAAGTCTGGATCCCTGTCCCTTTGAATTGAAGGTCTGGACACCTTTAAACTTTAGACCTGCTGTAGTTTGCTATTTACCCTTTTATTGTGCGGCACTTTGTGACGTCATAAAGTTTACTTGCTGCTGCACAACATCAGCAACACACTGTGGACTTAACGCGCGCGCGCGCGCGTGTGTGTGTGTGTGTGTGTGTGTGCGTCAACGTAATGTTAGGACAGGACCAGGTAACAGTCCGCCTGCTGAGACACGTGAGGGCTGAAGTCCAGCTCCACAGTCCGCCTCAGACCTCCGGCCGGTCCCAGGGGTCGAGGGCCGCCGCTCTCCCTCCTTTGTGCAACAGGACTCGGTCAAACTGAACCGGTCCGTCCACCGACTCTCACCCAGCTCAGACACAAACTGACGTGGTTAAATCAGGTCTTACATGTTGCTGGATTCCGGCCCCGGGTCTTCTCGTCCGTTCCCCTTGTGTTTTCCCGGGCGGGAGGTCTGGACTCTGCTCCGACGGGACCTGGACAGATGAAACGTGACCCGGTGAGGAGAAAGCGCTAACGGAGGTTCAGCCTCTTTAACAACAAAGCCGGAGCCCCCTCACATCGGAGGGTCCGGTGGACTGCTGGCTCCACCTACAGGCGGGGCCCGCACATCACAGCCCGACTCAGGCCCCGACTTCTTCTTCTTTTTCTTCTTCTGCTTCTTTTTCTTCTTCGGTGGTTTCACAGAAGGTTTCTGAAGCTGTATCTGCGTTGGTGTTGTCATGTCTGTGTGTTCAGGTCTGACTGAATCACTGATGTGAGTTTCAGATGTTTTGAATATTCATCTTTGATGACTTGTTATTGATCTGATTTGGTTTGCTGTAACAGTGAGATCAGATAGACAGCTCTCAGAGGAAAACAGGTTTTCAACTCAAGGTCCACTTACTTGTTTCTTTCCAGAGCTTTCATCCCTCAGAGCTGCAGTTTGTCATTCCCTGCTGAAAACTGTGAGATGTGGTTGAGAGGTCTGGAAGATGTTAATAAGTGGACCTTGAGTTAAGATGAAACTCTCTCAACACCGAGACGACACTGAAACTACAGTTTCACCTGATCAGAGCACACCTGTGCAGACTGACCTGTACAGGTGTGACAGAGTTAACTCACTCACAAAGCATCAGGAAGAAATAAATGAGAGACGGGATGACATCATCATGACCAGTTGTCACAGGAGACACAGGCTGAACACAGTCACCAGAGAGATCTGATCACACCTGGCCAACAGTGGACATCAGGTCAGTCAGGTCACCTCTGTTTGTACACATTGTGGTCACAGGTTTACATACACTGAGCCCTCAAACTGCTTGGAAGCTTCTGATTGGCTGATGGACATCATCTGAGTTAATGGGGCATACCTGTACCTTCACATTGAACCGACCAATGAAACGGAGCATTACCATGATTAAAGTCACCAATTTCTCTGTTTGAGAATTGATGGAAACATTTGTGATGATGTAAGAACACAACTCAACAACATGTAGAACAGAGGTCTGGTTGTTTTAATGAGGAACAGGTACAGGTGATAAACTTTAACAATATTTCATTTATATATTTAAGGTTATTATACTTTATATGTTCATATATGTTTTTCTTTTTAATTTCTCATACATTTGGAACATATCAACATCTACTGACAGGCTTTTAGATGTATATATATTGCTGTAACATATGTCTATAATATAAGATACATACATAAACGTGTATAAACATGTAGCTGTGAGCAGCTTGTGGAAGCTCCTGAGACAAAGTTTAACAGTTTAAAGACAAAAGTACCAAACACTGACAGTCTGTGAACACACCATGGATGAGATGGAGGAAACAGAAGCTGAAAGAAATCATTCTTTACTTTTATTCTGACGTCTCACTTTCTTCAAGTGAAGCTGTGACCCTGATTCACCTGAGACTGGTGATGTTCCTTAAACTGAAGCTGTGACCCTGTCTCATCACAGGTAATGTTTGTTAAACTGAAGCTGTAGGTGGATTGGATGAGGTGTATGTAAACCTCTGATGTGTGTGTGTGTTTAGGAGTAGCAGGTGTGTGTCGACAGAGACTCTCCTGAACGTTTGACTCAAACCTTTAACAGCAACACATCATATTGCAGAAGTGAGGGATCAGGTCTCATGTGTGACATGCCATACTTGAATCAGAGGGGTAGTGGTCTGTGGTCTGAGAGAGTACCTGGTGTCCTGATGTTGTCTCTGAAGAATCTGCTGAGGTCTGTCTCATGTGTGACATGCCATACTTGAATCAGAGGGGTAGTGGTCTGTGGTCTGAGAGAGTACCTGGTGTCCTGATGTTGTCTCTGAAGAATCTGCTGAGGTCTGGTCCCAGCAGGTTATCTCGTGTCCTCGGTCTCCTCCACGTCTCACCCAGCTGTGGCTGCAGAGTGAGTCGGACCACACTCACTCATTAACCTTGTTTGCTGAGTCTCTGCGTTCACTGCTCCTCTCAGAGTCACCTCTTCTTATTCTCCACCCAACATCATCTCACAGTTCCACTGTCTGTCTGTCATATCAGCACAGATTTCTGCTGTGATTTCACCAGCAGACTCAGCTCAGACCTGTGGCGTGTAAAATTAGCTGAGTACAGAATTAGTTGCGGGCAGCTTCAGGGTGAGCACAGCAGGGAAAGGAGCGGGTAAGATGGCTAATGAGGAGAAAAGCAGATTGAGAGGATTAGCAGTGACCTGGAAACAGCCGTGTGCTGACAGGCTGGAGCCTTGCAGCGTCAAACATGAAGCCGAGCACTGAGAGAACACTGATGCAGTCTGTCAGACAGACCATCACCTGGACACTCATGACATCAGCAGCAAGTGTCAGATGATGATGTCGGTGTCAGATGATGTCATGAAGCTCTGAAGTGTCAGGACCCAGTCTTTGTCAGACCACAAACCAGCTCAGCTCAGACCAGTTGCTCCCTGCTGGTCCTGCTGCAGCCTCACCACTGTCCCAGAGTCCAGACACAGACCACCACCTGGACCACCACCAACAGAGTCCAGAGAAAGATGTCTGATCAGTGGGGTCAAATCCAGCAGCTAACATGGTTCCACAGTCCACAGCTCTGTCACTGGAGTCACAGCACAGATCCTCCTGGTCAAATATTAGTGCAACACAAGTGAAGGTTCTTCAGTCAGATCTTTACTGGAGTTAAAGTACAGCAGTACTGGATTTAAAAATACTGAAGGATTCTAAAGCACTTTTGTATGTACTGTAGAACCTGTAGAATAAACAGATTAGTTCTTCTCCTGTGATCAACACAGTGTATGGTCTATCACATTTTCAAAATGAAAAGTAAGAGTTCTTCATAGAAATGTCGAGTCTAAAGGACAATATTAGTCTTTAAGTGTAGTGGAGGGAAAGTTTACAATAAAATGATACTCAAGTGAAGCACAGAAAATGTACTGAAGTACAGTACTCAGGTAAGAGCACAGGTTTAGCCTCATGTCCTCACACATACATAACACACACGCACACACAGAGAAACCTGATGTTGTTCCTCATGGACCTCAGGTACACAGACAGTCTCAGTCTGAAGGCTCAGACTCTCAGTGTGTTTTCAGTTCATCAGTGTTTAACTGTGAAGTCACCAGAGACCAGGACCAGCTCTAACAGGTAGACACAGAGAGAAGCTGTGAGGCCTTATGTCAGTGAACACAGAGCGGTTCTTCATCCTCACTCTGTCTCCAGAGGATCTGGGAGCTGTGACTGAGTTTATCTCCTTTTCTTTTACACTTAGAAACAACAAAAGCACTGAGTGCACTGCTATAGACTCCACATCACTTCCTGTGTGCTGAACTGCATTAGACTGTAGTGAGCAGTGTGATCATCCCTCTGAGAGCCTCAGTCACAGGAGGTTCATCTACATGTTCACAGTCTGGAATGTGGAACACAATGTGGAACTGTGCTCTGTCATTTTCATTCTTATCTAAACAAATGTGTGCAGAGACAGAACGTAAGCAGTAACTGCTGAGCTCACAGACACCTTCACCTCTTCACACCAGCTCGCAGCCATGTTGACAGCCTGTGGATTTCATGTGATCGTTCAGGTGTGTGTGGCAGCAGGAGTCCGCACAGGTAAGATCACGGCACTCTGAACTGTTTTAATGTATGACACATCACTCTGAGGACAGAGTGAGTACTTGACCTCTTACACTGCGCCGTGTCTCCATCCTCCATAAAACAGTCACATTTCTGAAGGTGATGTATCTGCTGTGACTATTGATGATCAGCCTGTTCCACTGATAGCTGAAGACCAGAGAGCTTCACACTTCAGGTTGATCTGTTGTATGTTTTCTTTCAGATTGGAGCGTTAAGCAGACTCCACTCAGCTCAGATGGAGAAAACAGGTGAGACACCTTATCATGGGACAGACCGGTTAAAACCTGACAGGACTGATGAGCCCTCTTGGGAAGGACCGTCAACTAGTCCTCCAACTAGTCCTTCACCCTGATAAATAAACTACCCTCTGATATGTTACCGTTGCAGCCCAACTGTCTACAACGGGATAATTACTGGTTTTCCATTGTTAACACAACGGCTCCAACGGCAGGAAGTGTCGAGATAGAATCTACGTCATACACGTCATGCCCTAGTCGTCCCTTCAACCGTCGCTGCTTTAAGTCCCTAACTAACAGCGCCCCTACTGCGGCAGGCGTGCCGGACCTTGGTTGTCATGGTTACAATAATAAACACGCAGACTGTATCGGGAGCGGCATACCTACCTTCGTCGCCATGGTTACTATAATAGCGGTTGGCAGTCATCGGTTTCTTTCACATGGGAATCGAACACCGCTCTCCTGTGTTATATTCCTGTGTGTTTTGTTGACCCATCCGTTCACCCCAACCTCCTCCTGACTTTGTCGCTGTATAAACTACGTCACCGCACGTTTCCCTTTGCTCCTGTCATCATTACAACGACCACTAGATGTCGCCTAGCAACAAAACCTATCTATGGGTCATTATAACCTGCTGACAGACGACCTGTGGGCTCCTGTTTTACAGGAGGACAGTCTCTGATGGGAGTAATTTGTAACTGAACGGTCCAAATTTAAACTCTGAGAATAAAGATGAAGAACATCACCTGTAAAGTCCTGTCAGACACAGATCAGCTGCTCTTTGAATGTGGTGAAACTGTTCGAGCCTGATACAATGAACAAGATAAACGTTTTTTAACAACATTGAGAGGGAAAATCGTCCCATTGGTCCACTCTCAAATATCTCTCCAACCATTGGATAGGTTGTAATGAAACACTCACGTACCTCAGAATCAGACCCGACGATCCTCTGACTTCTCCAGAGAGTGACACACAGCAGAAAGTTAGCATTGTTATTGTAAGCGTGTTAGCATGCTGACATTAGCATTTAGCTCAAAGCACAGAGAGCTGCGAGCATGGCCGTGAGCTTAACCGGCTACATGTGGCTAACTCTGTTGATACTGAATAACTTCAGGAGAAGCCATGATGAAAGTGGCTTCTTTTTACGCAGCACTCTTTCCCTGGAGATTAATAAAGTATTTTCTTTCTTATAGTTATCTTTTTTACATACAGTTGATTCTACTTCATGCTGCACACTGATTGTAAATCAAGTAGAGTCAGCTGACAGAACAGAGCAGGTCTTATTGTATCAGACTGGAAGAGATCATATTATTGAGAAACAGTTATATTCAGTCAGTGAATGTTTGATCCACCCACCTATCTCTTTTCCAGGACCTGTCTCCAGATGATTTCACCGAGGTTTGATCCCCTCCTCTTTGATGCTGGAGGTCCTCACAGAGACATCAGTTCCAAACACATGAGTGCAGTCAGTGGTAGTGTAGATTTGAGGTTTACAGAACCTCGGATTTTGTCCATGTTGAAGACACAGGGAGTCGCTGACAGCTGGAGTCCTGCACCTGATGCCGTAGGTCCTGTGAATCTGACCAGTGGTGTCAGAGGTACTGGTCTTGTTGAGGACAACTTCCCATTTTATTCAACTCATTCAGACAGTTTTGGGTCCAGCTGTGATGACACAGCTAAGACAGAAACAATGCCCAAACAACAACACATGAGACACATGATATACCACACAGAATGTGACACTGAAACCAGCCTTGAGACTATAGTTATTATGGAGGAGGAGCCTGCTGTGACTGAGTCTGCCATGTACCTCTATGAGAGGGATCCCAGTGTGTCAACTCTGCTGAGGTACAAGAAGGGGGCGCTGCATCTTTTCAGAGGAGGGAATTTCGTCTCTTCTAGAGGTCATGATGTTGTACTGGTTGGTCACAGCAGCAAAGGTATTAATGGAACACTCCAGCTAGCTGGACATGGTCCAGAGGAACTGACCAGGCTGGTGTCAACCTTAAAAACTGAAGGCTTCTTTGGTCCTCTTGGCACCATCAGCCTCATCAGTTGTAACCTTGGAAAAGACCCAAACTTTATGCTGCAGCTGCTACAAGCTCTCCGGTCTGTCAGGGTGGAGACAAAGCTGCACCTATACAACTCCTTCCTGTCTGTTAGCTCTGATGGAGAGATAATGACCAGAACTGACGGAGTCTGGACGGTCCATGACCCCAACAGAAGAGTCACTGCTGAACTGGACCAAAGAGGGCACCTGCTGACCAAAGTGGAACTTGGCTGTGCAGGGCCACAGTTCCCTGATTATAAAGGAAATGTCTTGTATCTTCAAACACTGGAGTGGCCAAGTCACCCACAAATGTTTGTTCCAATGGAGCTGCGCAAAAAGTACCCTTCTATAGACTGCCTGGAGGGGCTGACATGGAGCTTGTTTTTTGAGGAGAATGAAAGAAGGCGTGCTCCTGATTACATCCCGGACAGCGACCAAAGACACGTGAAAGCTGTTTGGCTTACAGAACCAGGACCAGAAGAAGACAACATTGGCTTCAAGCATATTGTGGACATTCAGGATCTACTGGTGGAGATACGATACAATGCCAGAGAGGAAGTTGTATCAGACCTTTACTATGTTCTCAATGAATGCATTTACAAAGTGCATGGGACAAATCTCAGTGTAAGTCTGGTGGGTAAGTTCATGAGCACTGAAAACCAAGCTGAGGTTGAACATTTCCGTCAGAGTTTCATCGGGCTGCAGGCTGAGTCCTCCCTGCAGGACCTGAGACGGGGTCTCAAAGCCTCCAAATTCAACGACTTCTGTCGCCAGACTTTCCAGTTCCAAGAGTGTACCTACAACTGTGAGAGGTGGGGTCAGTACTTCATGGCCGCAGTGTTTTCAGCATCTGTGCATAATTTCAGAACCTTCTCGCTTTTTCTCATGAGCGTCATAGGCTGTGAAGTAGGCCGCTCTCGGGGAACTGACAGCCCCCTCTGCACAGCGTTTGTTGGAGATGACCACCCCATGGTTACTGAGCAGCCCTGGCCTGAGCGGCAGCGACGAGGATTCTATGGCTGCACCGTCGAAAACTATGAAATGGCTCCACAGGACAGACAGATCTGGTTAGATCAGGTTGTTGCAAAGGAAAATGCCCTGTACATCAAATCGAAGCAGATGATGAACGCTGTCAACCATGACGAGCAAACGGAGCTGGACATCTTTGGGAGGGTCAAAGTCATGAACAAGTACGTGTTCTCATCCTATCTGGAATTCTTTCGAGGTACACCTGAGGGAAAGAAACTCAAGAGAGGATGTACCGCCACTCTCCACGAGGATTTAAACCCATAATGTTGGTGTAATGTGTGGTTAATATAGTTTATTCTGCTGTGATTGGTTCTAGTGTTCTTCTATGCAGAATGTCTAACACAGATGATGTGTTCTGCCTTCACTGATATAACCCCACAGTAAAATGCTGCAGTCTGTTCTTCCTGCTTCATGATCTTGATAATGTCCCAAATGAAAGCAATAAAACATAACATGATAATTCACACTTTTTTCTTATTACCCAATAAATGATTCAACCATAACAAATGCAGTGTTGGTTATTTTTTTGTTTATTACGTCATTGTTCTTATGGTGTCACAAAGGTCAGAATACAGAGAATTACAAAATATAAATACACAGAAAATGCAGAATCACTGAGGAGAAAGCATCACTATAAAAGGACTATAGAGAGCACAGATGTTTCTGTCTCCAGAGGAAACTGATTAAATGTAGAAAAATCCAAAACTATAGCTCTGAGATTTGTTACTGATGCTTGTAAGGTCAAATTGAGATGATTAGTATCATATAAGTGAAGATTCAGATAATGAGGATTGATACTGAAGTCAGTTCTGCACTGATGAGAAATGAAATACTGTACACGTTTCAAAGCGGAATTTTGTCTGTTTGAAGGCACATTGTTTCTGAAGCTGATTACACTATTACTGGATATAAACTATAGGCTTTGCATGAAGTGGTTAACTAGTGAGAGGAAAACATGGATGCCCTGACAGACTGCTCTGTGACCTTTTCTAAACCGGTGAATGATGCTGTATCAACTCCATTTTAAAATTTGGTGAGTCATCACATCCTGTTACAGTGACAGGGGCCATTCATCCTGCTGATGGAAACTAAACATGACAACAAATATGAGACTAAATGAGTGAATGTGTCAATGACTCTGACTGTGACAGGGTCCTCAGCACCAGTTAAATTCATACCTGCAACCTTCCAAGGGGAACGTTGTGTCAGTTTGATGCTGAAGCTGTGTCCTTATTTGTTTACCCGCCCGACTTCTTGAACCTCCTCCCAGCTCACAGCTAATGTTTGACACCTAACCATATATCAGGGAGGAAGTTTGAGGAGAAGGGGGTACAACAGGAGGACAGCTGACCTTAGCCTTGTGTGGCCACAGTCAGACTGTGCAGTCTTGTTCAGTCCAGGACCAGGGACTGAAGACCACATTAACATGTGCAGCCTATGACATAAAATACCTTCATTTTTAAACAGCAGATGCGACAAACAGATGTTAACTGGTTCTGAGTAAAAACAAACTGAGACCTGGACAATGTGAGAGATGCAAACTGGCAGAAGTTTAACTGGTGCAGAGGACGCTGGACTGTGGCAGGGACATGATGTGGACGCCTGTTGGACGAGACTGTAGCGTTCACACCTGGAATGTTTCAGTCCTAAATGTGGGGAACAGCTTGCTGTGTGCACCTTTGTATTCTGTCCGACACCTGGTTAGAAGAGTGATGTACATGCTGTCACCCTGTCTGGGTGAAACTCAGAGCTGGCTGATGTGCTGGGCTGGGGGCCTGCTCTTCACAGCAGGATGCAGCTGCATGAGGAGCCCTTGTTGCTGCTGAGGAGGCCGTGCTGCGTGGTGGCTAGTGACTGGATTAAGTTCCAAAAATGCTTGAAGGAGATGCCCTCGCCGTCGGCAACACCCATCTTCCTCATGATCTCCCCCAGCCCCTGGTCTGTGCTGATCCCCTATGGAAACACAACAGCACAACATACAGAAAATGACTGATATGTGTGTTGGCTGTGACCTCGAGCCAGAATATAGTCAGGAGGTCATGACACTGAAGTCACCAAGGTTAGAGCTGACAGATGGGAACATGGGGACGCTGATGAAGAAGTGAGACACATCGTTCAGTCGACATCAACAGTGTGAAGTGTTCTCAGTATACATTATATATAGTATACTGTATAGTATACTTCATATATATATATATATATATATATATATATATATATATATATATATATATATATATATATATATATATATATATATATATATATATATATATATAAAGAGGAGACAAGAGGAAACACTGGTCCTGGACTGAACAAGACTGGACAGTCTGACTGTGGCCACACAAGGCTAAGGTCAGCTGTCCTTCTGTTGTACCCCCTTCTCGTCAAACTTCCTCCCTGATATATGGTTAGGTGTCAAACATCAGCTGTGAGCTGGGAGGAGGTTCAAGAAGTCGGGCGGGTATATAATGCTGCTTGTGAAACATGGTCAGGTCATGATCATACACTTGGTCATACTGTCAGTAAACTATGTGTGAGAACAGCCACATGTATCAGAGCAGTCCTGTCAGCCTGGGGGGGTTGTAGGTCAGACTGACTCTCTCAGACTGACTGAGTCTTATACTGATTTCATTTCCCAACAGTCAGCTGGGCCTAGTTCTTAAACATGTGTTGTGTGTTTGTGTGACTGTGCTGCTGAGCATGCGTGTGACGTGGTCCTGGATTATCAGGGTTCAGGTATACAGCTGAATGTTGACAGATATCACAGCCAGCAGGGGGAGTCAGACTCAGTCAGATTGTAGTCCACATCAGAGTCCAGACACACAAACACACACAGTGCTGTGTGTGTCCTCACTCTGTGTACCTGTACTCTGATGTAATACTTGGTAAAAGAATGTCTTCTCTACCCATCAGACCAGATCCAGGAACCAGGACCACGTCTGTGTGTCTGTCTGTCTGTGTGTGTGTGTGTGCCTGTCTGTGTGTGTGTGTGTGTGTGTGTGTGTTTGTCTGTCTGTGTGTGTAACTGACTGTGTGTGTGGGTGTGTTTGGGGGGGCGGGTCAGTCAGCAGGGCTGAAGCACGTGGAGGCAGGTTTACCTTGACCAGGTTTGGCAGCTGGGAGGACAGAAGACCTTTGAATTCATCGGTCTTCAGTGTTGGACCGTTGTCAGCTGAAGCAGAGTGGAACTGGGTGACCAGTGTGTTAATGGCCTTCTCCAGGTCTGAGTACTGGGGAGAGGATGAGGAAGGTGAAGATGGAAGAACAGGAAGGAAGACAAGAGGAAACACATGGTCAGACATACATCTAATAGCACTTTCATCATCAGGGACATCTCCAACAGGCTTCACTATTGGCTATTCACCCCAAAGCTCTGCCTCTGCAGAGACAACAAATGCAGCTACATTATTTAGCCTGCAGCTCCCTCTCAGCCTCAGTCCTCCACCTGCTGAGCACTAGCTGCAGACAGGTGCAGTCAGAGAGCAGCTGGTGAACATGGTGGAGCATTCAGCAGCTACAGAGCATGGATATATTATAAGAACATACATCCATGCTACAGAGCCAGATGCTGGAGGAGACCAAACAAGGAGCTAAAAACACTGGAGTTTGGCATAGGAACATAAAAGGTGTTCATGAGCACCGATACTTCAATACCAAGTCAAGACGAAAATTCTGACAGTCCTTGTTATTCTGCTGCAAACGGAGCCACAGACGGAAACAGCTCAGAGACAGACCTCAGATCTGCTCAGACAACATGTCGTCAACATGTGACTGTTACTGTCTATGAACTGAGACACTGACATCTGATGTAGCTACGCTCCACACACAACCTTCACACAGGCTAACGTTAGCTTGTTCAGGCTAACATTAACTTGGTTAGGCTAGGGTTAGCTTGTTTATTTTATCTCATGTTTTATGTATTTCTTAAATGTTTTTATTATACTGCACCTTGTAATCCAGGTTTGAAAGGTGCTCTGTAAATAAAGTTTACTTACTTACTTTAGGCTAGGGTTAGCTTGTTTAGACTAATGTTGGCTTGTTTCGGCTAAAGGTGATGTTAGCTTGTTTAGGTTAGCATAGGAACAGCTCATAATGTAAGCTGGGTGCTAACAACGTTAACAGCAGCAGTCATCACTGTCGAGTCTGTCAGAATATAACACTGACTGTTTAATGAAGTTCATACCATGCCACTGCCATACCACTGCAGCACACTGGCTGTATGGAGGTGTGTGTGTGGTATTGACAGTCTACTACCATCTACCAGTTTCTGGCGTTGCCTCTGACATCAAAGCTGTGTTCACAGCTTCTTCTGCCCCAATTGGCTGAACGAGACATTACAGCTTTCAGGTCAGAGAGAGATGACCTCAGTGTTTCAGGACTTCCTGTGTGGTGACTCATCACCTCTCACAGGTGTGAAGGAGGAGGATACAGATGGACTGGAGTTTGACCAGAGCCCCTCTGTAGATGTGAGTGTTACAGCTGTAGGCTGTTACAGCAAAGCTCTGTTTGAATAAGGTGTGAGTGTTTGTTTGTTTGTGTTTATTATCTGATCCCTTCACCTCTGGGCCCTGGGCTTTCTAAAGCTGTTAAAACTGTTGTTTTTAAAGTTTAACAACTGAGATGACAATCCACCATGAGGGCCATTTAGTAACTGATGTGGAACTCTCAACCATGGATCACAAAATGGACCCAAAGGGACCCTGTGGTGAGATGTTTCTGACCTTTAAGATCACATGGATAAGTCATCATTAAAGTGCTTAGGAATAAAAAACAACAAAACTCCATCTGCTGAGAAAGATCATGTGTATGACTGAAAGCTCTAGTGAGATTGGATTTGTTTTACCACTGTTTGGTCATTAATGACTGGACTCAGTTTAGAGCAGCAGCCTGTGAACAGCTGTTGTTCTGAAGCTGTTAGAAAACAGCTGCTGCAGATCAGCATGGTGGTGAGGAGCTGAGTCTGTCTCCTCGTGACTCTGAGCTCGGTGTTCAGTGTCGACCAGCTGCTCTGCTGATGAGACAAGGCTCAAACAAACATGAAACTGTGAGGACAGGAGGGGGCGGAGCTGCAGATGGTTCATCACTCTCTCATTAAACACTTATTCACAGTATTGATGGATTCAAATAAACAAAATTATAAAAATAAAAAACGCTTTTTATGTTCCGTCTGTTACCCAGCCGCCATCTTTGATCAGCTACTGTCAACACTGACCTGTATCTGACACACAAACACACAACCTGATCATTTACAACACAAACAAGTTCAATGTGAACTCATCTCCACTGTGGTCCTCATGAACCAGGACCCAGACCTACTGTTTTCATCAGTGAATGAATGAATGAATGGATAAATCTTTATTTACCACGCAGCAGTTTTCAATTGAACTCTCTGTCAGTGTGATGTTCGCTGACGCCCCCTAGTGATCGACAGTCTAACAACCACAGAGACAGGGCACTTCCTGTGATGTCACCATCTTGTTCAAAGATGGCTGCAGTCCAGCGGATAAAAAGTGAAACACTCTTCAGTTCTCCAGGGAAACCAGGTAAATTTCAGTTTTGACTGCACAACTGTGTCTAACTCCAGAACCAGCACTGAACCAGTCTGATGTGTATCAGAGCAGCAGGAGAGAGGCTGGTCTCTCAGCCCTCAGAGGAACCCGCTCCAGTTATTCAGTACATGTGGACCAACAGCTTTGTCAAAACCACACCCTGTGTGACTGATACACCACAAGCTGCTGCAGGTCCTCCTCAGACCAGAGTCCTGGTCCTGACTTAGTTACCTTAGTTACAGTCAGACTCCCTGTTTATGCAAGTTAGAAATACCCCCACCCCCCCACCCCCCAAAGATCCAGATCTGTAGGTCACAGTCACAGAGGGTCTGGGAAAGGCTCAACTGACTGTGGGGTTCCGATGTTGAGAGGACAGAGACCAGATAAAGAGGGGACCGGAGGTGGCCCCCCTGGTGGCCCCCTCCCCTTCAGACACTGAGCAGGATTAGCTTGAATACAGCACAATGAAATAAAGAAGTCATGCTGCACAATCCTGTACAGACACACACAGGTCGTCCACCTGGGCCCTTCACACAGGTCTGGACACGCCCCAGGTGTCCAGACCTGTACAGACTGCGTTAATGTGTCTGGTCCGGCTGTGGTTCTGTGAACAGGTTCGTGGCGGACTGAGGTAGGACCGGCAGACCTGTAAAGGTGTGTCAGGACTGACTGCCACAGAATCTGGTTCAGGGAGGGGCCGCCGCCAGCACGACGGACCTGAACGCGGCAGCTGGGCCACAAACTGCTCCCGCGTCTCCTGAGAAACCCCCGCGGTTCATGTGGACCTCTTCGGTCTCAGGTCCTCCTCAGACACGGTCTGTGTTCGGCGCGAAACCGCCGCTCGACTCGGTCGTGTTTCATGGAAAAGTTGAGGAAGTTGGTCCGACAGGAGCTGGATCACTCCGCAGAGAAAATCAACTTTTCTCCAGAAAACTGAGCGTGACTTTCAAACCCGGTCGTGAGTGAATTCGGATCAGGGTCCAACCCAGTCCAGGTTAGTAAAGACCAGTGTACGAGTCTTACCTGAGGCATGTCGACGGTTGAGTGTGTAACTTTTCTTGCTGCGTGTCTCGCTGCTGCTGCTGTTGTGTGTCAGTGGAGCAGCGCCTCTGTCAGCAGCTGGCACAAATCCTGGATCCTCCCACAGCCCGGAGCCCAGAGCCAGGAACAGGAACCAGGAGTTAGATCCGCCCACAGCCCGGAGCCCGGAGCCAGAAGCCAGGAACCAAGAACCAGAAGCTCAGAGCCGAGGAGTTGAGGCAGCAGCGCGACCCTGTCCAAGTTCACACAGCACACACACACACACACACACACACACACAGGAGCCTACTTCCACCACCTCCAGAATGGGGCTTCAGGATCTGGATCTACATGTATCAGACACATCAGGTTTACAGTGAACAGGGTGATCCATATGTGGACTGGGCTCATCCATAACATGAATGACTGGGGTCCAGCAGACAGTCTCAGGATCCTGATCAGTTGAAGTGTTTAAAACTGGTTCAGGGTTTGGATCTTTTGAGGCTCAGCTCCTCATTCCACATCTGGAAACCTTTACTGAGAGCTGGACTCTGATGTTTTATGCAACATCTGCAAGTTCAGGCTGGTACTCAGACTGAGTTAACCTGTTCACTGCCAGCTGACACCCTGGTCCTGTATGAACTGGTCCAGGTCTCATGTGAGACTCAGACAATGGGAAAAGCCCTGAAGTTCTGCTCTTGGAACAGTTTTTAAATAAAAAGGAGGGAGGGCGAAACAGGCAGAGCCACATTCTTCCTCTCTGGTTTCTGACTACAGACGAGGGGGGCAGCTCATGTCACCCCCCCTCCTCCGGGAATTTGAACATGTGAGTGGGAGGGGTTGAAGCCACACCCAATCAAAGAAGCCACAGTGAATTGTTTCAGTATGAGACCATCATTCACTGTTTCACTGTTTCAGCCTCAGTGTTACTGCACTCAGCTGCCCCCAGATGCTCTGCATTAACACGCACACTCACACACACACACACTAAACTCTCAGCAAACATTCCTCTGATGTTACACACTGATACATACAAGTCTCTGCAGATGGAGCAATGAACAATTCATTTCCAACATTCTGGGAATCTTTAAAAACTAGTTAGGTGTGTTTCTCTGTGTGTGTGTATGTGTGTGCGTGCATGCATGTGCATGTGGCTTGAGCCACGTAAACGCACATATCTCCAGTTTGTAACTCTCTTTTTTTCATTTGTAGTTAGCAAGCCCAAGCAGGGATAACTCTGATGACATCACTATGACATCATCAGGGGGGTATTCTCTCAGCTCCTCTGGTGCCATACAACTGGTTAGTCCCCTCACTATGAACCAGGACCACAAACCAGACTGATATCGGTGGAGTGATTAATGGTTTGCCCCCCCCCTTATTTACCTGTAATTGTAAATAATATATTTCCCATATTCATATCTGGAAGAATCTTGTGATATGATTTCCGACACTTTAGCCTTAAATCACAGTTTGGCTAAATAATGTTAGCTAGTTTCAAACTTTAGCCTTACGTCACAGTTTAGCTAACTAATGTTGGCTAGTTTCAAACTTTAGCCTTACATTAGAGTTTCACTAACTAATGTTCACTAGTTTATAATTTTAACCCTTAGTTACAGACTGTAACTTACAGCGTAGCTCACTAATGTTACCTTTTCATTTCCAGTGTTGCCTTGTCATTTCATTACCACCAAAGGGTTCTGCAGGAATGATACTAAAACCCAGAAATTAATTAGCACATTATCACTTCCTGTTCCCTGGTCCTGAAGCGCTCTTATTTTGTCAGAGGAAAGGCTTTTGTAGAAGACCTCAGAGCTAAATTAAACTACAGGTTGAAATGTAGTGGTGGTGACGGTGAAGTCATGTGACTCTGGTGTAGTTGGTTTACAGCCTAACATTAACTTTTTACTGCTGATGATTGTATTTAGGCTTCAGACATCATAAAGTGGTGTCATTAGTGAACATTATCCTGCTGAACAAAACCTGTCAGGATCAGAAACTGTTGCTTATTTTTTCTAATCATCCAAAACACAATGGAGAAATCCTATTGGCTGCTTGTGGAGGGAACTAGGTGATGATGACATCAGGGTTGGACTACAAATGTACATCAGAATCAGAATCAGAATCAGTTTTATTACCAAGTATGTTTCCACATACAAGGAATTTGTGCTGGTGGTTTGTGCAAACAGTAACATAAATAGACTTAGGGTAAAATAAGAGGTAGAATTTACAAGTTAAAAATTAAAATAAGATTAAAATAAAATTAAGATAAAAAATATACAACAAAGATGTGGGACATTTGCAATAATGATAAAGACATGGGGAATGAAGTGCAAAAAATATAGACAATATAAAAAATATATAAATATAATCTATATAGATATTTACACTGTGCATGTTACGGGAATGAGCAGTTGTTCTATAGGGGGGCAGTGGGGGATCAGGGGGATTGGGGGGATCAGTGACAGTGGGGCTCTCTAGCCTTGTTGATGAGGCTAATAGCAGATGGGAAGAAGCTATTTTTGTGGCGAGAGGTTTTGGTCCTGAAGGACCGCAGCCTCCTGCCAGAGGGGAGTGTCTCAAAGAGTTTGTGTCCAGGGTGGGAGGAGTCAGCTACAATCTTCCCTGCACGCCTCAAAGTCCTTGAGGTGTACAGGTCCTGGAGGGATGGAAGATTGCAGCCAATCACCTTCTCCGCAGAGTGGATGATACGCTGCAGTCTGTTATTGTCCCTCTCCGTGGCAGCAGCGTACCAGATGGTGATGGAGGAGGTGAGGATGGACTCAATGATGGAGGTGTAGAAGTTCACCATCATTGTCCTTGGCAGGTTGAACTTCTTCAGCTGCCTCAAGAAGTACATCCTCTGCTGCATCTACATCATCCCAGTGACACTATATAAAATATATGATCTAATGTTATGGAGCTGAGTGGAGCTGCAGGTTCCTGTGATCACATTAAAACACATAAGAATTCATTTATTTACAAATAAACGTCTTCACTGTATCCCTTCACTTTCTATGTATGTCTATGGAGGTTATGGGTGTGGATGTATTCTGATCAGCTGATCAATGTCTGCTCCAGACACACACACGCATCCTCGTTTTACTATATATGTGGGGTCCCCACATATATAGTAAAATGATCATCTTTGACATCATTCATTCATCAGTTAACAAATAATCAATTAAACCTACTCTGTTCTTTATTGCATTGCTTCAGCTCGTGTTCTTATCATCAGACAGAAAACAGAGACAGGCTCATTGTTTGATTCAGTGTGAAGATTTTCACTTTTTTCTTTCACTTAAGTCCAAATTTGACCATTTAGCAATTTGATGGGCTATGGGTCCATCAGTACAGCATCATTTTATTTTTCATTAGCAGACTTTTAAATGAATTATCCATCAAGTTTCAGCACTTTCTTTTCTGCATGTAGGAGAAAGGGAAGAAAACATATTGTAAACTAGAAACTTCAGCATTTTTTGAAGAAACTGCAAGTGATTGCTGCAAACAGCAGCTGCTGCTTGTGCTGCGTCAGCTTCTGAAGTTGCTGCTGTCTTGCAGCTCCTGAAACATACCTTCAGCTGCAGCAGCAGGCTCTCAGCTCTGGCACCTACCTTTCACCTGCTGAAGCTGACAGGTCTGACATCAGAGAATCACCTCCTGATTTACATGTGATGATGAAAAATCTCAAAACCTCAATAACTGTCCTCATGGTGTCACTATCACAATAAGTTTTAACTATGTGGTCTAGCTGTAGGCCAAGTGTCACCTTTGCAGCCTTTATAGTTTTCAGGCTCTCAGAGATTGAATTCTCTCCTCATTAATAATTGTATAACTTGTTAATTATAAAAGATGTTTACAATCTATCATTGTCTAGTCATTCTTGACCTTGATTCTTGATAGAGCCATGTTTCTATCCATCACAATCTGGGAGTAGTGATAATCTTTATAAGTTATTATTGTGTTAGTGCTATAATGCCCCTGGTGGTGCAACTGCATGAAACTCAGTAGTAGAAGCTGTCATAAGTTGATTCAATTGATTTGACCAAGCCCACATCGTTGTTAGCCAATCATGGAAAACAATTAATGACATCTCAAATCCAAGGCATGTGCTGTGTGCAGGGTCATCCAGGAAATTTTAATGAAATAATATTTTAATAATGAAATGGGTGTGGCCTACATCACTCTAACCTCACAAGTGACAAAATTGAAACCAAAACATCTTTCAATATTTCTGAGCTGATTTCCCACCACATCTATCACCATGATGTTTATACAGCTGGGAGGTCATTATTTTTCATCACATTTCATTGGCCAGTCTCTCACAGGGTGACAACTCCTCACACTCACAAGAGTTAACCAATCAAACGCTAACGGACATGTCTTTGATCGTGGGAGGAAGCCTGACTCTGACCCACGCGAGGAGAACATGCACAGAAAATCGGCTGTCAGGTTCAACCCACAACCTGCTGCTGAACACTGCACCAACACAGGAACCTGTTCAAAAACAAATCATGAAATCTCTAATGAGTTGTTACAGAGATCAGGACCAGAGGAAACAGCAGCTGCCTCCTGAGCGCGCTTCACATTTCAGCTTTGGAACAATGTTTCTAGCTTCAACTGTGTAAGACTACTCGGAAAAAAAATGGCTACAGAGTATAAAATGTTCATTTCCTTCTTTATTTCCACATAAAAAACCAGAGAGAGGAGAAACAGCATCTATATCACATGGCCCTGCAGCTGTCACTCAGCACAGTGTCCAGAAACCCATAAGATGTCCACAGGTCTCCTCAGGTGGAAGTCCATATATGTGTGATGTATCACTGTCTACACACCACAGACACACTGCTCACTGCTCTGACGACAACATGTTTGTGTTTTACAATCAGAGATCAATCTGGTGTTGTCCACATGTTTCTACTTGTTAACAAATGAAACACAAACCTTTACAACACCTGTGTGTTTCCTCCAACAGCTGATCATTGTAGCTCCATCACACAAGAGGTCCTCAGCGAAAATAGCAGACGCTGGGGACTATTTTCAGCACGGACCGATCCACATGTGGTGAGTGTCTGGGGCAGTAGGACCGTGTGTGTGGGACTGAGTCATGGGTGTGTGACTCACTGATGTGTTTGAGTGGGACCATCAGAGGATCAGACTCTGGATCAGAGTCAGGATCAGCGTCTAGATCAGATTCAGGATCAGAGTCAGGATCAGACTCTGGATCAGACTCTGTGGCTCTGTCTGAGGCGCCAGGTTCCAGTCTCCTGCACCGAAGACTCCTCCAGTCAGTTTATGAAGTTGGTGCTGAGCTGCAGGTGAAACCCCTCCAGGTGTTCCTTCAGTCTCTCCCTCACATCCTCTCTCCGTTCCACCACTGACAACTGCTCATCTTCATCATCATAGATCAGACCTCCAGTCACCTCCCTCAGGTCTCTTTTGAGATCCAGTTCTGACACCAGTATGGCCTGTGCCTCATCAGCAACCCCATTCATCCTGAGGCAGCCTGGTAGTCCATCCTCAGCGGGGACAGGCACCAGAATGACCTGTCCCTCAGCCCCATCCTGAATCCAGAACAGCTGCTGCTGCAGGTCCAGGTGCTGCTCCTGAGTGTCAGAGAACTGAACACTATCAGGCAGAGACACTCCAGCAGGGATCACATGATGGAGACGGGGGCTTTGGAGCAGGACTTGGGAATAGGAAACATCTGAGTCATTGATTTCTACTTTGGTATCAAGTGGTGATTCCAGCCGGACTCTCTGTGAGTCTTCAGTCCTGGATCCACCACCTCTCTGAATCTTCTGTGTGGGCCAGACCTCCTTCTTAGTCTTTGAACGTCTGTGTGGGACCTGGCCCCCCTGGACCTGCCCTCGTCCACAGTACAAGCAGAACCCCTTCTCCTCCTCAGACCAGCCCAGCTCCATGTGGTCCACACCTCTGTCCTCACCTCTTTCCTCAAACAGCCCCGTGTCCTCACTCTCCTCCTGGTTAGAGCCTCCTCTCCCCTGTCTCCCCCCTCCCCCAGGGGTCCAGCTGCCCCTGCTTTTACAACCATCCTGTGACCCGAGCAGAGTGTGCTTCAGCCTCTTGTCCCGCAGCCTGAGCACGGTGCTGCGCAGCCGGTTCTCCCTCCGCCTGGCTGCATGCAGCTGTCGTAAGGCCTTCTCCAGGCAGTCGACGGCCTGGTCGTAGCGTCTCCTCCACAGCAGGGGGCACAGCTGAGCGTAGCTGTGCTCCTTGGACAGGTAGAAGCCTGGAGGAGGGGGCAGGCGCCTCATGTACTGTGATGGGGAGAAGGGGTGGGGCTCTGGCGGTGGCGAGGCAGTGTGCTCCTGCTGTGAGAGCTGCTCCAGTCCCAACTGCTCCTGAGCCTCCTCAGATGCCGACTTCTGACCTGTGGGCTCTTCGGAGGTCTGAGCCCGGTCTGCTTCCTGCCGAGTGTGCTCCTCCTTGTCTTTCCTGCAGGAAACACGACGAACACTCAGTTCCATTAGTTTTTCCTTCCCTCACACAGACTGATACTAACATTAGTATTAGAATGTTGCAGCTATGTAACCATGGGTCAGTGATGTGTGATATGTCTGTTGTTTGGCCTTGTGCTGTGGTACCATAGCTGTCAATCAGTTAATGGAGTCAATCAACCAATCAAAGCGGATGCTTTGATTGAAACACCTGCCCTCACCTGCTCTGGTGGTGGTAATGTGTCCAGCACCATCAGGAGCCAAGGCGCTCCTCTTCCCAGTGCTGCATCAAAACACTGAGGTGCGTGGGTTTTGTTTCCATGGAAACAATATATTCGCAACACATTACCACCACTACCACAGTGTTCTGCTGCTCTGCCCCCACAGGCTCTTCATGTCATACAGCTCTGGACAAACAAGCTTCTCCTCCATGTCTTTGTTACTGGGGTGACAAAGTTGGCGTATGTACAGGTGTGTATACAGGTGAATGTAAAGGTGAATGTCAGCCTCCCTCAGGAGAAAATGAATGTCATCTGACACAGAGATAAGATGTTGAACAGATGCAGCTTGATAATGTGACCACAGTTGAGGTTAACACAGGTACTGTACTGATAACGTAATGAGTGAATGAGAATGAGTGAGTGAGTGTTCACCTGACAGATGTGTCATCCTGTCTCTGAAGTGTTCCTGCTCGTCTGCATTTGGCTGTGGAGGAATCAAACAGTGTGGGGAAGGCGTCGTCCTTCAGCCTCCTGATGCCACTGTGAACACACCACACACAGTCACAGCCCAACACTGGTGCGTGTCTGCAGACACACATACCCTGGCTCAGGGTACACACCTGCAGCCCGTTAGCTCGAAGCTCTCTGGGGTGAAGTGTTTGGAGCAGAAGTAGACGAAGTCGGTCTGAGGGTCCCAGGAGTCTGTGCGGTGGGAGTTGGAGATCCACAGGTTCCTCCGAGGAGCCCCCTTTGGTAATCTGACCATGACAAGTTCTCGTCAGCATGGATCCAACATGATGTCATCACATCAGTCACACTGGGACACGTTCAACAATGTCACACTGACAGTGATGTGTGTGTCTGTGTGTGAGTGTGAACCCTGATGACATACAGACAGACAGAGACAGAGACAGAGACAGAGACGGACGGACGGACGGACGGACGGACGGACGGACGCACGCACGCACGCAGGCACACACAAACACACATTGTCATCACAGGTTACTGAGAGAAATGAAGACGCCTCAGTACTTCATAAGCATCTGCCTCTCTCCTGTTTAACTATGGCAACTAATGTAGGTTTACTGATGATGTAACCAAGGCAACTGGTTACATTCATCAGATGACAGGGAGGGGTCCAAGGGTGGACCCCTGCAGGACCCCACAGTCTGTCATATCTGTTGGAGTCCAGAGAGTTCAGAGATGAGGTTGTCCACTAATCAGAAGGTCGGTGGTTCGATTCCCAGCTCCTCCAGTCTGTGTGTCGAGATCTGTCTGTGGGCTACAAATGGAGAGTGAGTGAGTGTGTGTGTGTGTGGGTGTGTACTTGTACTTGCTACATAGTAAGGACCAAAAAAAAAGTATTTTACAAACAGAGTGAGGACATTTTGGGAAAGTGAGGACCTCACTTTTTGAGACACCTTAGAATCACATTTTGAGGATTAAGACTTGGTTTTAGAGTTATGGTTAGAATTAGGTTATGGTTAGGTTAGGTGAAAAGTTAGGGTCAGGGTTAGGGTTAGGCACTCAGTTGTGATGGTTAAGGTTAGGGTAAGGGGCTAGGGAATGCATTATGTCAATGAGTGTCCTCACAAAGATAGAAGTACAAGTATGTGTGTGTGTGTGTGTGTGTGTGGTAGGAGTGCTGTATGACTGTGTGTGTTCCAGATTATACAGGTAAGACTGAAACCACCTGTGTGGGAGCCTCTCAGTCCACCGTCACATGACCCACCCTATCAGATGTTGAACTTGGGTCAAGGAGGTCTACGAGTCTATGACACATGCAGAATCCTCTACGTCATCATCTGAGAGGCAGCTGTCAATCAACTTGCTCAGTGATCATCTCTGTAGGATGAGGATGAAGATGAAGATGAAGATTGTTGGTTGAGGGCCCCTGCAGTCTACAGATGGTTCATACTGGAGCCTTGTCGTTGTCATCATCATCATCGTCGTCGTCGTCGTCATGTGAGAGGGAACATGAAGCTGACAACATGTGTGGTCCCTTCTCTTCTTTAGCTCTGAGAGCTTCACTGACCCCATCCAACAGTAGGGAACTACAGCGCTCAGCCAGAAGAGGGAACTTCACTCACTTTAACCAATCACTAGCTTAACTCACTGGGTTAGTTGAATGTTTGGTTATGTGACATCATTAAATGAGTTGATTAGTAAAGAAGCTTCTGGTCTCTGTGGCTTCCTGTTTGCTCTGATGTCTACTTCCTGGTTGAGGATGTGCTCACATGAATGTCCACTGCTCCACCTGCTGTTCACAGTGTGGACTGTACCAAGTGTAAGTGTGGAGGGGAGGAGGTAGTGGGTGTCGTCGCTGAACAGCGAAGACTCGCTGGCCCTGTTCACACCTGGTATCAACATCTGTCCTGGTGTTGATACCAGGTATTCAGCTCTGAGTTCAGGTGTGAACTCACCCAGGATGAATTTGAGATCTGATCACTCAGACCACATTCTGAGATGGTCTGGACCACATGTGGCCACATTCTTTTAGCAGTGTGAATGCAAATGTGTCCTGGACTACACCTCCTCTACTGAGGTCCTCTGAAGGACCGCCTCCTCTACTGATGTCCACTGACACAGTCTGATTCGTCCAACACAGTTTTTAACTGAAAGTATTTGAATGTTTCTAAAGGATAAAACTTTATTTCACTGTAGAGCTGAGAACAGAGCAGTGACTCACTCAACCAATCTCTCTGTCTCTCTCATTTATTTATTTACATATGAAGCAGGAAGTGATCTGATCACAGATGATCACTGAGACTCATGTTAAACAAAGTGTGAACAGGGCCTTAAGGAGGACTGATGTTACAGCTGTTTTTAAGGTGGAGCTGGGCTGTTATGTACTGACTCCATGTGAGGTGAAGACAGTACAGGAAGCTGTTTGTAGGAACACACCATCCTTTCACATTAAGGTGCAGAGAAGGTTCTGTGGAGTCCAGAGGAGACTGGATTGGACTGGGAGGACAGCTGAACTGGAGGTACTGGATCCCAGAGAGCAGGATCTGAACTGCTCTGCTGTCCCTCAGTCCTGAGAGTCTGATCTCTGAGGTGACCTCTGTTGGTGCTCACACACACCTGATGACGACTCTGTTTTAACACCAACAAAGACACAGCTGTTACTGTCAGCTGAGCGTTCCCTGACCAGCTGCTTTTCTACAGAAAAGATATCAGTGTAAACAGGTCCTACCTCAGACCTGGCCTGGCCTCAGTAAATGGACTGTCAATGGACTGTCATACTGTCACACAGTCATACAGCACTTACAGCTACACATGGAGTGCTTCTAACATTCACACACACTCATACGCTGATGGGACAGCCATCAGAGGCAGTTCAGTGCCTTGCCCAAGGACACTTCGACATGTGGACCAGAGGAGCCGGGGATTGAACCACCGACCTTCTGATAAGTGGATGACCCGCTCTACCTCCTGAGCCACAGCCACCCAGGTTCTACCTCAGGCCAGGCTGGGGGAATCGCTCACTTGTGGAAGGTGATTCCAGCGTTACGAGTCTCACGGTTGTCCCGGGATCTGCAGCCTCCAGCTGAGCAGTGTCTCGGCATCTGAAGAGACACAGAGACACAGCTGTCATCCACTATGTTCACTGCACAGGTAACCTCTACAGGACTCACCTGTGCTACAGTGACCACTTTATTATGTCCAGTGCAACAGTTCAGACACGTTAGAGACTCCTTCAGACCTGTCCGGACAGGAGGTGTCTCTCACAACAACAAACACTCACACAGAAAATCTATTCACTGGTCAAACCATGTGACCGTAACAGCTGAGGATGAACGTATGGATTAGTTTGGTCGAGGTGTGAGCTCACACCTGTGGACTCATGGGTGGAGTATAATCTGATGGTTTGGTTTCTGGAGGATCTTATTGTCCAGGTCTAGACCTGAGGACGTGTTCATGTTTCTCTCTCAGAGGTTTATATAGAGTCAGAGACATTGCCACTGAGTTTACCTTGGGTGTTGAGCCTCAGATGAAGTGGTGAGTTTCCACATCAGTGTCCTGTGGGACACGTTGAGCCGCATTCCTGCACAAATCTGTAGAAGAAGAAAAAGAAGAGGTGTCCTGGAGGTTAGAGAACCTGTGTGTCATCAGAGACCATGTCATCCTACAGTGTCTCAGAGTATGAAGTCCTCAGATACTGTGGACCCCTCATCTGTCAAAACAGTAACTGTGGAAAACAAGAGATTGATTTGAGTTGCTGGCGTTATGGAAATTTTACCAGCTCATGTGATGTGTTGATGTATTCACTGTTTATCAGCGGGACGCCACCACACACGAGTCTCTGGATTCAACCATTACACGCCTCAGGTAATTCACACCTTTGCATCTGGGTTTCTCTTGTTCACTCAAACGTTCTGTTCAGAGGGAAACTTCCTCCAGCAGCCAGAGGTCTCACTCCATTTGTAAATCTCTGTATGTGTGGTGCAGGGCATCATGACAGTGGTGTGTGGTCAGAGGACGGAGTATTGATGGAGACAGATTTAAAACTGTGAACAGAGCAGCTGAGACAGAAACCTCAAGTTGAACATAGGTGAGAGTCATCCAGACACATACTGAATGTGACGCAGTGTCCTGTGTTATGATTGGCTTGAGGACCTCTGATAACACTGGGGAACAATTTGAAAAAAAAAATTCTGTTGAGTTAGATTTTTATGCTGATTAAAACAAAAATTGTCAAGTCACGTCAAGTTTTTTCTCCACAGCTTACCCTCCAGATAGGCAAAATTCCACTGATTAGCTGTAGTAAGACTTGCCAGCTGATTACGATTGGACTCATCAACAGCTACGTGGCAACTTGTTTGTGCAGTCACAATTGAGACAGTGCGGTGAGAGGAGTGTGCAGCTCCCAATAGGTCAGTACCAATGTTCCCTCTAATTTTTCATGTGTCTGGGCATACACAAGCTCCCTGAGCACACTGAGGACCATGGTGAGCAACATCAGATGTGCCCGCTGTGGCCACACCAGTATCACACCTGATCAACACCTGGGATCATAGCAAGTTACATGGCTTATTAAAAGAATCAAATTACAGCAGTAATTTCCATTCGTTTACTTTTAATATAAGTGATTTGGCCCACTTAAAATGAAATGCACTGTTGCTAGCTAGCTAACTTGCACGGCGCCGCGGCGCGTATGGGAAGGGCACCTACGTAAGCAATGTCAATGCTGTGATTGGCTGTGTAGCGTAAGTGAACCGTATCGTATCATTGGCTGGACATCTGTCACTCACTGTGTTACACTGCAAAAAGTTACAGAAAAAAATGTTATTGCTCTAATTAATTTACAGTTTATGTTGAATTTTATTTTATGCGCTGTATAGATTTTCTTGTGCGCTGAGAATGTGTGAGCAGTGCGCGATTGCGCAAGCGCGAAGCTTAGAGGGAACATTGGTCAGTACTATCAATATCTGCAAACAGAAAGCTAGCATAGTAGGAATTAAGAGGATTCGTGCTGGCTTTTCTCTTAACCTTGTAACCATGGGCATACCGTTGTAAGTTCTATTTCGTTTTTTGCTGTTTTTTTAGTTTTCAAAGCTTGTAACTATTCCATCTTAGGACAGTATTTTTCATATGTTTTAAGAAAACGGGGATCCTATAGTTCAAAAACTTGTTAAAAGTTAGTTAAAAACAGCTGTCAAACCTAACTCAGACCTAAACTGTGTTCCCCAGTGTAATTAGCCAACCAATGAGCACTTCAGGCTCACTGGACACAGTCAGTCGTCTGCTAAGTGATGCCCTGACTCTGGGCTCCAGTCAGGTCCCTCTTCTCTACTCCAACCACTGCTTCACCGCTTCCCTCTTCATCACGTCTTGTCATTTCAGATACCCCCCCCCCCCCCCCCCCCCCCCAAATTCCAGGCTCAGCACCAGAACCGTTGCTCTGAGCTAATCCCTGCAGCAGGGTCTCTGTGCAGCAGCTGCTCTCTGACTTCTGTTCTGCAGTTAAGGTGGACATTTTACCGCGTCCTTAAATCTCCACTGCATAGCGTGGTGCATTCAGGCACAGGAGAGCGGCTCGGAAACAGACCGGGCGTAAATAAACGCCGTTGTAGCGGACTTCCCGCCGGCCTCTTCGTCAGGTGTGGACCTCAGAAGAGGACCCTTTACCAGCCGAGGTGAAGGCGCCTCAGAGAACACGTCCTCAAACACAGCTCTGCGTCTGTCGAGACGTTTTCCCGCTGCTAATGTTATCGCGTTAGCCCGGTCACGTCAAAAGCTAACCCGGTACCAACGTTACCGAGAGCACGGAGATTTATTAATACTGAAAATATCATTACTACCCCCCACCCACTGCAGCTTCGACCTCACGAACATGGCTCGTTTTTCTTCACCCACCTTCTTCCTCCTTTCCTCTTCCTACTTTCATCTTCTTCTTCTGCTTCTTCCTTTTCTTCTGCTTCTTCCTCTTCTTCTCTCAGGTTTATTGGCGGTTGGAAAACAATGAATTGGTGCATTAGCGCCGCTCACTGGTCTGGAATATGGATCTGCGCAATGTTAGCAACATTATTAAGAACTCTGTTCCGAATGAAAGAACGAGCTGACTCCTGTAGAACATCTGTTACATCTTTTGACTCCTGGTTTACATGAAACCAAAGTTTATTTATTTGTTTATGTCACAGGGATATATTTATATATATATATTTTTTTTTTTTTTTTTTTTTTTTTTTTTTTTCTGCACACTGAGTTAAAAGTGATCACAGATCTTATTTGACTTAAGCCAGTGTGTCTTAAAGGCGTAATATGTAGGACACTCCCTTATTACAGGTGGTAAATCACTCCATTACTTCCCTTTACTAACAGAACACTATGTCCAAATGTGGTGCAGCTCAAAGTCGCCCTCATGTGTTATATCATGTGATATATACTGTCATATACTGACGCCTCTTCTTAAAACTGAAATGCAGCTGTTCAGTTCATTTGTGGTCTCCTGCTGCCCTCTGCTGGACAATCTCTGAGGTCAGGATTCGGGTACGTGGCTCACTGTGATTCACCTTTATCAAGGCCTATACATTATATTGTTGGTTCAAACCTGCGACATGACAGGCTTCACTTTTATGCTGATGTTTTTTACTCAGTGTTGTTTTTTAGTTAAACACATGGTGACAGTCTGTCTGTGAGGATGACGTCTTATTTTCACTCCAACTGTCATGTTTAAATAGGGATACAGGATATATTGGTGAGTGGTATAGACTGTAAATTGACCAATCAACAAGAAATGTCATTATTATTGTAATGGTTCCAGTAATGGGATTTCAGCTGATAATTGTCTGATGATGTGGTGCATGGCAGTGGACTAGGGACACCACCTGAAACTTGGTTCTGTAAAGTTAAAGACTAAAGGTTTATGGTGTGACACATCCGACTGACTGAAATAGACTTTATCTTGAGAACAACACTGCTCATGGTCCAAATGCACAGAGTCCACCTTCTGAGAGAGCAGCGTGGGCAGTTTCTCAGACACCTGTTGAACTATAGGAACAGAAAGGTGCAGATGTGACGTCTTTGTCAACGGGCTCAGTTGATTATTTTTCTGTTTTAGTCACAGTTGATGAGTCCAGCTTGTGTGACTACTGGGGTAGAGCCTGGCCAATCAGGAGCCAGTTTGGCTGTAAAGGATTTTTGAGTGGGAACAGAGTCAGACTCCATCTTTTTCCTGTAACCCTTCGTCATGATTCCACTTTTGTCATTCTCTGCTGTTTATGTTCTCTGTGTTGTGTCTGGATGAATCAGTGGTGACACTTGATTTGTGCCTGATGAGTTCAGGTGTTTAACCACCCCCATTGGTTTGTGGCTGTATGCAGAGGTGTTTTTTGGCTTGAGACTCCATTTTCAAAAGAGAAGTAACTGGGTTCCCTGATTCGACAAGAGGTGGTCTGGAACAGGCCATCAGGTAGTGTAACTCCACAAAGACAAACAGGAAGACATCAGACCCTTGAAGCTCCTACGAAAGGCCTCCATAGTCCAGTCACCATGGTCTCATGTAGCTTCTCTGCAACCTTGCAACCCAGTTTGTACTGAGCTGGTATCACAGGCACATTTGACCGTCCTGGAAATTGTTCTTAACATCTGTGTTGGTCCAGGACTCGCCCTTTGTCATAGGTCTGTTGAGATAATGTGACCCAGAAACATGAGGAGAAGACAGTCTTTCCTGCTCGCCTCAGGGACCTGGAGGTGTGCAGGTGTGCATGTTTGCATTTGTTTTAGGTGATGAATCCATGTGGCCCAGCTTCAGCACTAGTTAACCTCCTGTGATCTCACAGCTGATAAGACCCCATCACATCACGGTCTCTGGTCTGGTCCTGGTGCTGTTGGTCTCCACTCCTCGATCGTCTGGTTCATTTCTTTGTGGGTGTATGTTGGTGTACATTTATACTTCCTGTGGGAGGAGTCGGGTTCACACCACCACAGACGTGGACCTGGATCCTCATTGAGTAGTACTGGGTTCTGTGTTCTGACATGTTCTGCTAGAAGAAGAAAAACATGTTTCATGAAACCTGTTGTTTCTGTGTCTGTGAAGACAAAGAGGCACAAACATGAAGACGAAGACATGAACTAAAAGGACATCTGATGTTACTGCAGGTTGACTGTGAGTGTGTGGTTGTGTGTTAGTGTGTGGTTGTGTGCAAGTGGTTGTTAGTGTATGGTTGTGTGTGTTTTTTTTTTTTGTTGTGTTGTTGTGTTGTTCTCTGTCTGGGACGTGGTAATAAGATAATAATCATGTGGACGTGAGGCCTGTACTGAATGAATTTACTGTTCACTAACCAGACTGAACCTGGACCCTAAGGGTCTAGGTTTCTGGACCAGTTCTCACCAGCTGGTGGTTCAGCCTTGTGTCTGGGACTTTAGTCCGCCAGTCTGATGACTGTCTGGACACCCCCCTCCCCCTCCACCGCTATTGTCACAGCTCCTCCCTCCCTCCCGGGCTCCAACTCCAACAACACACACAGACGCAGACACAGGCACAGACCCAGCAGTCCGATGCCCAGCTGATGGAGCCTGGGCAGTGACGGGACACACGGTGAGGACGGTCCATGTTCCGTGCGGAGCTCCGGGACCGTGATGTAGGCTGTATGCTCGGGGCTGACAGGCTGCGGGTCTGGCTCCTCTCCGCACCTCGGCAGCCGGCTGGCGGCTCAGCTCCCCGCCTCTCGGAAAACACAGCAGTCCCGGGAAGATCCAGCAACACAAGGGCCAATGGTTTTTGCTACTGCAGCTGTGCCAGACCCCAGAACAAGAACCGGGACCGGGGCATGGATGAATGTAAGTGAACCAGCTAATGATGATGGAGGTTGTTACTTTACCTGAGGGGTCTGACAACGGAGTCTGCGGTAGAGGGGCTGGAGAGGCGGACTGTTCTGCAGCAGGGTCTCGGAAAACTGAAGTCAGAGGGAACAGGTCAGGATTACCCAGATCCATCTGGTCCAGAATGGATGGTGGGCCACAGTCATATTCAGATGAACCAGGATGACCAGGACCAGGAGTGTACCTGGCCTACAAGAAACAGCACGTGAAGTAGGGCAGAAACCCCTGTTAAGATCAGCTAATTGTCACACAGCATTAGGGGCTGTTACAGGTGTGATCAGGGGTCAGACGTGAACCAGAAGCAGGTGTGCAGTAACTGGACTGTGTGCTACACCTGTCTAACGTGTTGACTCTGACCTCTGACTGGGAGGCAGCTGAGGAGGAGCTCCTGTTTTTGTTTTGATCAGGTCACATGATGGTGATGTCAGAGCAAAGGTATCTGTTTCATTCACATTCTCACCTTTAGTCCCCACGTGAAACGTTTCTGTTGCCATGGCGCCGCGGATGGCTGCCTCGGTGTTTTGGTGCGCATTTTTTTTGCCTCATTTTCTTTGTAAATCCAGTTTTCTGCTTTGGTTTCCGGAGCTCTTTCACCAGAGAAGAGCTCATTAATATCAGAGAAACAACTCCAGTGGATTTTTTTCCTACTTTTCTCGACTCACCTGTGGAATTATTGGACATTTTGGTCAGAGGTCACTGACCGTTACTCTCGCAGTGAAACGCCGGAGGAGAGGAAAACGTGCCGGTGCGCTTGCGCGTCTCCGCCGGCGCGCACTCCGCACACCGCTCCCAGGTATCTTTCTCTCCAAGGTGCGTTCACTGCCCAACAAACTGGATGAACTTCAGCTACTGGTGCAGAAGAACAGAGACTTTTCTTCATCTGCCGTCCTGTGCTTCACGGAGACGTGGCTGTGTGGATCGATTCCGAACTCTGCGCTGGAGCTGGCCGGCTTCCAGCTCTTCAGAGCGGATCGCGACACAGAGCTGTCCGGCAAAACCAAAGGTGGAGGAATCTGCTTTTATGCTAACAGTGGCTGGTGCAAAGACGTGACAGTGATCCTGCAGCACTGTTCTCCTGACCTGGAAACTTTCATCATAAACTGCAGGCCCTTCTACTCCCCCCGTGAGTTCACCTCAATCATCCTGGTCAGTGTTTACATCCCACCACAGGCCAACGTGCAGGAGGCACAGCGGGCGCTCGCCGACCAGATACTGTGTGTGGAGCGGACCAACCCGGACTCCGTAGTTATTGTACTTGGTGACTTTAACAAAGGGAACCTCAGTCATGAACTGCCCAAATACAGACAGTTTGTTAATTGCCCGACCAGAGAGGGGAACACTCTGGACCACTGTTACACCACAATCAGTGGTGCTTATCACGCCGTCCCCCGGGCTGCACTGGGCCACTCTGACCATGTCATGGTCCACCTGATTCCCACATACAGACAGAAACTAAAACTGTGTAAACCTGTTGTGAGGACATCGAAGCAGTGGAGCAGTGAAGCCATAGAGGATCTGCGGGCATGTTTGGACTGCACTGACTGGGAGGTGTTCAGGACTGCTTCCAACAGTCTGGATGAGTTCACAGAGGCTGTGACGTCATACATCAGCTTCTGTGAGGACTGCTGTATCCCATCACGCACCAGGGTGAGTTATAACAATGACAAACCCTGGTTCACAGCTAAGCTCAGTCAGCTCAGGAGGCAAAAGGAGGAAGCTTTCAGGAGTGGGGACAGGGACAAGTTTAAAGAGTCCAAGTACAGGTTTAGCAAAGCGGTGAGAGAAGCTAAACGTCTGTACTCTGAGAAACTTCAGCTCCAGTTCTCAGCCAACGACTCTGCTTCTGTCTGGAAAGGGCTCAGAAAGATCACAAACTACAAACCTAAACCCCCCCACTCCACTAACGACTTCCGTCTGGCCAACGATCTGAATGAGTTCTACTGCCGCTTTGAAAGACAGTGGGACAAGCCTGACACTAACCTCCACATCAGAGCCACATCAGAACCCCCCTCCTCCCCTACCAAAGGAACATCTCTCTCTATCCTGGAGAGAGATGTCAACAGGCTTTTTAAGAAGCAGAACCCCCGCAAAGCAGCCGGTCCTGACTCTGTCTCTCCATCATCCCTGAAGCACTGTGCTGATCAGCTGTCTCCAGTGTTCACAGACATCTTCAACACCTCACTGGAGACCTGCCACGTGCCAGCCTGCTTCAAATCCTCCACCATCATCCCTGTCCCCAAAAAACCAAGGCCCACAGGTCTAAATGACTATAGACCCATTGCCCTGACCTCTGTGGTCATGAAATCATTTGAGCGCCTTGTCCTGTCCCATCTCAAATCCATCACTGACCCACTCCTGGACCCCCTGCAGTTCGCCTACAGAGCCAACAGGTCAACATGGCTCTCCACTTCATCCTCCAGCACCTGGACTCCTCAGGGACCTATGCCAGGATCCTGTTTGTGGACTTCAGCTCTGCCTTCAACACCATCATCCCGGCTCTGCTGCATGACAAGCTCTCCCAGCTGAGCGTGCCTGACTCCACCTGCAGGTGGATCACCGACTTCCTGTCTGACAGGAGGCAGCACGTGAAGCTAGGAAAGCACGTGTCTGACTCCCAGACCATCAGCACTGGAGCCCCGCAAGGCTGCGTTCTTTCTCCTCTGCTCTTCTCCCTGTACACCAACACCTGCACCTCCAGCCATCAGTCTGTCAAGCTCCTGAAGTTTGCAGACGACACCACTCTCATTGGACTCATCTCTGATGGCGATGAGTCTGCCTACAGGTGGGAGACTGACCGTCTGGTGACCTGGTGCAGGCGGAACAACCTAGAGCTCTGAAGACAGTGGAAATGATAGTGGACTTCAGGAAGAGCCCAGCCTCACCCACCCCCATCTCCCTGTGTGACTCCCCCGTGGCTACCGTGGAGCATTTTCACTTCTTGGGAACCACCATCACACAGGATCTCAAATGGGAGCTAAACATCAGCTCCCTCATCAAAAAAGCTCAGCAGAGGATGTATTTCCTGAGGCAGTTGAAGAAGTTCAACCTGCCAAGGACTATGATGGTGAACTTCTACACCTCCATCATTGAGTCCATCCTCACCTCCTCCATCACCATCTGGTACGCTGCTGCCACGGAGAGGGACAATAACAGACTGCAGCGTATCATCCACTCTGCTGAGAAGGTGATTGGCTGCAATCTTCCGTCCCTCCAGGACCTGTACACCTCAAGGACTCTGAGGCGTGCAGGGAAGATTGTAGCTGACTCCTCCCACCCTGGACACAAACTCTTTGTGACACTCCCCTCTGGCAGGAGGCTGCGGTCCTTCAGAACCAAAACCTCTCGCCACAAAAATAGCTTCTTCCCATCTGCTATTAGCCTCATCAACAAGGCTAGAGAGCCCCACTGTTGCTGATCAATTGCACCAATCACCAGAAAAAATTCCTTGTATGTGAAAACATACTTGGCAATAAAACTGATTCTGATTCTGATTCTGAAAGAGAGTGATCCTGTCGCTCATGACATCATCATGACATCATCACGACCAGACTTGTTCTGTGGAAGTCAGGGTCCCAGACCCATCTGTCACAAACAGGACAGATCCAGTTCTGTAGTAGGTCCTGTTCTGTAGCACACAGCTAGTGTCCTGGGAGCTCCTGGTTCACCTCCTCTCAGTCCTGGTCCACCTGGTCTTGGGCTGTTGGTTGCTGACTCACCTTCACATCCTACTTTGTCTTCATGGCCACAGGAGGATATGAAGGCGGGGGTAGGGTGGGGGCGTGAGCACAGGTTCATTAACAAAGCACCAGACTCCTCATTACAGCTGGCTGCTGCCCCAGCTCGCTCCTCCCGGGGTGAAAGGTGAAAGGTGAAGGCCCGTCAGTGGCTGTGTCTGAGCCTTTGTCTCTTCTCTTTGTTTCCAACGTGGTTCAGAGATCTTCCAGACGGCGGGGTGGGTAGGGGGTGGGGGGGTTCAGCTGTACTGACAAACAAAGTAATAGATTCATATTCTGAGGTGTGTATTAATACATTACTATATCAATGAATTATTAATGAATATATATGAATACACCCTGTCCACCCTGCTCTCATTCTGATGTTTGTGGTTTCACACCAGTCTCTTACTGGAGCAGTGACTGTTTCCAGAAGAACATTCACTCTACAGTCACATCACTTTATTACAGCCTGAAACCAGTGGTCCCAGTCAGTGTCAGTGAGTTTTAAAGTCGATCCACAGCCTCCAACTCGGACAGGGACAGAGGTATATGGTGGATTTAAAGGCTGTCACACAGCAATGACATCAGGAAGTTGATTCTCTAGGATGAGCAGCCAGGTGTCACCTGGCCATGACCTGTTCTGATGTCAGAGCTCTGTGTGAACACAGGGGGGAGACCTGACCCTGACCTTTTGAGGAAATCTCACTCAGTGTTTGTCCTCAGCCAGCTCTCCTCTGCTGATGCTACACACTGTCTCTGACCTCTGACCTCTGTTGCTGACTGCAGTCAGAGACAATGGAGAAGTGAGATGGTTCATTTTCAGTTATATCCTGTAATCCACCTTCAGGAGACCAGCAGCAGGTCTGAGTCTGTTCATCCCAATGAGAGAAGTGAACATGATCATAGACCATGATTCTTTCTCCCTGTAGTCACCAAAATAAACATTGGATCCATTTTCACAGCCACAGGTCTTTACAACATCCTGACATCAAAATGTCATTTTTCAGATGACAGATGAGGAGAAAATGAACTTTATACAGACCTGTCTCTGTCTCAATGACACTCTGAGCCCTGAACACAGATCTGTTCTCTGTGGTTCTAGTGTCACTGCTGCAGACAACACTTTATAACCACAGAAGTGTAGAGGGACTAGGCGGCCCAATGGCAGAGTGGTTAGGGCGCGTACCACATGAGCAGATGCTCTCAGCAGGTGAGCGCCGGTTTGATTCCCGACCAGCCCGACTCTTTCCTGCGTGTCATTCCCCCTCTCTCTCTGCCCCTTTCCTGTCACTCTCTACTGTCCTGTCAATAAATAATAAATAATAAATATAGTTCCCTATTTTCCCAATAGGACACTTCGCTCTCTAAATGCAGGTCAACTTGTGGTTCCCAGAGTTTGTAAGAGTAGAATGGGGGGCAGAGCCTTCAGCTATCAGGCTCCTCTCCTGTGGAACCAGCTCCCAGTGTGGGTTCGGGAGGCAGACCCCCTCTCTACCTTTAAGATCAGGCTTAAAACTGTCTTGTTTAGTAAAGCTTATAGTTAGGGCTGGCTCGGGTATGTCCTGACCCATCCCTTAGCTATGCTGCTATAGAGCTAAACTGCTGGGGGATTCCCATGATTCACTGGGCGCTCTCTCCCTATTTCTGTCTCTCTCCCCCGCTCTCTCTCAATGACTTCATGCCATTAACTTTGTTTTTTTTTTCTCTCCCGTAGTTTTGTGCTTCTCCTCTCTCTCCCTCTCTCTGTCCTCATTCTGCAGGTCTCTCTGCCTCGGGAGCAGCAGGATCCAGATCCACCACTACTCATCTTTACTATTACTATTACCTGTCTTTATTATTAATAACGCCATTACCGACACAGCTGTTCCTGGTCTCTCTCTCTTCTCTCCCCTCTCCTCCCCCTCCCCCTCTTTCTATCTTCCCCTAAACCCAACCGGTCGAGGCAGACGGCCGCCCACCCTGAGCCCGGTTCTGTTGGAGGTTTCTTCCTGTTAAAAGGGAGTTTTTCCTCCCCCCTGTCGCCAAGCGCTTGCTCGTTGTGGGAACTGTTGGGTTTTTCTCTGTAACAAAGTAAGGTCTTGACCTTACCCTGTAAAGTGCCTTGAGATAATGTATATTATGATTTGGCGCTATACAAATAAAATTGAATTGAATTGAATTGAATAAAGGCAAAAAAAAAAAAAAAGAAGTGTAGAGGGACTTATATGTGAAACCATGAATTAAAAGTAAAAACTGAAATAAAACTTAATAACACTATAACCATTATTGTCATGTGACTGTTTTTGGAAGAAAAACAGAGAGTGTTATTAGACTGAAGTGATCTTGTTCTGGGTTGATCACATATTAAGCTCGCAGATAAGAACGAGCAGCAAAATCAGGCAAAAATTCAAACGGTATCTAGTGCTGTGACATCATGACCATGCCCACTTAGGAAGTGTATACCATTTCATACCATTGGCGCTGCCTGTAATGTGTTATCTTCTGTATAGAGGATCTTTGCTGCAGTGTAAATGACACTGATGACAAACATGTACTGAGACACTGGACTTCTGA